>NC_088267.1:3718235-4028088 GCF_036013445.1 Caloenas nicobarica | reverse complement strand
AAGTGAATTTTGCATCTAAACTTAAGGCGAGTGAGATCTCCAAACGGTACCTCTTGGATGGGTGTAATGGACTATGCAACAAAATGAGCAATTATATCCTCTCCTCTAAAAACTATTATATGAAATGCTATGTTCTGTTACTATTTGAATTTATATAAAATATAAACTCGAGTTAATTTGGATCCCTCCTCCCTTAAGAGCCCAGTCGCCTGCCCAGTCATACGCATACAGAAACTGTGAGTTTGCTTCTGATTTTAAAAGAACCCAGTGTAAAGATGAATGGACCCAATGGATTCGCTTCCTGCAAGAGGAAAAACCACCAGTGACAAAGTGACATTCTGAGCACGCCCCTCACACATCAACCCCTAGATACACTGAGAGCGAGTCACTAATAGGGAGACCACAAAAATCAGTATTTATAAGCTCTGGCACAGCAGTGACATGATTCTTCTGTGAGGATAATTAGATAAAATGCAAAGGGAAAAGAGACTGCTATTGCCTCCGTAGCTTTTCTAATAGGTCTTTTTTTGATGTGGTTCCTTACCCCTACTCCTAATTTTACCATTGCAATATTGCTTCAGTTTTAAAATTGTGGACAGTTTGACACTTCCCACACTAAAATACGACAGCAGTCACCAAGGCCGGTCTGTCATTGAGCAGGACGCATACAGTATATATTAAATGCACACACACCGATCCCCTCCGCTCCCGCTGTACCGAGTTAGTAAATGCTTGTGAATAGAGCACTGGGCGGACGTGATGCAGTAATGCAGGGGGAAGAGAGGGAGAAGCATTGAGGCTTTTAAGAGCGACAAAGTTTTAGAGATTACTGGAAAGTCAAATGAAATGTTCAAGGAGATCATCATACAAAGAGCGAGGAAAGAGGAGCCAAGGAACTTACACACTGATGTCTTCTGGTTATTGTCCTTGCTGGGCATCAGCTTCACCCCTCTGGACTTCATTTCCATTTGCTTTTTGACTGTAGAGACACACATAAAACAAAGCAGAGAAAAGGAAGAGATTTAGCAAAGCATTAGGGATTATTTAAAAAGAAAATGAAGCAACAGTTGCACACTCAAAACGAATGCCACACAACATAAAAATTGTGCACAAGCCTAATAAATAGTAGAATCAAAAAGACAGTAAAACAGCAGAAAAAAAGGACCATATTGAAACCATGTTATTGGCAAAGAGAAGTATCAGCTTACAGACCCACTATTAATAGCCAAAGGCACATCAATTATAAAATCCGCATTGTGACCATTCACCTCCCCGGCTCTAAACCTCATCCAGGAGATAAGAAAACCCGTGAGGGCACTGACAAGATTTCCATCCATCCATCCATCCCTACAGAGTCCCATCCTTCTTCACAATGTGAAAATTCCCCACCGACCTCAGCAGTTATTGGGTTTATTATCAGGACTTGGCTGTGACTGAGGTTTTGCACAAAACCTGCACTGTCCAAACCATCCGGATAGCGGTCGACAGGGAGACAACGTCTCCCACGCACAGGTGTTTCTGACTAACACACAGCAGAACTTTCACTGACATATTTCATGTTAATGTGGCTAAAGAATAACTTCACATCAGGAAGAATAATGTCCAAATCGCTTTATGCGATCCTTTTTCTGATGAGCCAGTCCTTATCTGGCTCCGTCTTCCACTTCAAACTGTGCTTTTCTTGTTCTTTATCTTGTCATACTTTCATCCCTAAATTAGCACATTTCTGAGACGAAGTTGTCAAAAAAAATTACCGATATAACTAACAAGATTTTTTAATCATGCTTTTCTGGCTTTAAAAAAAAAAAAAATCTGTTTATAACATCTGTTTGCAGGAGCTTCAGACAGGAGATGTCAAGCATTACTCCTTGAAGCTTAACTCAGGTAGCGCTTTTCTGAGCAAGATGCTATTACAGCTTGGAGCTTTTTGTTCATCGTTTGGCTACAGCTTGTTGCTTTTTCTTTAAATGAAGCAGTTATGCTTCAAACTGAGGTCCACATTAGCTTAAGAAAATATTAACGAAAACCAGCTTATGTTGTTTGTGTCTTTCTTGTCAGCATTAGTATCTTTAATCTGTCAGTGGTTTCTTTGCTTTATATTTTAAAGAAGAGAAAAATAATTAACATTTTGCCACTTTCAAAGCAAATCTAACGCACACCCGCTTTTTTACTGTAATCCACCTGCAAACGCACGAGAAAAGCAGCAGGTCTCCCAACGCCCTGACCGGCCCCTTATTCCTCCAGGTCGCGGTACGATAACTCCGGGATATTTGTAGTCTGACCTCAAGGTGTTTCACAAACGCTCTGGATCCAGGAGCAAAGAAAGGCCACGGGGCTACAAGAGCTCAGACTTTGGCGCAAGTCCGGAGCCTATTTCTGCCTCAACTAGAAAGAGCGGCAGCAGCTGGACTGACCTGGGGACCCAGCCCGAGGTCCCGTCCTGCAGGGAGAACCTCACTCGCAGCCAATATTCCCTCCCAGTCAATAAAACACAGTCAAGCCCAAGTAGCTAAGGCTAAATTTGAGCTACTGCGGGATGTACAACGGCTCATGACTTCACGGTATCTAATTCACTGCTCTGTAAAGCGCTTTGGGGCACCGTCAGTAAGGGAGCAGCTTTATAAAAATAATTTCCATTTTTATATTCTCCGCGACTTCCCTTGCAAGTTACTTTATACAATTACCAGTGAATTCTTCTCCGAGCCACACACGGCAAAGCACAGATCTGTTGATCGGTGCACGATAAAATCAGCCCTTAAGGACAAGCAAAGGTTTGCAAGCACCAGCTCCACCCTGCACACCCAGAAGTGATGCTGGACCGAGGATAACGCGTCCCTGGAAGGGTCAGCACCGAACTGCAGCCCCTTGCATTGATTTCCCAGGGCTGCCCAACAGCCCAGAGTGCAGCAGAAGGCGAGCAGAGAGTTCACGGCTTCAGCACATCTGGGCCTTGCACATAGCTGCAAATTTTGCAGAAGGACACGCTAAATACCAAAGGTTCGCCTGTATTAATTCCTGCCTTCCAGTATCCAGCCCCACTCCAAATTTGTGACTAATGGAAAGCCAAGCTCCAAAACAACCAACAGTAATGAAAACAAGCAGCAGAAACCAGACATTCATTACTAAGGACCAATCCTAAAATACAGAGACTAAACGGCATTACCCATGAAGTATACGCTCCCCTAATTGCATCGTGTCTCTATCAGCAATAATTGATAAAGAGAGATCACTATATACTCTCCTCTTAATCCTTCATTTTGTTTGCGACATGGAGACATAATAATGAAAGTCAAGCTTTACAAATGACTCAATTTAGATCAGAACAGGTCAGAACGCAGTATCACTTGCTTTTTTAAAAAATAAGAACAATTCTCCCACTCTATGCCCTCAAAAATCTGGTATACAAAAATCTATTTTGTTTATAAATTTGAATGTGGAACAGCACTACAAAGGATGGTGTCAGGATAATTAGATGAACAGAAATTCCTCTGTTTTCTGGAGGGTTTTGCTGCTCACCCATATCTGACGGATCTAATGGAATACTCAGTATCCTGTCAAATTTGAAACATGACATTACAAAGCTTTTCCAGCAAGCAGGCAGTCTGGGGTGTTTCTTCTAAACCGTTTCATGTTGCTGTAAATGAGAATTTAAGGAGACATTTATTTATTTTTAATTTGGAAAACAGCATTCCAGCAAAAGAAGAAATCTATTCTACAAGCCTCTGTTCCCCTTGCTGGGGGATGGCTATTAAATCCAGACTTGCCCGAAGCTCTTTTTCTCCTGCTGGGGTGTTTCAGCATCACCTGGGACACCTCGGGTGTCTTTATAGGGATTCTCACTCAAACTAGAGGTGAAGAAAACACCTTCAAACGGACCCGCTGTGGAATTCCTCATTCCTGCCCTCGGCAACGCTGCAGCGGGCACCGGAGCCTGGAACAAGCACCAGAACTTCCCGTCTCTGCCTCTTGCCCAACAGGTTGCACAGCACCAGCTGTAACCCCGCTGCAGCTCAAAGATCCGTGATAATTAAGCGTAGATATTTATTGGGATATCCCTATCCTTAAAAGCCGTGTATATGGTGCAGTGTGTGCACCAGGTAACTCCCCAGACCACGAGTAAAGGTGACAGATCTGCTGGTTTCCGCACTGTGCCCCGGGCCCAAGCTCATCCACATTTATCTTCCCACCCGAGGGTGCAGGACAGAAGGGGAACGGGACGGGGAGATCAATAAAATTGCAATTATGTGTTGGTAACAATCAGCAAAAAAGCAATTTGGGATCCAACTTATGTAATAAAACATGTGGAGAGACAGATTAGCCCAGTCAGTGCATTATTTAGATCTGTTTAGCATCATTTTAAATTCAGCGGGGTGTTTGGGGTTTATTTCTTGTTTTAAGTATTGAGATTTCCCCTAACAGATGGAAAGAACCTGACAAAAGTCCACAAAACCCAGCGAGTGTGTGAAGCATGGATGTCAGGTTCCCTTTGCCAGGCAGAGGTCCTGCTTCAATGCCATTTCAAGAGCACGTTTTTAAGTTCATCTTTTAAGCACTCAATACACAAAAGCGCAGTTCATTATACCTAACAAAACAGCTTCCGAGGAGTGTGCTAGATTAGAACCCCCTGACATTCACCTAATCAGAGGAAATTATAACGTTAATCTTTATTTTTCTATTTAAGAAAAAAGGATGATTCAGACAGGTGTTTTAATAGAAAGCAGCAATCATGACAGCAAAGGAAAATGTCATATCAAGAGCCATCAGCTGCATGCCGTCAATTGTGTTATACAAAAGAAAAACCCCAAAACACAACTGTTTTCTCTTACAATTTAAATTTATATGTTAAAAGAAAACAAGGGAAGTTAAATAATGGTGACCCATACAGCAAAACCCATGTTGAGGCCACGACAACACTGCAGAGGCCAAACAGGGAACAAACAGGGCAAATTTGCAGATTTATCCAAGGAAACTCCTCTCTCTTTCACTTTGTTCTTGTCAGTCTGGGCCTACGGTACTTTTTCTCATCGAAGTTCTGTTTGTTCCTCTTGAGGAAAGCTGCTGAGCTGGACTGACACCAACCGGCGCGGTGGACACGAGGAGCTGGACGTCACCCTGCTCCAGCTTCCCCCTCCCGATCCCGCCGCCTGCAGCAACCACGCTCCACCGCTGCACCCACAAAATCCTTCCAAATCCTCCGAGAATGCTGTAAATCATCCTACAGAACCCACCCTGGCGACCGTTTGGTCCCCAACGGGATGCACTGAGCTGCAGTTCGCCATGGCTGCCTCCGAAACTCAGGACACAACAGGATATCTTGGGTGCTAAAGCATCTCCTCTCCCCCAAGAGCACCTGAGGGTGCCGACCCTGAAATCCACCCTTCTCGGGATGGCAGGAACCACAGGACAAACCTTCAAACCAGGCTCAGTGGCTGTGGGAAGCGCTGACACCCTGTCTGAATCGCCGCGTCCCACCCAGCGCATCCCGCAAATCAGCTGGGAAAGGAACATCTACTAACAAAGCGCATGCCGCAAATCTCTTTTCCTCTTTTCGTTTGCACTCCTAACAATTACTAATGACAGCTCTACACATGATACTGCCTGGATACCCAGCTGGAAAATTAACATTAACAGGATACAGAAAGATCACGCAGGAAGTTCAGCTGTAGATTCCCAGGGGGAAAAAAAAAGAAGTTTGGCCAAACACATGTTGTGAATAGTGAGGCTGGGCAGTATTTACCTTGGTACTGGGCGCTGAAGCCCTTCTGCCTGTGGTTGCCATCCGATGTGAAGTGGAGCCGCAGCCAATTCTTACTGCTGATAACTGGGGCGGGCAAATTCATCCCAGTGAACCTGCAAGAAACCAAGCAAAACCAGCCACGCGTTATTCTGTGAATCATACCCCAAATACCTGTCCTTCCAGGTAAAACTCCTTGCACAAGAACACAGGAAATCCTGATTGAGTACCACCAGCTCCAAGAAGGCAGCGTCCCCCCCAGGGCTGTTTCTGTGCCCGCATTCCTCTGCTTGTCTTCCCTGCACCATCGGTAATTACTTGTGTATCTCATTGATATCACAAGAAATGGCATAAAATCATCTCCGGGTACACCTAAGGTGTGCTAAATGAGCTTGACTCTCAAGCTTATTCAGTGCCTGGGTTCATATTTGGTTAACCCTGCTTAAAGAAAAAAGAGTGTGTTTATTTTAACTGAGAAAGAATTGCCAGAACCATTTTCTTTTAGTGGAAATAGGCAGCAAGAAGCAATGATTTATGATCTGTCCCAACCTGGAGAAGATTCCAGCCATCAAGCAGGAGGTGGAAAGCTCCACAGCCCATTACAGTCAGTCCTTCAGCAACTGCTCTTTTCATACCTCTTTATCTTTTTTTTTTTTTAAAGTATTATGCTGTTTGCTTTATTAAACTGCAGATCATAATTCTTGGCTGAGTTGTCATATGTCACATCTTAGCCCAGAACAATGTTCGCCTTAGTCACAGCACCCTTGAATTGAGGTACATAATGGTGATATTAACCATGGTAAGGAGAACAACACTACCATGACAAAAGCTATTATGGAATCCTATTATTGTTAATGAAAGCCCATTTAATTTTTTAATCCTAGACTGCCGCTTATTTAAAAACTATTGGCATTCAAATAACTAGGCTTTTTTAGATGAAGGCAAAAGGATCCCGGAAATCTATTCCATTCCAACGGATACTTGAGATTTTATTACTACACACTTTCAACAGCAGAACTGACAGCCTAGAAAACATTTTAAAAGTCCTTCCCCTCAACTACCACCTCCAGAGGTGAACTCACCTTTTGCTAAGGCAAACAGCAGGAAGCCAAGATGACGCTTGGCAGCGCGATTACCAACGGGAGCTGAACCGCAATGTGATCCTGCTCTCCCCGTAACGGAATCGCGGAGACGCTGCTGCTGCATAACTAACGCATCTCTGCCACCTACAGCACGGACTCCAAACCCCGCGTTATCCTGTGGCTGAACTCTGCCTAATTATTAAGCATGACTAAAAACATTCCTTACACTGCAAAATTAAGATTGATCCTGATCGTTTCTCTATTAAATATTCCCACCTCGGTTTTGCGGAGCCTTTTTGAAATACAAGGTGCTATAAAAATGGATTCTTCACGGCATTCTGCCGTCCTTAGATAGCTCAAAGACAGCTGAACCAGTCCAGTCTGAAACTTTTTCAAGTAACTAAGTTCAAACAAACATATTTTGGGCTAAGATCAAACATAAGATGCCTAAAACCAATTCTGAGGAAGTTACTATGGCTGGTTGTTATGACAACATGTTTAAACTTAATACTCTTACTCCCAAAGGCTATTCTATTATTCATTCTGAATCAATAGTCAAACTTCTCGTAAATAATCTTTAGCTATGCAGAGCCAAATTTTACTTTCATAACTGTGGAGAGCTGAGTAATTCAATTGTCTGATATAAGAACCAGACAACAATAAAATTCACCTGCCTGAATAAGGCAGAATTTCACTTTCCTGTCCCCTAGTCCCATTTTTTTAATATGCATATTTGAGAATTAGACTCAGCAGCCTGCAGACTAGTCATCTACTTACACAAATACTTCATTTTAGGTACGTGAATAGTCCACTATTAACTTCCAAGGGTCCCACCTACATGAAGAGCTAAAATTCTACTCGCTGAGGGAATTAACACTTTGAAAATCAATTAGAAAAAATAAAGGATTGCACTTCTTGCTACCTTTACAATAACATAAATAACTACTTAAGGCAAAAGCGGGAGGAAACAAAAAAATCAATCGTAACCACAGTGCGCAGCACTCACTTTGTATTGCTATGAAGAAATACAGAAGATTTTAGGGTGAAAGAAAACGGTTCCCTGAATTCCCTGCATAGAAATTTTCATCAGCACCGTATGTCAGCTGCTTAAGACACTGACAGCGTTTTGAAAGGACCAAATCAGCCAAGAAATCACTATCGGGTCCTCATTTCCATACCCGCCACTGCTCAAACTCTGGGCACACACAAAGTGCATTCTCCAGGGCTCCCGGCTAGCAGGCTCCCTTTTTATCTTTTCCCTTCTATTTCTGAAGTTAAGCAGCATCTTAACATCAGGTCGCGGTACCTGGAGCTATTTCAGGTCCCTGGTCCTGCCCGTCACCAGCATCCAACCCTGAATTTTGTACCGAGCAGCAGCTGAGACACCACCAACGACGGCCAAGAGGAGGATCCGCGTCCTCCGCGCCCCCCAGGCTAAACCGCAACATCTCAGCCGCTGAGCATCAGATCAGGAATCCCCGTGAAATCACGGGGACAAGCACATGGAAACACATCACGCAACTGGTGGAAGTTGGGTTGCTGGAGTAGATATTTTTTTTTTTAGTGGTGTGTTGGTTTTTTTTTTTCCTTAATTGATTCCAGTTAATAGAATTAGTTCAGCACAATAAAGGCCTTACTTTTTTATTAGCTTAATTGCTCGCAGATATATCACTTCAGGCTGTATATCTGCACTGAGCTCCAAGCCCCCTGACGCGCCCCAGGGAGGGAAATCTCCAGCCGCTGCAAGAGGAATATTGGATCTGTGAACGGTCCTGTCCCCCCCAGCCCCAGGGCACTTTAAACCCACATGCGCGGAGCACCCGATGGAGAAGAAAACCAACCACCCTTTCTTCAATGCTGAAGGTGGGAACACGCTCGAATCCCAGAGCTGCAGCCCCTCCTGTTTCACGCGATCCAGCCAGGTCACCCCACGCAACCAGGAAAAACATAAAATAATTCTGATGGAGAAGAATTGGCATGGCTAGAGCTGGGGATTTAATGGAAAACATCATGCTCACCTGCAGTTAACAACTAGCTTTTCAACATAAGGCTCCCACAGGTTTAAAATAATCATGAAGCGGCATTAATGGTTAATTGATAATGGAATATTTAATTACAGATAAACACAGTTGGACTGAAGCAGCTGCATGGTCTTTGAATGCAAATGCCCTGGCTGCTGTTGATGAATCTCAAATGAAACGGGAAGGATGCTCAGCAGGCAGGGGCCAGCGGCAATCACAAAAACCACAGAAACACCCCCAAGACTCTTGCAGGAGCTGCCACCGGCCGGTCCGTGCACGGGGCCAACGCCGGGCAGCACCCGTTAGTGCCGCTGAACCCGCGGACAGACCGACGGCCGTCCAGGACAAACAAAACCACACGATAAAGGCTGCGACAAGCTCTTGAGGACGACGCTGACTGCGCCGTGACACGGAGCACACGATGTTTGTACTGTCAGCTTCTCAAGGTCATGCTATTTTGCTTGATAAACCCCAAGCTGCCTTGCTGTCTTCAGGAAAAAGGAGGAGCTACATTACAGAGACTTGGAAATGCACAGAGCTAATTAAAAGAACCCGAAACGCCTTTCCATGTTCCCCAGCACACTTCTGTGCTACATTGTGTGCTGTGAATTTTCAACACCTACCGTTAGCCCAATAAATGATTGAATTTCTAATAGTCCAGTGAGTCATGTAAATAAAAGCCCTTCTATTTTGGACCTCTGCCACTGTATTTTTCAGTATTCCAGACTCTTTTTTTTTTTTTAAAAATAGTAAGTCTACTAGCAATTTGCAAAACTTTCCAAGCCTCCCTATGTCCATTCCCCCCTCCCTCCTCTTTCCTGCTGCCATCACCACGAGATATGAATCACTCGATTAAATATTCAGCTTCCTGAACATGGCAACGCGTTAACCGAAATCTAAGGCTTGGGAATGACTAAGTAGCAATGCAAGCGCTGTTTTTAAAGTAAAATCAATAATCACTATGCACTGATGGGAATTCGGTACCCATTCTGTATTAAACATCTTTTTAATCCTGGAGTCGCTTGGAGAAAGAGCAGAACGGAGCTTTTCAGCATTTGCAAGCAGATTGATTTGCTGTGGGTACCGAACTGGTGCACGATGTGAAGGTTTCCAGTACCAGCTACTGGATTCATTTCCCTTTCTGACCATCTTAACTCCCAGAAAAACAAACCAACCCATCCAAGAAACCAAAACCCCCCACACACTCAGCCGTAACTCCCCACCAGTTGTTTCCCCACTAGCAGGTAGTTGTGAGTCCATCACTCTTGCTCAGTCAGACCTGCAGCACTTGCAGAATTTCCGAATTTCGCTCCGAAATCTCAGTCGCCAGCCCGCCCTGAATGCTGCCCACAAGTTTAGATGACCTGTGAAAAACGTACTCTTAAGCAACTGATTTTAGCCCCAATGCTTTCCAATATTGTTTTTAACCAGACCCTTAAGGTATTTTTTCTTAAGTGAAACTGAAGCCTCAATGCCAAAGGCAGCTCCTGCAATTCCCTTATTGCATAATACAAAAAGGTTAATGGGAGCAAAACTCCTCTTTTGAGCAAAAGCAGTGAAGTGTGGTTTTCTCAAGTAAATTATTTTCTTTATTTCTTTTCTTGCTCCTGTATTTCACATTGGATTCAGGCATTAATTATTTAAACCGTTCAATCAGCCATTCCTCCCTTGGCACAATTAGTATTACTGCACATGGATGGCACTGATTAATCTGCATTCACGCACCATTATCTATTTACAATCCAGATTCCTGCTTTAATTTGGTTCCGCATGGAGAGAAAGAAAAGAAGGTGGGGGGGGAAAAATAAATCAACAAAATGTCAGAAAGTGAGCTAGAAGCAGTAGAATCGTGGAGATATTTGCAGACAGAAGATCCGATTTTAACCACCCCAAAATGTGATTAGCATGAATTTGACCGCGGTATTTCTTAAAGAACCCCGATACAACGAGTAATTCATGGTGCGGCTGCAAACTGACTGCAGGAGCGCGTGGAGCTGAAGGTCACAACCAGAGGTAAGAACTCTGCTCGAAATCGCGTTATGTCGAGTGCGTCACTTGCACGCAATGGATTGAAGCATGGACTTGAAGCAGGTGTCTCGGTGCCGACCAGAATCAGCATGTACTCCAACACCAGCGAGCCAAAATAATAAATAAAAGGCAAAGGAACATCACTGGGCTGCCTTTTTTTTTTTTAAAAAAAAAAAAAAACAACTATTCTTGTTTTGCTTTGTATTTTAAGAGAACAAGCTGTGCCTCTGCGAGAGGAGGTGATGCTTCCAAGGTCACATCAACACTAGCTCGGGACAGGGAGTTGCGCTCCGAGCTTGTTAGATTCAGAAAAACCTTTTGCAAGAGAATGTTTAATAAGCAGCACCCCCGAGACCTTCATGGGATTTTGGCTCAGCAGTGACTTGTGTCGGCCGCGCGACCTGCCAAGGGCTGAGATCGGTTTGACGGTCTCCACGGCTCCCCTTGCAGCTGCAGGTACAATCCCACGCCTCCGCATTGCACAGATCCCTGGAATTAATGCTTCTGACCACCCAGGATCCCAAACACAGCCCACAAAGATTTCCATTTCCTCGCGGTATTTATTACACTGAAGCATTCTGACTATTCAGAGATTAATCTTCCTTTCAACTAAGGGACATAGTGCAGAAGCTCTTCATATCTCTGTGTATTATTATTCACTTCACCTGTATTTTTAACTTTTCATCCAAACGTCTGGTCGAATTATCATGAGAGCTGTACCATTAATTCTGAACATCTTATTTCAGCATGTCTACTCTCTTAAACAAAGTATACTTGAGCACCTCTAGACCTCATTTCTCGCTTGCGAGAGACATCCCATCACAATGGACTTTTACAAGGAAAATGAATAATTAGATCAAGTTATTGTTCCTCGCTAAACGCTATAGAGATGGAGAGAACACACCTGCATCTTAAGCCTGTTTCAGAAGCAAAGTTACAGCAGCCTGGAAGATGCTCAGGAAATGCCACCAGATCAGCTCCCCACATCCCCAGCCCTGGTGTATGGAAACCCCTGGGGACTCCTGACTGCACAGCATCCTATAAAAACAGCCTAAAACCACTGAAAATGAACTTCTTTGACCGCTCAGGCTTGTGTCTTGTCATCAAGTGAGGTGCTTCAAAGCCCTTGCCACCATCCGCAGGTTTTTAAGACGCACAGTGGGGCTCAGAGCCCATCTCAACCCCTGGGACAGACCTAAACAGAGTCGGTTTTGGCAAGAGAGGCACCGCTCTCCTCCTTCTCCAAAAGGAATCAAAACTCAGGCTTAAGAGGACAGGTTATTTTAGAAACTCAGACGTACTGCGACCCTGCAAACCCCCGTGACGCCTCGTGACACCGGATGATTGGAAATGACGGAATATGAGAGATCTGCTCAAAATCAGAGCGGCCCAGGAGAAGCCACCAGTGCTGACTCAGGACTGTAATACTGAAGATGAAACAATTCTGATTTGGATTTCACCTCGGTCTTAGTTCTTGGATGTAGCTTAAGGGTAAATCCCTCTCCTGATGGAACCAGGTCACAGCACTTTTGACCTCAAACCTTCTGCCACCTTCTGCTTTGCTCCCAGTTGAGCTGCACTGATCTTTTAACAACAGAATTCAGCTTTAGCTCTAAGAGCAACAAATCATTACCAAAGCAATCCCCACCTTCACTCCTTCCAGAAGCTGGCGCTGGAAGGGAAATCTGATGAGTTTATCACTCCCAGCTTGCTTACTCTTTTTTCCTTCCTTTTCTTCGCATTCCATTGAAAGATGAAAGTGTTTCCATGCAGCAGCAAAACTTCAGTCATTGACATCAACTTTAATTACTGTCTGCACCCAGATAAATGTGCTGGGTAAAACCAAATCAATACTTTTGTTTGGTTGGGGTTTTTTTAGGAACCTTTACAGTGAAGTTCTTAATTCTTCATTTTTTAAGTGACATTTCCCCAGCTTATCTTTAAAAGAGCGTAAACCAAATCTTTGACTGATTCGAGTCGATGTAGCTCTATTGGAGACAAAGCCAAACTAATTTGCATTGTACAGGGGAATGTGACAATCTAATTTCTCTGTTTTCCTTAACCTGTGAAATGTTTCAAAATTATTTCAGTCTCTCATTAGTCTGAATACTCTTAGATCTCTATGCTAGATTAATGATGGTCACTTTAATGAAAGCAGCGATTCCCTAGTCCACATGCATTTCTGAAACTGTCACAATAGAGCAATTTAACAGGTGAGAGGGTCTCTGAGGAATTCTTATTAAAGTTAGTAGTCATTTACACACATATCCACCCACTACAGATAATTGGTTTCTTACATTTAACATACAGGTATAATACTCTGTTTATATACACCTATGCATATATATGCACGTTAGATACAGAAAAGCAAATGGCTCATTTTGCAGGGAAACCCTTTGTTTTCAAGGCATTAACAAAATCTAGATTTTTCCACTTTTAGAGTAGAATCCGCTTCAAGCCGAAGACACGACTTCACACGCCATTTGCTGCAGCAATGAGCAAAATGCAGATGGTGCACAAAGGTAATTGTGAAGCACTCAAGCTGGCCACGGACTGAAAAGTTGCCGTCGGGCCTCACCGTGATGCAGCTGGACTCACTTTATAGCTCCAGCTGCAACCTGGTGCCGAGGTCATGCACGAGGTGCGGAGCCAAAGAAGTCGGGATAATCCCAAAATCTTTCAGAAGAGACATAACCAGTGATATCCAGAGAGAGCCCCACAAGTAAAAGGGCCCTTAATGCAACCCACCCTCACTGCAAATTGAAGTCAATGGACAGCACAAACGTGTTTCTTTATGGCTCAGAAAAGCAAGATTGCAAGAGCAGAGCCCCATCAAGTGCAATGGTCGGTACTGAAAAACGAGACCGCATTGCTGAGACGGGTGTATTTTATCACATGAAGTACTTACTATAATACTTTTACTATGGAAATAACATTTGGCTCCAGTCATACCCAGAAAAAGTTAACAAACATGATTATATTTATTCTATTCAGGAGAAAACAAACACTAATTCAACACAACAGAAGAATGGCTAATGCAATTGAGGCTTACTAATGCTGCATTGCAAATCCCCCGAAGAAATCTGCTACAGCTTTATTACAATTTCCTCTAAACCCTTTCTGCCATACTATCAGTGCTACAGAGATTGTTTTTCCTCAGTGCAGGCAGAGTTAGATGTGTTGATAACGAGAGAGACTGTATTTATTACTAGATAAATAACACCCATCTCCATCCCTGCATGCACAGATACACTCAGGTCTTTGTCAGTCTAACACTGCATTAAAGTTCCATTAAACTTGGGCTCTTTATTGCCAGATAAGGCTGGGAAGCCATGGGGCATGTTTTCAAATCATTCATCCCACGGAATTCTGCAGGCTGAGACCAAGAAGTTTGAAGATAAGTCAAATCTCAGCCCCCCACTTCTCTGCTCCCTTCGGGAACTGGGGCACAATGGGCTCACGTCACCTTTCGGTGTCACCAACGAGCCCGTGTGCCACCTCTAAAGACTTTTTTGTCTTTTTTCACTTGTTTTTGTAGTTTTTACAAATGCTCTTCTACAGTGTCAGAAAAAGTCAGAGAAACTAGGAAGAAACAAGGTTTGGAAAGTGAAGCTTAGGTTAGTGCCAGCTCCTTGAAGACGTGTTAAAATTACAGCAGTCGAAATTACAACAAAATGCAAAGCAGCCTCAGGAAGAAAAGAACCAAAAACTGTGAGCTCTCCGAAGCAAAGACCTATTTTCTGGCTGCACATTTAGCACAGTGGGATGTGGACGCCACCAGAGTTTCTACGTAAGACTGCGACTTAATGCTGATAATAAATAATGGCGCACAAACGCACCAAACGCTGAAATACATCTGTACGGGCACAGGACTCCTGTCTCCCTTTGAGATGAAGGGAACTGACGGGCTGTGTAACAAGGTGAGGTGGTGAAGCCCCAGAGAAAGGTGTAAGCCGGGTCTAATGGCTGCTGCCTCCAGGCTAAAGTCTGAACTAATCAAGTGATGAACGGCCCCATCAACTCTTCTACTGTATTGTGCACTCTTGGCCCTTGCTAAAACCATGAAAAAGCGCTGCCTTGTTACAGAAAGCACATAGATGGACCTGGGGCCACCACTTCGGTACTTCTGGGTAGTTACATAAAGCAATTCAACCACATTTCCCATCTTTTTAGCAGACAGAACAATTCTGAACTATCACGGTCAAGACTGTTTTGCTTGGTAACTTCCAGTTGCAGTAGGGTGACAGTAAGACTAGAATTTCTGTTGAAAAGGGCTTAGTGGGACCATCTGCTTGTTTACTCTAGATATTAATTTAGCATCAAGTCCAAAACTAAAAAAAAAGCTGCACAATGGCTTAAAGCCAAATCCACAGAAGCCACTTCGTCCCTAAACTCCAGCTCCAAACCTGCTCTAAACTCTTTAAGTCTTTATGTGTCCTGTCTAGATGGAAACAAGTGCAGGAGCATCCAGGACCACGGCACGGCTCTCAGCCCTAACGCTAAACCATGGATTGTAACTCAAAATCCACTCCCAACATCTCTTTTGCGATAACACCTAGAGCTGAGATATCATTTGACCATATAACAACATTCTAAGGCAGCATTGTCATCACTTTCAGCAGGCTTCTGACCAGAGACTGCAGATTGATGTTGCAAGCGTGTTTTCCGGGAGACAAAAATGAGGTTTTATCACAGCTCGTGCAGAGCTGGCCAAGAACAAGCCAGAGTCTGCTCCATCCTGTAAATCAGCCGCATCTCATGATTTCGAACGGACCAAAACCTGCCCCTCGTTGACTCTCAGCACCACAAGGCCAGGCTGTATATAACGTATGGAGAGCATCTTTCGCCTCCCTCAAAGCAGCACACAGTGCTTTTCCTTAAAAATTACCATGACAGGCATGGAATGGTTTCTTGTTCCAACCTTCAGCTACTACCAAGAGAAAGCGGTTTCCCCTCCTCCTGGTATGGCCGCGCATGTTTATATGGTGACTACGTCTGCCTTCATCATCTTTTACATTCATCTCCATGACAATTTTCTTTTCTGGACCTTGTTAGCTGCCTTTCTGGGAATTTATTTCCAATCTTATATTTATTCAGAACTGACATTCCCTCCACATGTGACAGCTGCTGGAAAATTTTATATATATATCCCATTAGCAAACAATACAGACAGATTTTTCAGATATTGTTGTAAGTCTTACAGAAGTTTGCTGGAATTTGGATTTTTTTTTTCGTTAAACTCTCCAGTTACTGAATACAAACAGATTATAGATATAAAGAAGAAAGGTTGTTCTGAATTTTTTTCTTTGTGAAAGGTACTTTGGTAGAGGGATGAGGTAGACTCCAGGACACTTGTGAAGAAGCTGCTTCATTTTCTCATATGGCCGCATCCCTCCTACCAAAAAGAACGAGCCAGAGCCCTTTCCATTAAGCAAAAAAGTTGCTTCCATGCCCCCTTCTCCTAAGCATGTTCCTGTGCTGAAGCAGCGATGTGCAAATGCCGCTACATCCACATGCAGCTGCAGATCCAGCGCCGTATAATCCACACACCGAGGACAGCACGTTCCGCCAAGTCCCCTTTTGTCTTATGGGAACCCCTTCTGCACCTTCCTATTAAAAGTGAAAACGTCTGTCTCCAGTACAAACCATTAATATTTGATGCCTGCAAGCAGGTTGCAGGGGCAGGGGGAGAGAAAAAAATTAAATTACTCTCCAAGGTCATTCAAGCAGACTCGGTAAATGAGGCCTCCCTGAAGATTCATAAAACTGAGATATACACGTCCTGTATATTAAAACCTCAGGAAAAAAAAAAGAGAGAGATATCAAATGTTATTAAAGCTCTGAGTGAGAGCTATAAAAGGCAGGAAATCCAGTGTTAAGTCAAACACTGGATCAAATTCAAAAGGAGCAGAATAGAGGAGAAAAAGATAAGAGATAAGGATTGTTTCCAACTGTGGTTTGTTTACCTTATTAATTCCTGATACTCCTATCCTCTGATCAAGGTGCTCGGGATGGGCAAAAATTAAACAAAAGCTAGGCTCGGTTCCCAGAAAAACAGCCTGGGAGCACTGTATCTTCCAGAGACAGCCCATCAGTAAATCTCTCTATTCTACACAGAAGAGGTCAGGACATAATTATCTGAGGCAGCGAAAGGGGAAGCGGCCAAGGTGACAGCACCGGCCGATGGCCCAGAGCCCAGGTCCCCAAGCCCTGATCTGGTGTTTTTTCTCATGTGCAATCTGCTTGGAAGTCTAGACATGCCCGGGGTGAGACCTTGTTCTGGAAAAGTCATATACACACGTTGATTTATTTGTCCTAGCGTTTCCTGTCTTTTATATAGCATATAAAATATTTCTGTCCCGAATTTCTTTTAGGTCCAGAACTGTATTTACCCAGAGATCAGGGGCTGGAGAACAGACGAGTTCAGCACGTTAATGCCGAATATTTCAGGAGCTGCTCACAACTTTACCGCTTCCATCAAGTGCGTCAGCCCTTCCCAGCCCGACTCCAGAGAGCGTCAGGGATGAAGGATGCTCAAATCCATCAGCCCTGTCCCTACAAAATCCCTTCCTGCTCTTCAGAAGGGCAGCGCTGGTTGCTTGGTTATGCTAATAAATAAGAGAGAGGCAACAAAAGAGATGATCTGTGGAATCACGGAGAGGAATTGTTACGAGGGAGTAAAGATTCGGTAATGATGATGTTGAAGAAGCGGTCGTTTGTGCTGAGTGGTTCCCTTGGTAATTTCTACGGTGACTACAGAAGTATAATATATAGGATTATTGCAGGGAAATGCCTCATAATGAAGCAGATCCTTAACTTGGTTTGACATTGTCATTTTACACCACACTATTTAATGCGAGACCTGCAAAGTAATAAATACTTATTTTGCCAGGATATCAAAGCCCTGTGAGAGGTGCCAGCTGCCAGCTAAAGCAACAAATTGTTACCTCGGATTCTCATTTTTGCACTGAATTCCACACTGCTCTCATTGCCTCTTTAGAAAGAAAAGGAGTTACCTGCGTAAACCCTACAGGAAGGTTTGCGATTGCAGTCGTTGATAAACTAATGCTCGGGCTTTCATGTAATCCAGCAGCAGAGGCAAGAAAGCCCCTTCAGCAACATTCAGTCAACGAACCCACGGAAGAAATCAGACGTGATTTCCCCCTTTGCTCCCCTGACACTTTCTTTCCCAAGCCAACATGAACGGCTTCAGCTCTCCCCGTCAGGAGAGACACTTTGAAGAGGTGCTCGCAATATCATGTATATTTACTCAGCAAGCAACTGAATAATTGGAGCAGAAGTGCATAAAACAAGCCTGTCCCTATCCTTTTTGGTGAATTATTTAAACAAAGCCATTTTCAAGGGGCTGGTGTAACAAAACAGTTTGGTGTTGAGAGAATTCCAAGCATTCGATCCAAGTAAATAAATTATTGTTTCTGGGGACCAAGTGGCACATCCTCATCAGGAAAGCGAGTGCTCCTGTGTCTGTCTGAACATGCCAGCACATACAATCACTCGGCAGTAACTACTTCAGAGATCCCCTTGGTGAAAGCCTTCAAAAAAAAAAAAGGAAAAAAGCCGCAGAAACAAAGGACTATTAATAAATGAGCCACAGAACTGGCCCATCCTGCAGAAACCCCGGCACACGGGGCTCCACCGATTACACTTGATTTCCACTCTCTGGATGTCACCGCTCATAAATGGGGCATTTGTTCCCAGGACTTGCCAACCTACCATTGTCACATGCAACAGTTCCTTCCATCTTGAGAAAGATCAAAGTTTTTCTACCGCATCATTCTTGCCAAAGACATTATGGTATTTGGTTCATCGAGAGGAAGGTCTGGATATTATTGTTGCAATGTTAATCACTCCCAAGTACTCAGTGCCACGAGCATCTCTAGTAGCAACAAATAACAGGTGCATTAAAACAAAAAATCAAGGCAGGGATGGCAGCAGTATTTTGTCTGTTCTGTTGTCAAATATTAGCAAAATATAAAATCCAAACCACAGTGGGCATGAGAGGGAGGCAATCTCACTATCACGGAAAAACAGGCAGCGCGTTCAATCCAAACACAACCGCTATCAAGAAATATTCCCGAGATCAACACTCCTTGAACCTTTGTTATCTTACCCACCAGCATCTTATCTGGGGACTCTCAGCACTTCAGCTCTGCAGCATTTACATACAGCATTTCAAATAACTCCTCTAAAAACTGCTGATCCATCCCGTGATGTCCCTTTCCCTCCCATACAAGGTGGCTTTGCAGCCTGTCCTTTGTTTCCTCCTCCGTGTAAGATGTCACAGCTGCACTTCATGTGAAGAGAAAATGCGTCCCAGGTTAAGGTAAAACGCTGGTGACAACATACGAGCAGCGTGAGCCCAGGGCCGACCTGACAGAAGCACAGGCAGCCGCGAAACCAAGACGATAAGTAAGAGATCGGCTTCATATCTAAGCATATCAGCTCACGAAATGGTTTTATGTCAGCATAACCTGGCAAGATGATGTCATTGGTGACGCCATCAAGAAAATGCATCCACATGAGTGTTTTCCCCATGAATTAACTCAGGATAAAAATGAAGAAGAGTCTTATGATGCCTTCGTCTGGGCCACGTTTGGAGGAGACAAACTGTAGCAGTGCAGGAAATGTTTAATTCCCACTGAAGTCAACAACCTGCAGCCCAGTTGGTACCAGCCAGTCCATGCGAAGCTGCTCCTGTGTTCAACCCTGCACCAGAACACAGATGCAGAGGTCAAAAAATCTCCGGAGATCTCTTGCTCCCTTCTCCCAGCACCCTGGCATGGTCAATAACAACAAAATGTGCCGACGGTGCTTTTAGCCGAAAACCCTATTCTCTAGGCGGTATCATGCAGTTACTCTTTAATAGCATTTTTTTATGGCATGGAAGAAAGAACTTAATATTGCAATTACTTCATTTAATACCATGTAATGGCTGAGCGAGCTTGTCAGCTACCTGGAATAGAGAAAAGGCAAAGTATAGCATAATTGCATTAAAGTGGAAAACATGAGTAACTACTCATATTAAAAAGGATCAGAAATAAAAGACGACACAGTGTGAATTACAGAGAAAATAAATAGTTTACGACATGCAGCTGAAGATCTGGCATCTCTTAGCAGCATCTTGAAAGCCAATTCAGCACGAGAGAGACCATTCTCCTCCCAGTCACCTTTGCTGGCCTTGCCAGGACAATAAAGGGGAGAAAAGGAAGTGGGGGATTGGAAGCACACACTCCACGGGGCACGCGAAGGGCAGCAACGGGGCTCGTGTACAGTTAGGAGGTCAAGCACGAGGTAACTTGAACAAATCGGGTTTTCCGGCGTGGCAGCAGAGCTGGCGCGCTGCAGCATCGCAGCCAGGACGGCACCAGCGCTGGCGGCACGAGGTCTTGGAGCTGCTGAACCACCATCCCCCCCGCTTCAACAGCCCTTCTGGGGGTGCGGCAAGGAAAAGGAGACTGAAAACAACACAAGAAAGGCTTTGGAAAAACATCTGCTGAAGGCAGCCGCGGTCGCGCATCATTTCACGCATTCCTGAGGGTAGGTACTCCTTACCCCAGGCTTGGAAAAGCCAAAAATCAAGTCTCCCAGACTCTGAAATTAAGGCATGATGATGAGGGCTGACACTTCCAAAGGCTGGAGTGAAAGCGCCTTCGCAAAACAATAGAACAGCAGAAGCGGCAAGAACGTGTCCTGTTCACGTTTGCTTTGCTAACTTCAGTGCAGGAGGAAAAGCAGCAATATTTGCCACCACCAATAGTTTATGCATCAATATTTTGCTAAAAGGGTCCATGGGCACATCTCACCTAAAAAGGGAGCTATTCTGATTAAAATTAAGTCTTTGACCTTAGCTTTATGCAACTGAGATTACCTGTATCTCTAATAAATGCAAAGCATTCACCAAAATACCATCGGGTTATGAAAGTAACACATTACTTCTATTTACCTTGTGACTTTTAAGATGATGTTACCTTGTTGGGACCTTTTTCTGCAATCACAAATCAGACTGAGAAAGACTCCAAGAGACGAAGCTTTTAAAAGTGTCTCTAGATTCACACTGTATAATTACGAGAAGCAAAGACAGACAGCGCTGAGCCTTTTACGTTCTGCTGCTCTCAGATAAATGGTAAGACTTCAGACGCTACACAACTTTCCTCCTCTCTACATCATCCTTTACACAGATCCTCGACACCTTAGCACGTCTGATCTTTTCAGCTCAACTCTCAAATGTCAACATTCATTTACCTCATAATTAACATCATTATGAGCGGTGACATTTTTCTCATCTTCCTGCTTTTTCGTGCCTTGGTAGTTTCTGTCAAGGGCTGTTTTCACTTTCAGTTTTTGAAAGAAATAGTAAAAAAATTATTTCAAATTAACAGGTAATGTATATTGCGCAGATGACTGCTGATGAGGCAGTAACTTGGAAGTACTCTGGCAATAGGTTTACCTTTACATAAATTGCGATTCATGTAGACTTTTGTTAATTTTCCTGTGTTGCCTTTTGCATTGTTCCTTCCGGCATGCAGTTTTCAGCTACCATGGCAAATTGGAACCAATTTCATACCTTAATCAACGCTCATTTACTAATCGGTAGAGAGGTAAGGTCTTCGATGAGTGAACCGCTTCAGTGGCCAAAGTCTGTGAGGTTTTATTGGTTTTCTATTTTTTTTTTTTAAATGAAAAAACAGGCTTTGTAGCAGAGGACAGATGCTCAATATGCCACTGAGGAAAAGGTTTCGCCACTGGACCCCAGAGAGCAGATTGGTGACCAGCCACAGCTTTGCACAAACACTGTCTTAAGATGCAAGCGCATCCAAAGTCAGGCTTTGCTGGGCCCCGCTGCCCAAAAATGATTTGTGCTTAATTACGGTTCCACCTGAAAAACCTCCAATATGGAGAAAGCTACAGCACTAAAGCTATTTTATTATAGTGTTGCCTGCAGAGGCCCCACAGAAGTGGCAGCGGATTAAACTCACCTCTCCGCGCCGGAGAAGAAAGGGACCAGATTGCGTCCCCTCACCAGCACTGACCTGTGTTTATTCCAGCGCTCCAATCCCAGGATTTATATGAACAGAGTTGGCTTATTTTGATGTACTATGTAGGTAATTCAGGGACACGAGCAAACATTCCACTGAGTTCAGATTAACGGCCTCAATTCAAAGTGAATTTTATAAACAGCCTAAACCAAGTGGGACGCACGCCGTCTCATGTGCATTCTAACACAATGCACTCCTTAAGGCAATTGTACTGAATATCATCAATTCCACATTTAAATGAAATTCCTGGGGAAGATCTGGAAAGAACACAGATAAATGAGGCTAAATAAACCAAATCAGGGAAAGAGCAAAAGGGTTTTATTTGTAGCTCCTGAACTCTGGGAACTGGGGAATCTGAAAAGTCTCTTAGGCTGAATTATTGAGATAATAAAGCACCTGCTGAAGAGACCTCTGAATGCTGTAATGAAATTATTTCATTGCCCCAGAATAATCACAAATGCAGGTTCTCTATTGAGAGCAAAAGAAACAACGGAAGGCAGAGTGGGATAGATAAGTGGAATGCAAATCACCCTCTCCGCTCATAGAAAAAGGAGCAAAGAACCACGAGATGAAAGGAGCAGCCTTATGCTACTGCAAACAGGCTGAGTTTGTTCCAATCTTATTTACTATGGTGGGGTCACTTGAAAACAACCGAGAGTAAACACAGAAGGAGAACAGACACAAGCACGAAAGCACCATCGCATTGAAGTGTTTTGTCAAGGCTTGATTTTGCCACAAGCTTCTACGTATCCGGAGAAGTCAAGTGCCCGCAGCTCTGACATAATTAAGCAGCCCAGCAATTACCAAAGTCCTACTTGTTGCAACAGAACGATGCAGTTAAAAGTTACCTGCGTGCAACCCAGGGCTGGCTCCCTCCTTCCAGCCTACTGGGCTCCCACCTTTTCCTTTCAGAAAGGCCAGTTCCACAGAAGTAAGGGCTGTTTCATAATTTAATACTTACGCAATCCACTACATATGAATATTTAACACTACTGGGAACTTCAATAAGTCATCTTGTACTCACAATGAACGGTCAGAATTTCCATTTGTTTTATTCATGCTCCTTGAAGGGGGCAGAAAAGCTAGCCATTTCCTGGGAACAACTGAGTTAACCTTCCAAAACCAAGCAAACAATACATGGGGAATTTACTTCTTTCATTCCCACACAAACCTGCAGAAATCTTATTACATTTTCATTTGCTAAAATGTAATTAATGAAGGCTTTTAAACCCTCAGAACCTTTCAAATTAATGAAAAGACCACCCAAATAAATTAGCCACGCAGTCCAAGAGCTGCAGATCTAAATTACAGTAGTTATCCTGACAGGAACCAAGAAACAGCTGTCACATACAATTATTTTTAGGGCTGCTACTAAACCATTTTCACATTATGAGCTGCCACCTCTCAGCAGCGAACAGCAGCTTCACATTTTATCATGACAAAAAATTTGAGGCATCCAGTTATCTCCTCGGGTATGAGATACATTTGTGTCGCACCGTGCGTTAAACGAGATAAACCCCCGCGCCGGGGGGAGGATGCGACACATTACATCACCGCGGCTGTGACGTCATCCCAACCCTTCAGCCAATAGGGTTACAGGAGGCGGATGTGGCCCTAGGCGATTGGCTCGGGGAGCTTGATGTCATAATAGCCCAACTGAGTCATCACCGGCACACAGCCCAGTGCAACCCAGTGCAACCCAGTGCAACCCAGTGCAACCCAGTGCAACCCAGCGCAGCCCCGGGGCCGGCGGAGCCGCCTCCTCCTCCTCACCACCATGCCGGCCGAGTGAGCCCGTCCCCGGGGAACACAACAGCCCGGCTCCCGGCATATGGCCCGGCCCCCTCACACGGACCGAGCGGGGAAACGGGCCGGACACTTGGTCATCTACATCTCCATCAAGAGGGTCAAGCCCGGCCAAGAGCCCCCGGCCAGCGGGAAGACTTCAAAGCAACGCTCCAAAAGCAGCACATCCAGCAAGGGGAGGGAGAAGCAGCCAGAGATGGCCAAGTACCGCAGGACAAACCGCTCCCGGGGGAGAAGATCGGGTACTCCAAGGGGAGTGAGGAGACAGCGGAGGAGAAGAGTCAGCTTCTCGGCGGGGAAGAAGCCGCTACCTGCTTTCTTTCTCTTCATGGAAGATCACTACAGAGACCTTCAGAAAAATCCGCGCTTGTCAGGGGCAGAAATGGCCGTGAAGTTAGGGAGAATGTGGCACAAACAGCCAGAACAAGACAAAGGCGCATACAAAGAGAAGGCTGCACAGATGAGGAGAAGATACAGGAGAAGACGGTAGGTCAGGGCACGAGCCAGACACAGCCAAGAAAGGAGCTCGCAGCAGAAAAAACATCCAAGCAGAAAGGAGGAAATGAAGACTTTGCTGGTCTGCTGCGCTGATAAGACTGTGACCCTCTGCAATTTCATCTCATCACGCGCACCAACGTGGCTCCTTTTGAAGTTTCACTGCAGTTCATAAGCCTTAGTAAAATAACTGCAAATGCTAGATAACCACAATTTTTTTAGACAGGGCAATAATTCAGAATTAATATAGTTGGCTCCATATTGATGGCAACAGGAAGGCTTGCACAGCTCTGAGATGGATGTTTCCTGCTTACCCACAAAGAAAACAGGGATGAGTCCTCTCTGCCGCCTCCAAATCGTGAGTTTAAACCTGCTCAAGAGGAATTCTGGTCCTTAAACTCAGCAGAGGATCAACTCAGTGCACCTTCCTGTGCAGCAATATGGAACTGTAAAATGCAGGGGTCCTCCTAAGCGACTGACCTAAACGATTAAAAGGAAAGCAGCTTGCATTGTTTGTTTTCCGGTTTTTGCGTGTTTTGTTCTGCAGTTGGTTGGTTTTGTGGTTGGTTGGTTTTTAAGGGAAGGATCAGCAGGGGAAAGGAGGGGAAGTTTTCATTCTTAACCGCTCCCTTCTCTATGAAGCTGCTGCTGTCTTTTCCCACATGCCCTTGCCCTGGCTTTATCAGCCAGTGTTTTCTGAAGTTAAAATTTCATTCCAGGATGAAAAGTACTGAGTTTTCTGAAAAGTACTGAGTTTTAACCAGTCTCCTCCTCAACTCAAGAAGAAGAAGTGGTTTTGAAGCCTCCCCCTTCCATACCACACACACGCGAAAGGAAACACAGAAAGATTTAACGAAAGCAGAATATTTCAAACCATTTCCACATTGCATACACCAGGCTTTGTTGGGGGTCTCAGCACCATCTGCTGCAATACCTGGAGAGGACGTCGGCAGCTCCACCGCTGGGAAGCCCAGAAACCCAGGACATGGCCCTGGGAAACTCTCAGCCCACATGCTGACAATATTAAGTAAAAAATAATACTCTGCTATGACTTGGTAGCAGAGTGTTTAAGTGAGTACGGACAAGAAATATCACTTTAATGGTTCTCCTGACAGCATGGCCGCTAACAGCTTGACAGCATCCATCAATTAAAATCTATTCCCAGCTGCACTAGTGATGGCCACAGCAGACTGTACAACTATTTTTGTCACATTACAAATATGAAGTGGTTAAAAAAGATGCATCAAAAAGGCCCAAGATATTACCCATCCAATTATACTTTTAATGGAATCTTTGTGTCTCCCATTCCTCAACTTGCGTACTTCATAAACAACTGGCATTTAAGCAAAATCCCACTCTGAAGTTGGCACACGGGTTCCACTCGATTTAGCACGTCACAGTCTGCTCCTGAGTCATGTCTTCAAATACCTGCAGTGCTGCCTCAAAACACACGCTTCTTTGCAAACACACACTCCAGTAAACTCCCAGTACGGCTGTTTCTACCGACCTGTTCAGCTGGAATGCAGTTGGAGAAGCTGAAATACAACTCAGAGTGTACAACAAAATCCCAGTTATGTGCAGGGGGAAATCTGGAAACAGGAGGGGCTGGACAATGATACACCGGAGGTCGGTCAAGTCAGGAAAGCCTGACAGACACATCCCCCAAAACTCTGCTTAGTCAGGAACACATTAATTCTTTATGACTTTGAGACTTTGTAGGAAGGTCGCTGTCATTAGTTAATTGAGATGTTACGACTCAAACACTCCTACAACAACCAGAAACTGGAAGTGTTCTTTGCTCATTAACGGGCTGGGAAAAAATCTTCTTTGTTTCAAAGAATCGATAACCCGCTTTTATTCACAGCTTGATTTTAACGCAACCAAAAAGACACCAAGTTACCGGGAAGCAAAAACACCTACCGGGACTGCGGCGAAGAGAGCAACAGCTTGCTGCTTTGAGTCCATCTTGCACCCAAGCACATCCCCATCTGCACACCCTTATTCACTTGCATTCAGGTCACAAATCACTGCGGTAACAACCTCATCCCCGCACACCCATCCAACACCTGGCGCAGCCACCACGGGCTACTACAGGTTTAAGAGTTCCTCGTCCCCAATAAGATCCGTATTTAGCACAGATGATGCCTGTTGACCTTGAATTTCTTGGTGAGGGGGCATCTTCACCCCAAATCTGAGTGAAGATAATGAAACGGGTCTTCAAGAGCGCCACTCCCACCAAACTGCAAACCCATCTGTT
This sequence comes from Caloenas nicobarica, assembly GCF_036013445.1. Taxonomy (NCBI): domain Eukaryota; kingdom Metazoa; phylum Chordata; class Aves; order Columbiformes; family Columbidae; genus Caloenas; species Caloenas nicobarica. The sequence continues at coordinate 4,001,608 of NC_088267.1, read as the reverse complement.
TATTTGGTGACAGTCACCAAAAAAAGCAGGTGCTAAGTTATCGGAAGTGCAATCACAGCAGCAGTTCAACAGACCCGATTTTGTCTTTCCCAGAATTCATCATTTGCATTGATAAAATAAGTATTTGCGCTCTTCCTAAGCTCCCATAAAACCACAGCAGATCGGGCAGATGGACAGATGAGACTTGCAGCTCTCCAGGGGGATGATGATATGCATAAAATACCACAGAACGTGAACAATATGGTTAAAATATTAATTTCTTTTCTAGATGAAAAATAAAATTTTCATCAGACCTCCATTTAGGAGACCACAACCACCACTTACGATAATATTAAATATGTTTAATAAATGACTTGCTTTGCCAAAGTATATTTTCCATCACTTGCATTGCAAAAAGCTTTATGCTTCCAAGAACATCAAACGACAAGAAAGTATTCACTGACGTTTAAATAAATTAAATATATAAATATCTACTTGTCAATCTACAGCAGAAATTATTCAACAGGAGCCAGAAACGAAGCGGCAGCTGCAGAGTCCCAGTGGCTGCTCGTAGGGCAGGACTCGGTGGGATGGTGAAGCTGGAATCTCACAGCTGCCTATTACTGTACATTCATTTATTTGGATGATCCACCACATTGTTAGAGCAGGAGAGCGAAAACATTAATTATTCCTCTTCTGGGCACGTACACATGAGCACCACTAGTATTAGAGATGCTATTACACGTGCGTGGACCCACTTTGTTTCCAGATTCTCAGGCAAATCTGCATCTTTTCTGCTCAGTCCAACTCATGCAAACTGTGTCAGCAGAGCCTATTGCTCCACACTTGCCTATTCTGTATTTACAAGTATTTGACCAGATAAGGATCAAGATCAGTCAGAAATTAAACAGACTATGACAGCGTTCAGAAAAAGGCAGCAGACACCAACGGTCCGTCCCATTTTAAAAGGACCTGAGCAGCAGTTCAGTGTTAAACCTGAGCCCAGGCGTCTGAAGGACCAAATCAAGAGACGTTCCAAAGCAACCTGGCAGCTTTGCTACTGAAAGCAGTAACGTATGTTAACGAGTTTATTAGCATTGCTACAAGTCAAAGCTTGCTGCAGCAATTATAGCTGCGCCGCAGTCAAATCTGCAAGGAAATTACCAGAATTATCCACAGTTTAGATGAACTTTCTACCTTTTCAATCAATGAAGTGCCATTAAGAATGTATTCCAAGCTCTGCTTTGTTTGTAGCATCAGAGGCTTGGTGCAGCCATGTGCCTGCAGCCTGTTAACCATGTTCTCACTTGATTGTATTAAACTTTGGTTCAATACGACTTTGCTGCGAAGAGCCTTACGAACCACTAACCTGCAAACTCCGACATCTCGACCTGTGAGCCAAAGGGAGCACAAAGCTCTGCCCAGGTCAGGTTTGGTCTCAGATTTATCATGGCAGCTACGTGCTCGCAAATAACTTCCATTGTATTAATCTCTACATATAAACTGCTTAAGAAAAGGATCCCAGGAAAAATATTTAAGGGGAGGAAGAAACACAAAATTCACAATTCCAAACATTTCAGACTGGTTGATGTTGCAGTTAAGGAGACCTCAGGGGTTTGGGGTGTCAGGATACAGCCTCCCAGCCATCCAAAACTTTTGCACCCCCAGAGCAGTTTCAAGCTGTCTCAACAGAATGTTTAGAAGGAAAATTTGAAACAAAATCCGATTTGAAATCTCCTGAACTTCAGAACAGCAAACACCTTGGAGTCAGTAGAGATGAGCAAGCAGTAAGTCTTCACCAAAGACTCACTGCAGCCTTTCAGAGATTTAGGAAGCTGGATTCTTGATAATTTGGCATAAAAAGCAAAATAGTTACTTTTTGGGTAACTTATTAAGATCAGAACTTGCAAAACGAAAGAAGAAAAGCGCCAAAAGCCAAGTGAGCACTGGCATCCACAGCAAATGCAGAATCTATTATTCTGTCCCTTTGGACTCAATTAGTTCAGATTTACAAAGAATGGTACCCATAAAGATGTTAAACATTAACAAAACTTCTGTTAACTTGCTTCAAAATGAATTTTAATTGCAAAGTCTGTTTTATACACATTCCAGGGTTGCAAAATTTAATTAGTATTTTATTCCTCCCACAAAAATTCCAATATATTAATTTCATGCTAAAAATCTATAGTCCCTTAAGAGGTCTAAGAAAAAAATCCATTAGAAAATGCACTGAATGACGGTCACTTGAGGTCTGCCTGCTTCTGCGGTTTCTTGTTGGAGGACAGTGGGGACAGGGCAGACAGATACTGAGCTGAGAAATACTAACCATCCCACTTGAATGTTTTCTGTTTTAAAACTGGTTTTATTTTTAGGCAGAATGCGACAAATACGGATGGTTATGAACTTTTTAGAAGCGGAGATAAGGCTCAAATTAGTGGGGGTTATGTGAGATGACAGCCCGAAGCACAAGGAGCTGGGTCCTGAGCATCCCCCCCGAGATCCCTCTGATGCTGCAACCCCGAGTTCGCTGGGTTGACCCGTCCCCCCCTTTCACCATCACTCGGGGTCCTCAGCCGCTCATGCAAAGCGGGTTTTCAGCCATCTAACACGGGCTTTGAAGCTCCTTTCAAGTCTTTCCTTTTGTTTTCCACTCCCTTTAACTTTCTTCTAGGCTCCAGAAATTCAAGTGTGGCTTTGAACAAATATCCTTTGGTTTTTAAAGTCATACCGAGCATCTGCGACTGGGGGAAAAGAAGAAACCCCTGTGTGAGCACTGCCCGGCCCACGGGGCTGTTTGGAGCACAGGGCATCGCTCCAGGATCGATGGTGTTAATTTATTCTGTTCCATTACAGAGCGAACAGCCTTATTTCAAAACTCCTCTGTGCCAGCTTCCAGCCTGAAGCACTTTTATTTTTTTCCCTTTTAAGAACAGCTGACTTATCAAAACCAGGTTTTTCTAACAGAAAACCACAAGGCTAAGCCACATTATTATAACTGAAGCAATTAATTATTTCTATGCCTTTCTTTTTAGGGGAGATCTTTAAAGCAGGTAATTCTGACTAAAAGAGCTAATTTGAGCTGCTCCATAATTTAAAAGATGATTACAACAATTAATTTAGAAAGTGCAGGATGAAGACAAAAGGGATAAAGGAAAGCACGCAGAGACGGGTATTTCCCCTGTGCTCCAGCTGGGACGCATCAAACCCACACGCTGATTTTAAAGTGGGGAAAAGGCTGATCAAGTTGGGTAACTTATTAAAATCAGAACTTCGACGAGGAAAAGAGCAACTGTTTACTCTTCACTGAGGAAGCAAATCAGTGGTTACTGTAGAGACAGGGACGCAGCTGCTCGCGTTTTGTCTTTTTGGACTTGTACAAGTTCAGGAATCGCCCTTTACACAGAACCACAGTGCGGCACCGTAACACCTCCAGTTTTCCAGAATCTTGGAAAGTTCCAGCTTACTGTGGCCAGGAACACGGTCATTAGATATCAGCTGTTGACAGCGTCTGTCTATTAGTAATGCTCCGATATTTAGTGACGCCCTGGCATCCTCCTGCCCTCCGCTATAAATCCAGCCACAAGAAGGGGCCCTGGGAGGAAGAATCAAAACATCCACGTTGTAAAACAGCCAAGACTGTCAAAACCCCAGCATGAGCTAAAGAGATCACGACCTGCGATGACAAAACAAAACGCTTCCAAGAAGCAGCAGCAAAATAGAGGTAGCCACATGAATCCAAACCCATTATCTCCTTCCCCCATCTGGGCTTTGGAAAGGCTGACTAGATCTCTGTGTACAAGATGGAGATATCAAGAGGAAGATACTTAGATTAAGTGTCTGCATTTAATAACTGATATTACTAGATTTGCAGTCCATGCTTGAGTCAAGCAGCATGTGAGACGAGAAGGTATCTGTGCCAAGACCCATCAGCGGCAGCAAAGAAAGAAAATCACTGGATTTTGAAGCACAGAGAAACACAGATACCGAGGTGCAAGAAAACGTGCAGAAATCATTATTTTCCTCCTACATCCCACAAGAGAAATCATTCACATTTCTGTCTGTCACCCCATTCTTATTCTCTAAGCTCAGAACCAGGTTTTGGTCCAACTCCTTAAAGAAACATCAAGCCCTTGAGAGGAACGTCTCACCCAAGGACATTCAGGGTTCCACCACCTCAGCTTTGGTGCTTCCCCAGGTGACACAGTATTAACCAATTCTGAACTGCAATTAGAGGCCTTTCACTTCAACATTTCGTTTGCAACTCGCTGTTTATGAATCCAGGAGCTCCCTGGGAACAGCTCAACTTCCAGAAGCATCGCAAGGATCCGGAATGGAAAATAATCTCTGCGCTCTCCTGCTCATCCCGTCCATTATTGATCCTTTCCTGGGCATCTTTATCTATTTTTTAAAGCAGCAGCAGCTCAGCCCTGCAGTAAGCAAACAACATGAACAGAAGTCATTTTTTTCATTTTAGCTGAAAGGTTGTTACTCAAGGACAAAAGGCCTTCAGGACTGTACTACAGCTATCAAATTACACAAGTTTGGCTCTCTAAATATATATGTATACATGTTTTCCTACTCCATCATCTCACTTGTCAAGACATATCTCAGATGTATAGGTATGTCAAGATATATCTTAACAAATGCAACGAACTAGCTCTGAAAATACACTAACTCGTAACCTGAGGAGTTCTTCCATTTCTATGGCTGCAGCAACGGCCGTGGTAACACTTTAATCTCTCCTGTTGAGAGGACCGGTAACAAAACAGCAAACTGAATCCATCAGTGGTGACTCCCGAAACAGGTGACATCTGAAAACAAAGTACTTGCATTCTTTAACACAGCCCGTAAATGTAAGCAAGCCATGAATGGGTCCACAAGGAAACACCAGAAGAAAGAGATGTGTGAAAGTACTGAAACAGCTGCAGATGCATCTCCGCTCTTTCACTTTGAAGTTATAGATAAGGGCGAGCAGCATAAAACAACACTATTATGAGCTCCAGCAGATTTTGACACGCAAATGCAACCCCCTCAACATGGTGAACGTCCCTGCAAAGGGAGACCCCCCAGCACACACACATCCTCAGCCAGCTTGAACAACGGTGGAGCCTCCCTCCGAAAATGACATTAATTGGCTCCTGAACAAGAAAAAAACCACAACGGAAAGGCAGAGACAGCTCCTGGAAGCACCTTTAAGTGAAGCCACTGATCCTTCCCACCACCATTTCTCCAAACCCTTGTTTCGACCGGGAGAGCTCAGCGTCCCGCTGTCGCAGCGCAGGAGGACACGCGCTGCTCTAAGGAGGACCCCCATGTCCAACATTTACAGCCTGTGACATCATTTGCACTTACGTAAAGTCTCCTTCCTCTGCCAAATAAAGGCATTCTATTCACCGTTTTACAACATATATGGTCACTTATGCTTTGGGTCACTTCCAGAAGGTACTCTCGAGATAACCAATATTTCTCTCAGCCAGTTGGGTTACACCAATTTGCACAAGGTCTGTCTTTCAAAACCAACTCTTTAGCATCCAAGTATTGAGCAGTTTTGCAAACAAGCCTTTTTCTTGCAACTTGTTTGCATCCAGGACAGAAACAGCTAAATATGAATTTATTCACATTATAATAACCTTCAGGGATTTTCCCCACACGCTACAGACCTTCCTGCACCGCATCCACACCAGAGCAGCCTTTGCACAGGGTCCTCTCTGCCTCAGAGGTGAGCAAACACCAAAGGAGAACAAATTGGGATAAAAATGACAATTAAAACATGATCAGGGTGATTTTCAGCCTAAAAGCATCTTCTTCCTTGGCTTAAAAAGCTAGCCTGAATATTCACGAAATGCTCTCTACTATCTAGTAAATAGAATTAACCATATTAATGCATGGAAAAATAAGATTAGCCAGAAAATGGTATATGAAATCTAATCATGTTTTATTGAATGAAACATGAGTGGGAGAGGTCAGGAGGCGCTTTCATTGTAATTTGTCACCAAAGTCTCTGTCCCTGCCACGCTCCTGGCAGAGCAGCTCGGGCTTTCGGCAGCTCTGGGCACACAAGTCCCTGGAGAAGGACGGACAGAGTAGAGGACAGACGGACACAGGGAAAAGTGAATTCTGCTGCCTCCGCATTTGGCCACATCGTGACTTCTGGAACGAGCTGCACGTACTGTCAACCAAGTCCTCAGCTGACGAGTAAACATCATCCGTATGTTATTTTTCTCAGCTGGGGTACGTTGAAATCTTCCCACCCCTACCAAAAATATATGCTAAACTATGGAACATCTCGAAATACCATCTTACCCTGTCTCAGCCCTTTCTTGCAGAATTTCTCAAGCCAAGGAGCTCTAGGACAATGCGCAATACTGCCCTACAGAAATGACTTTGCACAAAGCATTATCGAGCCTTTAACTTCAAAACCTGCAATCAAGATGCTGCCGGATCGTTCGCATCCACTCAGGAAGCAATCAGCTCCGCTCTCAGCTGGGAAGCCAGGGCTCCCAGCGCTGCACCAGCTGCCTCCCTGACCTACAAATTCCTGCTCTTGTATCACACATTCCTAATTAAAATAAGGCCTGAATGCAGCACAGCAAGGTACAAAGGCTGGGACATCCCAGAGGCAGCAAGGGACCATCATCGCCATCACCGCCACCACCGAGGGACCATCATCACCATCAGCACCAAGGGACCATCATCAACATCAAAAAGGAAGCAGTAAGTGTGAGACGCAAACCAGTACAACCAGCAGCAACACTGGATGCACCCCCGAGCTGCAATGGGAACGCACCAGTGACCATGCACCAGAGCCTCATTCGCAAGCCCTTTGGAACCAAAGCCTTCAGTGGACATTGAGGTCCAAGACTAAAACCATCCTGAGAGCTCCAAGACAAATATCTAAGGATCAGATGCTGCTTTGATATAAGGAAAATAGGTTGATTCATTAGAAGCACATCCAGAGAACAGTTTTTCCACCAGCCGAGGTTACCAGTGACCTTGAAGAGCACAGGTCCTGTGTACGGTGTCCTGTGCTCCCACGTCATCTACAACCCAAAGGAAATTTCCCAACTGAAAATGAGAAAGATCTAATGAACCTCTAAAACACACCGGATCGTCTGTCATAGGCAGACAAATCAGATGCTTGTTAGTTTTATCTCATGGAACTAATTCATTTGGCAGGAGCTGAGGTTTCTAGATGGTTTCATGGGTGGAACTAAGAGCCATGGATGCCAGACGCCGTTCTGGGGCTGCTCACCAGTTCAGACAGCCAAACCTTACAGCATCTCCCTTCAACTCCTCCTATTTTCCAACTCAATACCGTAAAAGAAACTTCATAAGGCAAACAGGCTGTCTTCCTGTATTTCCACAGCTCTGAAAATCCCTGCTCTAGAGGAACTCTGTTGCATGCACACGTATCTGCAGGGCCCGACAACACGGCTTCTGCCTTTTACCCATCTTGCTTCAGTTACCCAGCGATGCCTGCAAACACCTGCTTTGCTCAATATTTGCATTTGACTACAAACCCCTTCTTTGCTAAATATTTGCATCATAGCCAGCAAAATACACACTTGATCTTAGTCAATTCCTGTAAACACACATACATAAATTGGATTATTAGTCATTTCCTACACCGCCACCTTCTCTGGCAATAGCAGCATAATAGCAATCATAGTACAAGTCATTATGCCTAATATTAGATACAGGTCCCAGACCAGCTAGATGAGACCTAAACAGGTGACAGAAAGAAGCGCAAGACAGACAACCACATTTTCATTGTTTGCATACGCTTCAAGTGCAGCAAATCTGCACGAACACAGGAAATCCAGACCTCTCCCACCGCAGGCAAAGCAAAAAACGTACCCGCTCTTAATGTGCACTCATAGTGCAGCCAAACCATTGGTGCACAGCACGTTCCTCCTTCCTCTGAACCTTCAGGGGATGCAGCGATGCTGGGGCGTGACAAAGGACACAGCCACCAGAGGGTCCATCCCGACACCCCCAACAACCCACAGGAAAACACGAAGGAGCCCAAAGACACTCTTGTAAATGAAGTCGAACCCACCCAGAGCTTCAGAGCCATCACTGAGCTGTTAAAGGGCAGACAAGGCTGGGACACGTCTGTCACAGAGCAGGTTCAGCACCACCCAGGACCAGCCTGGAGACTTCTCATCATCAGACACGGCCTTGGGATGGTTCGGGTGCTCATGCTGAAGCGCTGTGGTATCTGCAGCGTAGTGAGCACCCGTACGGATGCTCGCCACGGAAGAAAGCTTTCAATGGGTACCAGGAACCCGCCGTCATCAGCAGATATTGCTGAGAAGCGTTAGCCCGGGGATTTAGTCAGCTCGGAGCAGATATCGACACAAAGCACACGATCAACAGAGCTCAGCCCCCTTAACGACCGGAGCCCAAGCTGCTTTGAGGGATTTTCTTCTTTTACATGTATTTATAGAGAAGAATTTCATTAATCCTTTCAGATCTCTCAGCTAGTACAAAACAAAGGGGAAAAGAACCCCAAGTCTTCAAAACAAGAGAAAGTTGGGGAATAACAAAAGAGAAGATACACAATGTATATTCTCCGTGCACATCCTCGCCCTTGTAGACAACGGCTGTGATCAGAGTGGTCACTCCAGCCGACCCAAAGGAGAACAGGGCAGTAACTCTTATCCTGCCCATTTTAGTTTCCAGCCTGGAGACCCCCCCACATTGTCCTTCCTAATCCGACAGGCTCTTTTTCACACTGCTGCTTTTTTCCTCTCCTGCTGTCTGCTTAGTAGAATTTTATTTCTCACCTGTCAAGGAAATCTAAACCTGGGGTCCCATGGCAGAAACCGCAACAGCAGTTAAAAGAGCTGTAAATGTGTGATTTTATTAATACGTCTCAAACAGCTACTCAACCTCTATAGCTCTGCTTGCCATAGGGATGCTCAGATCTGCCCTTTCCCTTTCCCGACGTACTGCAGGATTCACATCCAGCACGTCAGGAACCAAATGAAACCAGTAACAGGATTCTCAGGTTCTGTTCTGGGATCCACATGTGGTGGGTACAGCCACGGTCACCGCTGGGGGAAAGACGGTTCAGGGAATCTGGTTCAAAAAAACCAACAAAGCTTCTATTTTTAAAGAGAGGAGGGTACAGGCCAAGTCAGGCTTGATGTGCTGAGTTAGTGGTCTCATAAATACTACCACTATAAAATATTCCACAGCTTGAAAATACATCTGAATTATACTCCGGACAAAATTTAATTTTGTTTATTTGCGTAGATCTCTAGACCGGATTTAAACTATTTATTACGCTTCGAAATATTTAGCTGCAAGATACTTCAATAGAATGGTTTATTTGGCTGCCAAGTCTATCTGCCATATTAGCAATAATTAAAACTACGTTTTCATAGACAGAGGGGAAAAAAGGTTTTCAGCTATATTTTCAAGCTGAATCGTATCAACATGTTTAAAGAGCAGATATAAGCTCCAGTTTTTCTTCCCCCTACGGGCAAAAATTATTAAAAAACAGGAAAAATGAGTCATCTGAATTTAATTATCAGGCTCTGAGTTGTGAAGGCCAGCTTTGAAAAATGCAATTCAAACTAAGACTCTTTGTAATTCCGCTTACAGGACTGAAAACTTTACTTCTCAAGAATACTAAATGAGATCCCTTTGAATTGCTGGTGTGTTTATCTCGCCCGCGTGTATTTCACGGCGCTCTAAAAACGCAGCATGAACCTCAAAAAGCAGGAACGGCTTCTTCTACGAGCCCCGGATGAGATTCCTGCTCGTGTGACCTGTTTCGCTCATTAACGCCGCACATTTTGGGCTTTGCCAGCTGATTCCAGCCAGAGCCCAGTGCTGCTACAGCTCCGAGTTCATCCGACTGCCAGAGAAAATACATTTGGAGGAAAGGCATCGATAGAGATGTAGCACATGGGCACTTGGGGGGAAGAGGGAAAGCAAATACATCATCAATCCCTCTGATAAAGCCCCAAAACTGCTGTCTGTAAAGATACCACCTTTAAAATAGCCACTAAATCTTTTTAGAAGAAGATGTGCGCATGCACATGTGCTACTGAAAGTCAAAGGGCTTAGTTTTCTTAGACACATTTGCCGTTTTTAAATTTCTACCATGCTGTATTTATGGGTGAGTTTATTAATTTTTTTCCAGCAGGTTTGCTCTGACAGGCACTGTTTTATTTTTGACATGACAAGACACAGCGCTGCACTGGCAACACCTCCAGGCTGAATAATGTTTCTTAACTAGCAACGTTCATCTTCACCACACTCCACCGACGACTGAACCTCGCTGCAGTACATCACGGCTAAAAACTAACAGTGCCCTAAAATATTAATGCATGCTGATAAAACCAGTTGTTTTTTTCACGAAACAGCAACATCTAATTTTCAAGGGGGTCACGGAAACAGTAAACAATTGGTACATGGTAAATGGCAAGTTCTCTCACATCAATACATCCAAAACATTCAAATCCTATTCCTCCATAATTGCCAGACAAGTATAAATTACCTAAATGAATGTTATTTGTGGCTGCAACAGAATCCTCGTAAATAATCGTAATTTAACTTCCTGCTGATAATCCCAGGCAACACCTAATTATTTCAAACACTTAATTCTTCGCTTCCAGAGGGATGCTGGGTTTCAGACCATTCCCTTCCATGTGCTGCTCGTTAGGACTTTAACTGTTTCTGAGTGCAACCACAGTGCAGAAGATCAACCAGAGCCGGGGTTGTCCTTCGCTATAAAAGCAACATAGGCAGTATGTCAAATTCCTCTGCAAACCCTCATTTCAGACTTCATAGCACTGATCATTCAGGTAGCTCTTGTATATTGGAAAAAAAAAAATCACTGTGGCATTTATCATGCCTAAAAGCAATATTTCTGAAAGCATTGCTCAAGCAAACAGTGGGATGAGAGGGGTATTGAAATTCTATACATAGCCTCCTACCTAAAGGACAAACTGATCTGTAGAAACATTTGCCAAAAGTTCATTAACAGTAAGGTCAACTTGTCAGCAACGTATTTAGCAATAATCAGAAAACGATTTAGCGAAAACAAGGTTTGAGTATGACAACGTTTGAGCCGGGTTTCTAGGGTTTTGAAGTGTTGGGTGGGGTTTTTTTCTTTTTAATTCTTTATTTCTTCTAGCCAGCTACACTATGAAATCTCATTGCAGAGCATATGATTCAAAGTAGACAGTAGTGAGTGCAAAGTTCACCAAGCAAACAAAATGCATCCCGGGGAATAACCAGGATCCACCCTCATCCAGGCACAACCTGTTCACTCTGAGCATCCCATCAAGTTTGGATCTGTGCACGCAAAATGTCAGTGGGTACGACAGGACGTACAGACCACAACCAAGTACAGCCAGCAGTGACCTACCAGAGAGAAGATCCCTCCGTTCCAGCAACTTCTAGAACGTCGTATCCATCTTCCAGCTGAAAATCCATGAAAACCAACGCAATGGTGTCTCCAGGTTCGGCGAGAATAGTCCACGTGCAGTCCGCGTTGTTGCCATACTCCAAGGGAAAATGAGGGCTGGAGATAATTCCGCTCTGTCCCCGCAAAGTCCCTCCGCAAGCATCATCAGCTGGAAACAGAGTGCAAGTCATCAGATTTTGCTGGAACGCACAACGCATCAAAACCAAATAAGCCCAAATTCAAAGCAAAGCTTTAAAAGCCTCAGTGCTTTCGTCAGGTGGTGTGTGGAATTTTTTTTGTCCTCATCTCTTATATAAAAGTACGCTGTTACCAAAATCATAGCGGTTTAAACTTAACCCCTTGTTCAGAAATCCAGCAGTGACATGTCCTGCTCGTATACTGGCTTCTGTTTGCTGCACGTTCTTTCATTTTTACAACCTGAATTTTAACAGCAGGAGCTATTAAAGCAATTAAAGGAAGAGGATCTAAAGAAAACATATACAGGAAGATAAAGAAAACCAATAATTAATTTGACTAGCATCAGGGCAGCTCCCTGCTCTCGCATGTGAAGCATCGGCTCAGCATTTATCTGGAAGGCTGCAAAGAAAAGCCTGTTAACTTTACAACATGTATTACAGAGCAGCATTTCAGATGCTTTAGTCAAGGAGCTTGGGGCTTTACACTATAAACACTAATTTTCATTACAAACTATTTTAAAAAAACCCTTCCAAACTGGAATGTAACACATTTAAGCGCAATGGGTCATGAGCACCTAAGAAGAGGACAGGACAATTCTGCGGGGCTGCTCGGGAGGATCCTTCAGCTTTTGGATACTTTCAGGAATTAGTCTCTTGTGCTACAGCAGGTTTTATCCCCAGAGCTGAAACTTGCAGCCTCTGAACTTATGAAACGTGAAAGACAAGTTTCTCCTGGACATCTGCTCCCTGGTGCGTGCGGTGGATCGTTTCCATCGCACCAACACGCTACCAGATTGTGCTGGAACCTCCAAGTCCCAGTGGAGATCACGGCCCTTTGCAGCCGCTGCTGCGCTCGGACCGGGCTGGCCCATCGCTGATGACTGCGGAGCCCACGGCAAGCAGGAAGGGCAGAAAAAAAATATGATAAAAAACCCCAGACATGTAGTCAGACATGGAATTACTTCCGAGCCACTCCAGCAGGCAAAATTAGGGCTGAAAAAGGCCACTGAAATCCCAACTCAGTGCTCTATTCCCTGGTATTCTATTACAACAAAGTTATGTATTTGCTGCAATTGTATTGTCAGTGAATCAGTTATTCACAGACACTGAAGTGCCGCTACAGTCATCGATAATTTTAGGCTCCAAGACCTCTCATCTAGTCCAAGCACCAGAAAATGCTCCAAACTTCAATGCATCACACACAGGATTCACAGTGGGACCTCCAAGGAAGATCCATGCAAAAAGCCAAAGGGCCACTTCCAAACCCCTCCTCCTGCCAGCCAGAATGAAAAAGCTTTTTAGAGGCCGAATGGATTCGAGCCAAAGAGGATAAGCACAATTCACCACTTTAATTTCTCAGGAATAAGTGCCCCTGCAGATGCTAGAAAGAAATAGGTGCAAAAAAGATTCTTCGTGGTGAACTCTCAGGCAGAACGTCATGGTCAAGGGCACAGAGGCTCCTGGCCAAACACTTCTCATTGCGATCGTGCATTCATGCAGCTCAGGTCTGCACGGAGCCCTTAAACACACACCTAAGAGTAAATGCAACAAGGATTTGGAAGGATTTGCGTCTCCTGCCAGCAAGTTCTCAGCTACGTTTAGTGATGGGGTCTGGAAGACTGAGACAACCTGGTACGTTGAAGTTGTTCTTGTACTAGAAGGAATAGAGGAGGGGATAGAGAATATGCTCCAGACTTTTGACTTGATGCTATATTAGCATTCTTAAACAACAGGACTACACAAACAGTAACTGAAGATCTAGCCCAAGGTACGGTGGCTTTGGCTTTTTTTTTTTCATTAAAAGGGGACTTTTAAATTCCTTGAAACTTTCATTGCAAAAGGTATTTATTGGAAGACGTATTGCCTTCCCATCCACCTCTAAACACACACTTCCCAAGTCTGTAGAGGTTGTTCCTGTTCAAACATATTCTACAATCTTCTAAAATCTTTTTGAACAGCCCTTCGATTACTTTGGGCACAAAGCAGTCTAAGCGGCTGTTTGAGTTCTAGTAAGACAGACCATTTTTAATGAGATTATGCATATTGGATACGCTTAAAATGTAGCTTTGCAAATGTTCTCAACTTTTCAGCTGGCTTACTGAATTTTTACTCAACCGCCTACCAGAATCATAAACCTATCAGTTCTACTTAAATTCAGCAAACAATCTGGGCAAGGCTTCTCTCCGCATGCATGAAAGAGCTTCACAAAACAGGTTCAGATGTTTCTGGAGATTCTCGCGGTGCTTCAAATGCACCATTTTGCTCGATTTGAAATTAACTGACCCAGCTGAGGGTTGTTCCTTCCGTGGCTGCAGCAGAAAAGACGGCATTCCAAGTGTGCTGGGTTTTGCCTCCACCATACCAACTGTCCAGATAAAAACACAGCTAGACTTGTAAGACTCAGCTTGAGGCCACATTTATGTTAAGTACTAGGCCTTATTTCCTTCTGCAAAAACAGAACGACCGTGCAGAAAGCATGTAAAAGCACACCAGATGCAACGAGGAAACCATTCCAGGTAGCTCTGGTACACATGATATAGATGGGATAAGTGTCAGCTTAGACCAGATTTCACAGCCTGGCCCTAAATCGCTGGGGACTTCCAGTCCTCAAGGCAAACTCCCGAGTTACACACTTGCAGTGAGAGCAGGAAAAAAAGACATTTCAAAAAAATGGTTGCAATGAGAGTCCTAGTTCAAAGAATTGCAAAGAACCATAATGGACCACTCTAAAATGGCAAAGCTCGCTGTCCCTCCGCAGTGTCCGTCTGGCTGTAGGAGCCACTCCTTCAGCAGTATAATGCCCTTGGCCCCAAAATAGTTAGTAAGTGTACAAGAAATACGCTAAGTAGCACATATTACTGCTGTGTAACTCACTCAAGCAAGCATTAAAAATGTACCAAACAAACAATATCTGCTCACTTTAAATTCAAGATTTATGCCCCAGCTTAGAACTGCTGATTGATTGCACGAGCAGAGTCAATAAAAAGAATCAATATAAGATGCTCTGCTGAAGTACACAAGGAATTGAGGGGAAAAGACTTCAAAGCGGCAGCAACTGTTTTGGTCTAACAACACTGACACTTGTATATTTACAGACTCTCTGGTCCCTCATGGCCCCAGAGAATTAGCAAGCAGCTCTCTATACGATCAAGGAATTGAGCTTTCCCTGCACACGCGGGCTCACAGGAAAGCTGCAAACAAAGGGCAGATTCTCCCTCCCATCCCGCACCCCATCAGCACTCGGCAGAAACTCACGTTTCTTTACAGGCAAAGCACCAGAATCGCTGCGGGACGAGCCTTGAGGGAACCCAGCTTCACACGGCAGAAAATCCTGTCTCAGCTTCTAGTGTTTGCTCTAGAAAACCTGCATGGTCTTGGGTAGGTGGCCTAGTCTTATGGATAATACTCCTGCTTTTTTGTTTTCCCCTCCCACTTTAGACACAGAAATTGAAGTTAAAGTAGCTGTGCAGCAGTTTGAATACTTTAAGCACTTCATAACCTTCCTTTTATTCACCTAAACCCTGGCAGCTTTAAGGACTCCAATAAAAAAGCACCTCAATATTAACTACATCACGTTTCATTTTCGAGCCTTTCAAATCAAGCTTAAATCAAGTTTTTCCCAACCCCAAACAGCTCTTTAAAGCCCGTTTCCTTGCGGCTCATTCCGGATGAAGAGAGGACACGTTACCTCTGCAGAAGGGGAGCGGAAAGTCCCAGGAGGCACTGTTTTCTGAGTTGGCGTGGCACGTGAGCAACGCGTGGCCTTCCAAAAAGAAGCCGGGGTTGCAGCTGTACCTCACTTTGTCCCCGATGCTGAACGTCGTCCCTTGCTGGATCCCGTTCTGCAGCCTTCCTGGGTTCCCGCACGTGTGACTTGGTAGAACTGCCAAAGAAAGTTGCTTCTGGTTAGAGACCGTGTCAGGTGAAGGGTCCGGAGGGAAGGATGGGCTCAAAGGGCATCGCTTAAAACGTAAAGAGCAAAGAACCACAAAACTTACCCTACTGATTGCACCAGAAGTCATTAGGCCACTTATAGTTAACATTTAATTACCATTGCTACTGGTAAGGAAGCAAAAATCACTCCCCAAGCTATTGAGGCAGAAACAAGATCCACTCTTTCTTGGCCGCTTTTACCAGTTTCTAAACCAAAGCATCCCTCTTTCCTATCCCCCCCGCCATTCTATTTAACACTACTGCAGTCGATTAGAACCCAGAGATCACTTTCCTCTTTAAAATAACACTTTTTTTCAACAGACCTTTGCTGGGCACCTCCAAGACCCCTGTTTAGTAGGCAGAGCTGCGTTACACCTTAAAACCACCCAGAAGACAGCAAAACCTGTCATTAGCAACTATCGCCTAGACAAAAAGAACAATATTTCAGCCCACCAGGATTTACACTTCATTGAACTGTGCGTTTAATCCAGATTTCACACATACGCATCCAACCAGACTCTGAACAGTGCAGTTGGGACCCAGCTCCACTGAGGGCAAAAATAGTCCAACATAAGATTGCATCAGAAAGAATATGGGATATTTGAATATAAGATGAAGAAGCCGCAACTAAAATGCCAGTAAATCCTTAACCAATGCCTCGGTACAGCAGTTTTTAAATAAAACTCTACAGATTCCCACAAGCCATTCCAAAAAGATGCACTCAAATCATGGGTTTAGAGCCCAATATAAAACCCAGTGAAGACAACCAAGACTAAGAATGGCTTCATCAAATTTGAATCAGGCCCTTGTGCAGCGTTCCTGTATTATAGTTCTTTTTCATTAAGGCTGAAACATCAGAGGAAGGAAAACATGGTCATTCAAAGCGGAGTGATGCTTTATCATTGGAAACAATTTTGTCAGGGGCATGAACAAAACCAGATGAGCTCCTACAAGCAGAGGGAGATTTAGTCTGTAGCTCTCTGCCGAGGAAAAAGAGGCAGATTAAAAGGAAAATGCTATGCTGGCGTACACGGCACGTAGAATAAAGTACAACCAAAACCGTGCACGAGCACGGGAAACGAAATATAAATCCCTGCCACTAAGCGATGCAAAGACAGTCAGTCCCTGTCTGCCCTGCCGGGGGATAGAGCTTTGGGATGGGGATTTGAACCGGGAATGGGGGGCCAGGTACGAGCTCCCACTGACCGGATTTCTTCCCCCAAACACCATTTCCGTCCTTCCACAAAGCGCCTGGAGCTGGGAAGTTCAGCAGCAACTTTCTCAGAGAAATATGAACAACCGCGCAGGTTTTGTGAGCAGGGGGATGCTATCGAACGCATCAAATGGCTTGAAAAGCAGTGCAGAACTAATGTTTCATTTTCTGTAATGATACTCAAAACCCCAATTTAATTAAATTACCAATGTCACTTTTTTTAAAAAATGAACCCATTCCTGCTTTTATGCTTCCTTCCTTTAAAATTAATGACTAGACCTTTGCTATAAATAAAAATCTATCATTTTTAAAAGTCAATCTCTAACACTAGCTGCTCTCTACTTAATGAACTGTGAAGAATCAGACAACCCCAACCTGCATCGTATCTTAAAATCATACTCGAAAAACAGGATCTCATTTAAAAATTCTGCTTCATTTGGCTGCCTCAACTAATATCTTATTACAGGACAGACAACACCCGCGTGCTTTTGGGGGAAGGCAACATTAACTCCTTGATTGCTTCGCATTTAGTGGGGTTGCTGCAGGAATCTGTGAGCCTTGATATTTGACTTTTTAAAAAAAATTTTTTAACATTTCTTTTATATTTTTAACAGCGCAGGGTCCGGAGGTGCCCTTGGACCCCCCACCGGTGCCTTTGTTTCACCGAGTGCGACTCCCTGAGCTGCAGCAACCGCTTTCACAGCAATGGGTTTGTGATTCTACTCCAACATTCCCGAGAAGAGATAATATTATTGCTCATACTTGGCTGCCTCTAACAGCCAGACTCTGATTGCTTGAGAGATTAATAGAACTGTATTATTTACATCAGATGTCGCGCAGAATAATATTATTAAAGCTTTGTCTTACCCATTTACCAATTCCACTGTAGATTAGTAGCATGGATTTTTTTTCTCCCCATAAAAGCTTTGTTCCCGGCAATCAACATAATATTTTCCAGTGATTGTATGGAAATGAATGCAGCCAGAGACCAGATTTGTACAGATGAATAGAAGGTCCTGTTAGTCATTTTGTAGCCGAGTCTGTTTCTCTCCATGATGAATTTAGAGCAGTTTATTTTATTTGTCTTCATTTGAACAGCTGCCAAACCACTATCTTATTTCACGACAGAGGAGAGGAAATAGGATTATTCTATTGCAGTTGCACCTGGAGATCTGCTCAACGCACCTCGAGCATCCCTGGCCCGAGTGCTGGTCCCATGTGCTCCCCAAGACAAGAAAGCAAAGGAACCGTAATCACGGTGTTAATTGCCAGCACAGACACAAATACAACCAGACTGGAACCTCTGGAGAGGAGACTGGGTGAGAACTTTGACTGTCGGAAGAGATAACACGAGATCGGACTGTCTGAGATCATGGCAGAAATGACACCTTTTCAGCAAGAAACTGTGAAGCGCCAAGACATAGAAAACATCAGTCAGGGATAAACCCACCAAAACATAGAACTCCTCACTTTCTGCAGTTTTCATCCCATTCTTCAAATCCACTTATTCACCAAAAAGAAAACAAATTCAGCCCAACTTCACTCCCTTCTGCTCCAGACTTTCTCTGCTTTTAAATCTCTTGCCTTTCAGTTTGGGCCCCTTTTGTCCCATCCCTCGGAACCCACACCTGCTTCACTCATTTATCTCTTACCCTTCATTTTGCCCTGGGAACCAAGATCCTGCACACTACAGAGCTTCTCAAGTGGAATGAAGGTGCCTTTTCTCACGGAGACCAGAGGTGCCTCTCAGATTTCATAACATGTTGCTTGAAAATGAACTCAACTGGAGAATCTTCCACCATCCATTCCTGTTAACTGCTAAAAAGTAGCTACAGAACTACCAGAATTGCTGATCTTCATCAGCAGCTTCGTACCATTCCCTGACTTGAATTTTTACCCCGTTTCTTGCTGCCCTTCCCAACAGGCTCACCGGGCTGTTCTCCCAACTTGGCTCATCCCCTTACCCAGGATCACTACCCTGCACGTTTTCAAAATCAGCAGCTTTCAAAACCCAGTACTCGTCAAGCCGCGTCTCCTCGTTCCAGTTCATTCAAAATTAATTAGTAGTTTTTAAGTCATTAGATGTGACTCAACGCATGCTTGGACAGCATCCCACCATCAAAACGCATTCAGCCTAATTACATCAGCCTGGCCTAAAACCCCATAGATCTTTTTGTCAGGAAAGAGGAATGAAAAAAAAGGCAAGAGATGTTTCTCTTCTTGCTACCTTACCAGTTCAGGTACTTTCGAACAAACCAAATCCATCCCCAGCTTGCTCACCATTGCAAAGAGAAATCTCCCCTCTTTCCTATTCAAATTAATCTTCGGCTCCCTTCTATCTGTTTATATTGTTTGAATATAAAATAACCCCAACGTTTAACACATCTAGATACTGCATTCCAGTCTATTACCCTATTTACATAGCTAAAAGAAGCACTTTTATTGCTTGAATCATCTATGGTAGTTTATGACAGATAATTCAATGCTATCATTGTTCTAACCTTGAAATCTTATCAAGGAGTGCAACTTTTATGATATGTGGCCATACATCATCTCCTCATTCCCAACTAATCTTCATTCCTAATAACAAGAAGAGAAGGCGACCAAGCCATGAGCAGGCACTCAGCGCTCCTCAATACCCTCGTTACAGCAGGAATAATTTCTAAATCCCAATGAAAGGATGCGACACAGACCAAGCAAAATAAAACCATTTACCCAAACTACTTGGCTCTGTCACCACTACACGCTCATTTCCAAAATAATCTCCGCTACACTTTTTTTAACCCTTCTTTCCTTTTTCCTGAATCTGGCGGGGGCCAGAGGTCCAGACATCCAAGGGAACCAACCGAAAGGTCTCTCTGCTGGGGATCCAGGCTGGGCAGAGAAACTCAAGGAGAGAAGTGGATTCTTTAAGGAGAATATCTCTAATATTTCCATCACAGCTTCAAAAACGCCCTGGAGCAGCTATGTCCAACATGGGCAGCACACACGTGAGCTCAGCAGGATGGGGAGACCCACACAGGCCCGTCTCCTCTCCCTCTTCATCCACAACTTTTGGGCCAAGTACCACAGGGATTACTCTGTGACTCTCCAATAACTCTCACCAGTGTTTTAGTGCCATCTGGTTTAGTTCAGAAGAGTTTTAACCTTCAGAGTAAGTGTCCAGTGTGTGCTACAGAACAGGAAATAAATGGTGTCTTCCTTTCATTTTATCCTTTTTTTATGTCATGATTCATTTCCAGTACAGCTAACAGAGATAAAACTAAATGGAAACTATTTTTTCTCTCTAATATTTCTTTGTTCACTAAAAAACAGCCGGATGGTTACTTTTGGATAATAACAGACCAGAATGGTTCATCATCCGTCTTCTTTGTGGTAGTAGTTCTTGGGCTTTTTTGGAAATTCATTTTTAGTTTCCAATTTACCTTCCCGGAATGTGCTACAGCAACTTCAGCACAACTTCCAAGAGAAGCGTGCAAGCTGAGAGAGGAGCACTTTAGATTTGATTTACTTATCCCACTACAAAAATAGCAAAAGCTTCAAACCATGAAAGCGGTAAGATCGTGGGAGATCCAGCAGCAACCCCATGGATCTTCAGAGCGGCAGCGAGCGGGGACCCTTCACTTTTGGGACTTTATGCCACTCATTATTTATACTTTCAATTAAACACCATTACTTGCTTAGCACAGCAGAGGAAGCGTGGCTGGAAAGAAGATACAGACACTGAGTCTTTTACCAGGCCCTGAAGAACAAAGTCATGCTGGAAGATGCTTCTGTGTCAGCAAATGCTTCGTTCCCACCCCAGTGGTCCTCCCATCCCATCCCATCCCAACCTGGGATGCTCTCCAGCATCAGGAGCCTCATCAAAGCACTTGAGAACGTGCTTATTATCTTTGTGAACGTGCTCTAGTCCTGCTGCTTTTCAGTGCAACGCTGCTTTTCAGTGCAACGACACTTGAACACAAGCTTAAAGTATGTGGTTAAGTGTTTTGCTTAGCAGGAATGGATTTAAGTGCATGTTTAAAGGCTCCAGTGAACTGGCATTTAACAGCTGCAGAGGAACTTGAAAAACCTTCCCTAGGGACAAAGGTGGTTTTACAGTTGTTTTCGCTCTCCCTCCCTGAACTAAGGTTAACCATTCCAGGGGAAACAAAGACCTGCATCTTTTTGTAACACAAAAGACATGCCAAGAAAAAACAATCCTGCAGTGGTTACCAGCACCAGAAGACAACTGCAGGAACCAAACAGAAGCAGAATTAAAACTGCAGCCCCAGAGAGTTCAGCTGCCACAGCAGATTAAGCTCCTCACTCCGTCGGGCACATCGCGACTGAAAGCGGAGGCGCCGGTGTGAAAAAAGGGTATTAGATTTGGAACCCACGTTTGAACCGATTTTATCTAGACATTGGATGCCAGTGTTGATCAGCTCTGCATTTTGCTGGAGAGTGTCCCTGGACAGGGAACACTCTTTGTTCTGGTAAAAAAAGCCACTTCCAACTTTAGAGACCACATTGTTTATCTGCTTATTGATCTTCTCTAGCTATTGGCTGATTACCCAGAAACAGAGATTGTAGCCAACTACATCTGCTTTAATAAATATTTCACAGCAGAGGAAGGGCATCCGCCACAACATCTCATTCCTCATTTTTTCAGCCCCTGCTCAGGTCTCACCATCAGCCCTGTGCAATATGCACAGACCTGCTGAATCTTCACACCAGCATCACCAGCACCTCGATTTTAACTGATCAGTGACACCACACAGCTCGTGGGGAAATGCCCTAGAGAACAGGAAAGGTGAAATATTGCGCCATTGAGTAGAACAGTCAATAGGAAAAGCACCCAGGAGCGCTGAGCTCTCGGTGCAGACACCTCATGGCAATAACCAGAAAGCAAATACATTTCAATGATGGTGCCACAAAAAAGTTCACTGAGCTGTCGGAGCAATTAGATGCTCTTCTGCTTCCGGCACTCAAGGTTCATCATTAATTTGCGATCATAATTGACACACAAAAAAAAAGTAGAAGGTAAGTTTAGCTTTGTTTTCAGTGAAGAGGATAAAGTGATCTAATTATGTCATAAAAACACGCCTAGGGCTCCATCCTGTTTCCTGGATTCTCAGGTGCCTATCTTGCAGAATTTGCCACCAGCATAATTTTGCAAGCTATGCAATAACATGCACTCATCTCAGAGAACAAGTTTTTAACCCACATGGGATCTCCCCAATGCCCGAATACATTCAGAAGCAAAAGCTTATTCTGATTTCAAGGCGCTTACTCCGATTTCAAATCCTTGTCTGTTACTCAAATTTAGATGTTGTGGATCTAGGGGCTGAGACTTGCCCTATCTTTTCATTCATACATCACAACCTATTTAAAGGACATTAAAAGGACATTTATACAAGCTGCGCTTATGGCAAGCAGGGAAGGCAAAAGGGGAAATGCTCGTAAGACTAATTAAAAAAAAGGCAACAGCCAAAAAATCATCTGCAGATCCATCAGCTCATCCCAGGAACATCCCCACACACACACTGACCAAAGCACGTTAACAAATCACCCTGCGCTGCATTCTTCAAGTGAATTCTCTTTGAGCGATGCAAAGACTAGTCATTTGAAGTAAAAATCTTGAATTTCCGTTGGAAGGTGACTTGCCTGTCACTTGTGAGCGTGTGGCTCGACAGACGTGGGTGTAATTTCGTGCATGTTTCAGACAAGACATGGCTGAGCTGCACTGACGTCCCCGTGTGCTGCAAGGGCACCCGCGGGGACCCCTGCGGCCTCCTGCCCGCTGAGATCCCCAACAGCCACTTCACAGAATCACAGTGTCAGGGGTTGGAAGGGACCTCGAAAGCTCATCCAGTCCAACCCCCCCGCCGGAGCAGGAACACCCAGATGAGGTTACACAGGAAGGTGTCCAGGCGGGTTGGAATGTCTGCAGAGAAGGAGACTCCACAACCTCCCTGGGCAGCCTGGGCCAGGCTCTGGCACCCTCACCGGGAACAAGTTTCTTCTCATCTTTAAGTGGAACCTCCTGTGTTCCAGTTTGTACCCATTGCCCCTTGTCCTGTCATGGTTGTCACCCAGAAGAGCCTGGCTCCATCCTCCTGACACTCCCCCTTTCCATATTGATCCCCATGAATGAGTCACCCCTCAGTCTCCTCTTCTCCAGCTCGAGAGCCCCAGCTCCTCAGCCTTTCCTCATATGGGAGATGCTCCACTCCATCATCTTCGTGGCTTCCAGACCTTTGCGCTGACAGATGGATTTGACACAGATGGAGAAACGTCCAGCCACCCACTCTGCACTTCCGCAGCTGGATGGCTGCTGGCCATCCTTCCTATATGAAAAATGTGGTAACTGTTACCGCAGCGGTTAGCGTGAGTCCACAGCTCTCCCAAACAAAACCTGTCTTCTGGTTGAAGAAAACAAGATGGTGGTTGCAGAGAAACCTGGAAAGACCCCCATCACACAGCGTATGGTCATGTCCTTCTATTTTACTTGTTAGGAAAACGGGAAAAAGAGCGGAAAGCAAAGGACCAAAATCTGTTTATTACAGACAGTTCCCTTAACCCGTCTGCCACAGAACACAATACCCAGCTTCTGTGACTATCGGTTTACACATTGAACATTTTCTATTAAGAAAACGCTAAACGTTAATCTGAACAGTCTTCAGCTCTTGAACCCTTCAAACAGTCAAAGCACGCAAGTTCAGCCCCTTGAAAGGCTCACATTGGAAAGAAGAATTTACACAGCACCTATTTGACATGCAATTCAATCTAAAAAAAGTAAACCCTCTTTTCTCTGGAGCTGTGCATCGGGCACTTGGGGAAGAAACGCTAGGAAGTCAAAGCAACGCTTGAGTGGAAAAAAATAGGGCCCATTGTAAAAGGTAAAGTAGAGAAGGTGACACGTAAGCCTCATCCTCGGCATTAGCTCACTAAAGCTCGTAAGAGATTCACGCAGACTCTTCTGTGGCTGCCGCCACAGCCTTCACTATCCTAGCTGAGCTCAAATAGATATTTTTAGACTAAAACCCTTTATGAGCTGTTCATCTTATTACTGCTTCACTCCATTCATTATATTCTTAATCATGTCCAAACAACTGAGCTATTAAATAAATTCCGAAGCAGCACAGCAGGCTGTGGCTTCTGCGAGCTAAAGATCAGAGCAGCAGGAGAGAAAGGAGACTTTGGTTGCAGATTAAACCTCCCCATTCTGACACAGCACAAAGCAACTGCTGGACTCAACTGCCACACATTCAGGATTCTGGCCATTTCTCAGTCCTGTCTCCTGCTGACATCCTAAAAGACATTCAGGACATAATTTACTTTCTAAGAGTCAAAGGCATCCCACAAAGGAGGGAGAAAGTCATAGACGCATCTTCTCAGTAATGAACTCCCCGCTGCACACGCCTTTGTCGGCCTCCTCCAGAGCATCTTTTAATGAAGATTTGTACACAGCAACACTTGAAGCTTTCTAGACAGTTTTGGCATCTTGTAAACTGTCTGGAAATGAGACACTCGGTGCTGCTGTGGCCACAGGAGAGCTGCTGTACCACACACCTTCCGGCACCTGCAGCAGAACTGGAAAACCTTTAGTGATGTTTGAAGACATCCACCCACCTGCTTCTGTATATGCTGAAAGGTTTTACTGAAATCAGGGAAGCTGCTGCGCTACAAGTCAGAAGGAAACCAACACCACACATGAGAAGACCAGAAAGAAACTGCTCTTGCCCTACAACTAAAGAATAGCGGGGAAAAAATGCATTTTGTAAGCAAGAATAAATGTACTTCCCCAGTTATGGGATTACACCTGCCATTCAACCCCATGCCGCCTCCACTTCTCATCTTTTAAACAAATTAATGCCATTAGTTCTTAAAGAGTTGTTGCTCTGGTCCCATCCAAGGTGCTCATCTAGTTCGAGCACTGAAGCCTGAAACAAACACTTCCAGGGAGAATTAACGGCTCTCGGCTCCGGACGCACAAGCTGCACCAGGTTTTGCTGTGCTTGGGTCCAGTGTGCTTTCAGCAACAGATTTTTCTGTAACATATAAAAATTACAGCTTGTTTGCCCACTGAAAATCTGCTCATACGTAACACACTAACTTCCATTAAGTTTCTGTTTTCGCTAACTTCCTTACCTGAGGCTACCAAAATGCACACGGCATCATGAAAACAGGAGCAGATGAAGATGCTGAAGACGGTTTAGGATAAAAACATCAAGAAAGCATGAACGGACAACCTGGGCATGTATTCACAACAGAGAACAACTGCTAATGAGATTATTATATGAAATATGCTTCCACAAACTCGTTTTCCTCCCACTATATGTTCCTGCAAGGCTCATCTAATTTTACAGGATGAGAGGTTGCATGGGAGGAACGGGATAAAAGAAAGATCAATGGTTGTGAGAAATTTTAATTAGCATAAAGGTTGCCCTGTGTTAGTTCACAGAATTAAAAGGAAAAAACCCACCACATAACAAAATGTCTAGAAGATTAATTTCAGGCAAGTCTGGGACCTGGTTCTCTGTCCAGGACACTCTGAAAAATGTACATGCAACAATTTCTGACACAGCACGTAGAACAAACTGCTCGCTTTTCTAGAGCCCTACAGGATAATTTTGGAATCACCTTCATGTCACTTCCATTAGGACTATGGAAACTCTTGCACTTCAGATACAGTCTGTTTTCTTAGCAGTGAGTGGGGCTTATGTACTTCTTAATACAAAAATGAGAATTTACTTGATGTCAAACTACAGGATCTATTCTATTAAAATACAGGATTATTCCAAATGCCCAGACTCAGACATTTCTGAGCTCCAGCCAAGAAGTATGAAGCATGAGCACTAAAGTGATTAGTCTGCAGGAGGTGCAAATTCAGGGAATTTAATGACACAGCACTAAAAAGAAAGCTCCTGCAGGAAGTGCTCAGGCTGGAAAAAAATAAAGTTAACAGTCTAAAAAGGATAGAGGGGTCAGGAGAAGGCTGAACCGTGAGATGTCCCCCCATTCAGAAGATAAATGGACAGATGCTTACAGATGTTTGCATCTTTGGCTACGGATGGTCTGCAACTGAACATGCAGCCAGCAAAAAACCAATTACCTGAGCTTACAGAGTGCAGAACTAAGTACAAACGGAAGAAAAGCAAGAGTGGAAAGAAAAATATTGTTGAAAGTTTTCTTCTTCCATGACACCAAGGGAAAAAAAAAAGAAATTAAAGCATTCTTCAGACAGTGAGATACCATGTTCACATACGCATCTCAAATCAGGCACAGAGGAAAGTTATAAAACCTGGAAGAGGAGAAGTATACTAGTTATATTTCAGATGTAAACAGTACATGAGCATTTGAAAGACCAACCTTAGAAACCAGACAGAAATACTAAGGAAAAACTGCTCAGAAACTGGCCACTTCTTGCAGCAATAAGCTCTAATGGATTACTTGGAACCCATGTTTTTGTGCTTTTTATACCCAGCCTCTTTTTTTCTTCAGCTTTTGTGCTAAGCTGAAAATATCCAGCCATCCCATCCCTCGTGTTTATGGAAGTAACGACAGAACTGCCAAATTCCCCACCCTCTATTCTCAATTGCTTATTATCAGCAACGGAGGCCACAATATTGAAGGCGCAATGTGTATTTATATCTCTTTGGCAGAAAGACCTATTTTGAATGAATGAGCTCATATTTTTCCCAGTCTGAAATATATAATGGCGCATGATGTGTCATCTGGATTCAGTATTTCCCAATACAGAAATACCTGGATATGAAAATCTGACCCAGGGAAGAAAGAAACATCTGGATTTACGCCAACGCTATAAAGCACTCCTCATAGCTAAAATTGTAAATTCCTTTCTTAATCTTAGTACAAGTTGGGCATGAGGCTGTTTTGGCCTTGAGACTAGTTGAAAGATTAGGAGGAAATAGTTAGAACCTGTCGGGGGGTAAAAACCAGGACTGAAACTGGACCAAAGGGGATTTCAGCTCATGTCGTCCCCACCGAACCAGCCCAAAGCCCCGCTGGCCGACGCCTCTTAGCTGCAAAAACAAATCAGATCTGTAGCTGTGAGACTTCTACCTAAAAAAACCAAAAGTCCAATCAGAACAACACTACCCAAAGTGTATGAAAACGCTACGAGTTAATCCTTTGCGTGAAAGGCGTTTTAAAGCCCTGGTCCGTGGGTCGGTGTGGCCGGGGCCAGGGAAGATTCCGATGAGAGAAGCAAAGAAGGACGAGACCAACTGTTCAGTTCCATCCCCACAGATGAGATCTCTCACTGTGAAATTGCCAAGATGAAGCGTAGCACAGCACTTCCCTGCGGGCAGAAGGCAGTCGCCGTGACTTTATCAAGTAACTAGTTATAATTTTCATGCAAACAACAAGAATAATCAAGTGACTATCACAGCTGTGTCAGCCTGAGGAAAATACCATCTCTGAGCTGATCAAAGCAAGCAGATGACCTCACGGGAAGCACGTTCAAGATGTTATCTGGCCTTTTGCAACTCGTTTGCTTTGGTGTCGGCTAAATATTAAAAAGAAAATCCTCTCAGACGGATGATAAGTGGCTGGGTGAGGCTGCCAGCACCGGTGCACACCAAGAGCCGTCCCTGAGCACACAGTGGATTTACCCGGCAATATTCAACGGGTCATGGGCATGTGCATCCGCTTCTTGTTTGTTTTTATTCACTTCGCCAGCACAGAAATACATGCAAAACGCATTTGCTGTCCCTCAAGGCGAAGCACCAGCCAAGTCTGTGTGTTGAGGAACGGGTGAAGCTGTTGAACAAATGGAAACGATCAACTAACGAGAAAGAGCTTTGCAGGGGCTTCTGGCGTTTGGTTGGCTTGTTTTGGTTTGTTTTTCCTCCCCAAGCAGAGGTGATTTCTAATCTCCTCCACTTGTCAAACCTCAGGATAACATCACATGAAGCTGAGCTTTCAGACACTGGCAGGTCCCATTTCACTGCTGTTTAAGCCAGAAAAGCTTCAGATTTCCAAACTGGCTACAGTGGTTTTGTCGTGTGCATTGTGGTTTTTAATCTAAAACTCAGAGGACATGAATTATTTTTTACACCACTTAATCCCTATTAAATTTAATTGAAATACTGGGTTAAAAAATTATTAGTCCACAGACACGGGGCATAACTGCATTCCTCATCTCTTTCAGAAACCAATCTAAAAACGTGATGAAACCACGAAGAAACAGGTCAGATCTATTAGTGCTTCTACAAGGTGAAGGAAAGTCAGGTCATATTTGTTTTGCTCTGTGTTTCAGGGATTACTGATTGACAAACTCTGTTCTTATGAATAGTAATAATACCACTGAGCCTTTCTGTGCTTGAATAATCATTGTATCTCCTCTTTAATAACACGACGGGGTTTATATGAAGATTCAAGAGCATAAAGCCATCATGACCTTCCCCACCTGTGAAGACGCCGCTGAAAATGACGGTTGATAAAAAAAAATAAACCAGAGCAACTGAGATAATGCTCCAGCCATTGCATCTCCAGACACATCAGCCTATAATAATCGGAATGATAACAACAAACTCCGACTGATGACACTCCCCTCCTCCCTCCCATTCTCCCTCTTTAAATAGCACTTCATCTCGCCGTTTCTAATACTCGGGGAAAGAACCAATTTGCACTTTCTGCAGCGGTTACGTGCTCCGAGACTCCCCGAACGCAGCCCCAGCCACCCTGAGCACCGAATCATCTCGGATCTGGGTGGCAAAGCAGATATCCGTGTAAAAGCACATTTTCATCCAGATATTGACAGTGTCACAGGCGCCGTTTCCTGCCACCTCCCTAAAACTGTTGTTAATAGTCTCCTCACACAGCAGCAGCTCATGCTCTGAATGAGGCATCGCTGCCTCTGCTCAGCTCCAATTATCTATACGTGGCATTTTCCAGACGCATAAGCTGCAAGCATATTCAAGGAAATGCCTTTTCTCCTACCCATTTTTTAGATATGGTAATGAATAGCAAGAATTGTACAGGCAGCTGATACTTAATACACGCAGAAAATAGTAAATCGGTAGAAAAATCTTACGCAGACATACACCCTTTCCTGTTTATAAATGGGGCTCTGAACCATCGTCCCTCACGCAAAACACGACACTTTCTGCTGAACGTAGCCCAGCCCTATGGACACCGAGAAACAGAGAACACTTGTGGCCTCCTCCACCATAAACCCCTCTTGTTGTGTCCCAGCCGCCTGCAGAGGGGCTGGGATTCCTTCCACTTTGCTTTTTCCACAAGAAATCACCAGGAATCACCAACAATTCCAAGCCTAAGCTACAGTTAGAGCCCAGCTCTTCCAGTAAGGTGAGCCCAACACTGCTTGGAAATCACTTACTTATTTATAGCCAGGTTCTGCTTGGACAGACGACATTTTAATTTCAAAAGCAGAAAGAAATACCACTAGGTAAAGAACAAGGGAAGGAATTCCCATCCCAGCGAGGTGGATTTGAAGGGATTGAGGAGGCGTCTCGTAGGAGCTCAGATCCCATCAGCACATGTCAGAGGATCTGATGGGACAAACTAACCAAAAATCTCCTTAACACTGGCTATAATCAGAAGACATATCAGCCAACTGGACTATGAAAAGAAACTCCACAGATTGAGATCTTCTTAATTCTTACAACCGTGACCCATTGATGAGATAACTGGGAAATCAACACATGGGGACAGACAGAACAAAGAACAGTGGCCGCATTAGGAGCAATAGGGATTTTTCAGAGATGTGATGCTACCTCGCCTTCCTTTTTATAGCTACCATGGTTGTACCTGCTCAGGCACATTGTGCGTGTGTAAGGATCAAATGGTAATGAAGGACGGACAAGCCTTTTAACCAAATTGGCTTGGCAGCAAGTCTGCAATTTTCGCACAGCTCATTAGTGGTGACTTTTTATGGAAATGTATGCTGAAACAAAACCAAACGCATCTAACAACTACATGTTCTGCAAATAGATTCCTTGATTGAAAAGAAATGGCTCTCTATTATACGCGAGGAGAAAAAAAAAAAAGGAGCAAGAAGGGAGGAAAATGAAGGTTTTCAGTGAAGAACCATCACAATGAGAGTCCTTCATAAGGTACCTGCACTGCTGTGCTGAGGCTTTTCCAGACACTGGTTTTCAACACCTTCCACCTGTCCGGTCATGTACAGTAACATCTCAAGCACGAATTGCCCTCCATACCCACATGTCGGGAAAGCAGAAGCAACCTCAAAGTCACACAAATTCTTCAGTGTTTTCTGCATTTATTGACATTTTGCTCTAAAAGGAGCTGACGAGCAGAGCAGCTGTACAGCCTGGGAGGAGCAGGGGGAATCTGGACAGCAAAGTGTCCCCGTGTTGTAGCTGAGCAAGTGTCACTTGATGCTTAAATGTTTCATACTGGATCCTATTTACTAAGCATTAGTATTCCTGCTCTCCCGCGTCTGCACTGATTGATCTCATTTGCATATGCAAATCAAATGCCAGCATGAAACACTTAATATTCCCTCAACTTCATTTAGTGCTGCAGCAACATGGGTCAATATCTCGCTCCATCCTCTCGTGTGTGGGGAGGGTTCTGGCTGAGTCAGCAAATGCTAATAAGCTTTGCTGCTTTCAAGACTTAAAATCAATTAGTAGTATATTAAGAGAGACTTTCTGGGAGCTCATTTAAGTAATAAAAATCTTTTGTATAACTAAAAAGAAAAACAATAGGAAGGTTGACTCTTCTGTCCCCGGTTCCCCAGGGAGCTGATTTAATCTGAAGCCATTAGGGAAAGCGCCTGCAATGTTTCCCAAAACGGGAGCTGCTCTGCTGGTTTTGCTGGATTCAGAGGGAAAGCAGCAAGGATATCCAGAAAATACCCAGTGCTAGGATGTTCCCCTGCCCTTGTTTGAACAATACTAATGTACACAGACAACAAGAGGAATTACAAGCATCACATGCACAGTCACCAACCCTCCGCCCTTGTGTTCTCATTAATCCTGCGCTGCAACAGCACCTCACTCGCATCGACATTTCCAGAGCAGCGACTCCAGGCTGGCACAGCACAAAACGTCCCACCGAGCAGCACAGGCTGCTCAGGAACCAACACCACGAGCGTCTGGGAACAGGCAAAAACCACGAGGAGCTGCGTGATGAGTTTAGTCCAAGGAACAGTCCAACGCACGCAGCCTGCAGCATCGCCCACCCCAGCGGGTCTGCTAAACCCCCCAGCCAAACCCCGAGGCTCCAGGTCGGGTGCTCAGCACCAGCAACACTCTGGAATTCAGCAACTGCACCAAGAGGATCCCTTGAAATCAGAGCAAACGGCGTTTCCAGCAGCCAAGGGTCCGGCCCAGCAGCGCCGTCAGTCGCAAGTTCACACCCCAGACAAGAAAAATGGAGCTTTTCAGGTGTCCCCCCTCACTCAGATGCAGTTTCTGCAAGTCACCGGGGCCCAGAGCTCACTGTGCTGTTAAAGCCAACGCTGCAAACTGCACCAGCCTCTCAAGTACTTGACCTTGAGCGCTCAGGAGGCTCCTCTCTCGTCACTCAAAGCCAAACTGCACCTCGGCTGGCACAGCTCATTTCGGCTGGATGCTCCAGGAGGTATTTGCACCTGAATACTCCCCCTACCTAAAGAAATGCCTGTTCATAAAGCACAAGTACCCCCAGCCACACTTCCCAGGGAAGCACAGCGGGCAGCACAGCTACTTAGGTTTATTTCTTCATCTTCTAATGGAGATTTTTGTTTTACGAGTCCCTGACTACCTGATGTAGCACCGAGCTCATAAACATTACAAGGGGCAAACACCAGGCTTATTTGCTTGATTTTACTTCAGCAAATTTATTGGACATCGTCTGCAAGTACCAGACTGAGCAGCACTTATACCAGCTCCTGCCAAGGCTGGGAGAAATAACTGAGTCACCAGTGTCAGGCCAATTTGCCATTCATTTCCCTCCCAAGGCTGAAATACCACTGATGACTGGAATATGCTCCTGACCATGACAACAGTTTCCTCCAGGGAACAAACAAACAAACAAAAAGCAAACGGATACAGATAACTGGAAATAAACAGCAAAAGAGGGTTTAGAAGCAAACTTAGGATTTCTCAGGTGGCTTTTTGCCCTTTAAAAGGTGTTTATAAAACAACCGCTCTTGTCTAAACTACTAACAAATACTTTTTTTTTTTTTTTTAAATCACAGCTAAGACATCAAAGATATGTATTTACTGTCAGGCCAACACCAGCTCTTCCAGCACAGGCCAGTAGCAAAAGGGAACAAGCAGCACTGGCAGGAACTCGGGCTCATTTGGGATATAAAGCCCAGTTGACTGACCTCAACCAACCAGATACTTCATCACTATTTCACTCATCGAGTTTGCACCCACCGCTCCCAACGTGTGACTGAACTGAACAGTTGACTGTGCAAAGTCACTTGTTTCCAATACGCATATGGTACATTAAATGAAACACTAGTTGCATATTGCGAACAGCTGATGACAAACAGGGACACGGCTACAGAGCTGAAATAGCGTGGAAAAATTCCAAAGCGCAGCCTTGGAAAAAAATAAATAAATCTGAAAACATGATAGGCAAGCCTATTGCCAACCAGATTTTTTACATCAGGTAGAAAATATTTAATTGGAGACAGAATCAATCCAACGCTATGCTTTAAATCTAATTGTAAAACTACTTCTCTTCCAGATGCTACACCATGTAAAACAATCCTGTCACTCAATATTATTGACAACACCGCATTGCCTTACTGCTTATGTGGTATCTTGGTTTATCATGTAGTCCAAATACTAACACCTTGCAAACAAGAAGCAAATCGAACTGCGCTGTGCGGAACGGCTTCACGCTCCGGCACCGCTCGGCGCACGTTTTCAGAAATGCGGTGATCTGAACCCAAAAACACGGGTGGGGAGCAGAGCAGGGCTCAGCGCCCCCCTCCCTGCAACCCCTGCCAGATGCGCAAACCTCGCCAGATGTGCAAACCCCGAGGAGCAGGAGGTAAAGCAGCTGCTGCTGCCTCATCCTACAGCTGTTGGCATCACCGCCCCCCTCCAGCAAGACTCCGGCTCTTTCTGTGTCCCTCCAGGTTCATTCCTATTTGACAGGCAGCAGCAACAGCAAAAGAGATTGCACCTAGTTTTTGTCCCTCCATTCACCTGAAATGCAGAAGACATTTTAAAACAATAAAATATCGTCTACATGGGAAGACAATATCAGAATGCTAGGCTCATTTTTTTATTTAGCATCTTATTAACGCTCAGAAATTGGGTATCCGCCCTTTAAGCTACAGCAAGGAGCTGCAGAAGCAAAGCAGTACTGACTGCAATTCCATTCCTCGAGCCAACAGGAGTTTTCTTTATTGTTTTTAAAGGCAACACAGAATGTCATCCGACTCAGTACAACCTGCTGATGCTCCAAACCTCCCATGGGCATCGCGGGATTTCTCCCTCCCCAGCACCAAGTCCAGCCTGGGAGAGACGGGAGGAGGAGAGAGCAGCCGGGGGGGACATACCTTCCCAAAATCCCAAAAACAACCCTCAAATTGGGAGGCAACTGATCCTAAAATTGGGAGAACAAATAGCCACTAAGGCAAGGGACATTAAGCACAGCAGACAGGGATGAAATGACAAAAGCTGCAGGAGCAGTTGACTGAATGGGAAGTAAAGAACTATGTCTATTAAAACGGAAAAGTCCTACAAAGGTATTGCACAGTTGTTGAAAGCTTTATGCCACACACTCAATGTGCGCGAAGGAATTCTCTGGGGTTTTTTGCCCCAGGGCAGCGTTGGTCTTCACCATCAAAAGCCAATTTGAACAGTGCTCTGTTTTTAAAAAAATTTCAAATATGCTATTTCCAAAGACAGAAAAAGCAAGCTGATCAATTTGCCGTCCATTAACGGGGCAACTGTTACTGTGAAGTTAAATGACAGGCTGGAAAACGGAGCAATGAAGCAGTTTCACAACTTGTGCACAATGGCAATGCACACACAGCAGAGCCAGAAACCTCATCCAGGTTTAGCCCAAGGAATGGCCAAAGAAGGACAGGAACCAGTTTTTAATTGTATATTCTAAATATGCACACACAGCTCCACAAACAACCTTCTGAAGAATGAGATATTTGTGCTTGAGAAAGAGGAGGGTATTTATTACGAAGGAAAACAGCACCATTTACTCGGGGCTGTTTCCCTCTGTATTTAAATGCTTCTAATTTCTTAAAATAAGCAGTGTTCTTCTAGGCGTAATTGTTTCTTTTCAATCAGGCACTTAGTGTTTGCCGCTATCAAATTTGTTGCAGCTGTAATCAAACACGATGTCTTGGGAAGGAAAAATCTTCACCTAGTGTTAAATCTCGCTGCATTACACTTGTGCAGCAACCGAGCCCGGGGTCCTACATGCTCCGGGTCTCTCCAGGGGTTTCTAATTCAACTTTGCTTTAGAAAAAAAAAGAAAGAAAAAATTAACACGAAAACTCTAAAAATGACACAGATAAGGATTCCCTAAAAATGTGTTCTACATTATTGCATCCCTCTTCTATATATAGCACTTTCATTGTTAGAAGACGAATGCCATCAATGAAAATATAATCTCATCAGAGAGAAACTGAGGCACCGTGTAAAGCTGTGACTTTAGAAACATCAATATAGTAGGCCAGGGACAAAGCAAGAACCCAATTCCTTCTTGTTCTGGCTGGTTTCATTAAGTTTCATTAAGCTCATGAGCACGTTTTCCAGCATCGCTCTCTAGTCACGTATGATAAAGAGCAGGTTCAGGTATTTTTTCTTAAATCCCTTTCTATTTTTCATACCCTCAAGACTAACAAGGCAGCCAAGAGGTTAATGGCTCACAAATAATAATGTGATTTTATTTTATTTCTCCATCAGTAAACTAAAAAAACCCCCTTGCTATTCATCGTGAACTGTTATTAGCAGTATTGAGGAAACGTGGCATTTATATCAATTTTCTTCTTATCGTAAAAGACTTGCCCAATTTATTTTAAATGTCAGCTTACTATGTATTCATCAGGTGCGCAGCAGCAGTGATTGTAATTAATTTCACATTGTAGTCCAGGCATGTGCCTTAATATTAGCTTCACACATCTTTCAGGGGAAGCAATAAATGGAAGCACTGGTCATTTTGGGTCATTAAATCTTCAGGTATATTTTTCACAAGATCAGACTGTCAAGATTCACATCCTAGTAAAGCTCTAACTTAGGTTATTTCTGGCTGTCTCTGCTTCAAATTTCTCCTGCATTGAAATGAAATGCAAGACTCAAACCAGCTGGTTAGGATTTTTAAGAAGAATCATTCAGTCAGAAAAAAACCCCACAGGCTGAGGGTGAACAAGGGTAATTGTTAAATCATGTTGAATTCAAGGGACAGTTTAACAGAAAAAAACCCAAATTTAAGGATGCCAAGAGCATGAAAGCACTTAATTTAAATATTTTCTCAATGATATGTTCTGAAACAGAGTTTCCTAAGAACCGCTTATATTTAGTAAGAAAACCTCTTAAGTAAAATTGCCTTCTAAGTATTATACTTTAAAGGAAATGAAATTTTCGCTATTATTTCAATTCAGCAAGAAAAAGCTGACAATTTTTCATTCCCAGTAACCCTACAACGGTCGCCCCCGTTTCTTTTTCCAGATCACCCACTTAATGACAGTTATTTCTGCTGCTCTAGTCAGGTCTCCTCTCTCGGAGCAGGATATTGCTGTGGGGTTTTCCACATTCACTTACAAATGCAAAATTAATTTTGCAGCGTGTATGACAAGTCGCAACCATGTCTGTTCCTTGAGAGATGGGGAAGGACAACATCAACCTTTCTGTTCACTCTCATTCTTCCACAGCAGAATAATTCATATAAAAGCCCTTCTGTTTACTGGGCTCTGAAACAATACTGGGCATCTAGAGAAAAATCATAATAAACAGCAAGAGATGGGACAACATGAAGAGTCAGACGATGGAAGCAGATAGAAACAAGCTGGCAACGCACACCAACTAAATGAAGAAAGATGAGGAAAACAAGATGAAGATCCAGCAGCCAAGCACAAGAACATTTAATGAAGTCAGAAAACCATGAGCTCAAGAAGGAACCAGTACAGAGGCCCTAGAGCAGGTGATGCCTCAGATTCCACCAGCACCTGGGGCTTGGAAAAAGCTCCGCGGAGTCTCAAACTGTTCTTAAAGGATGGCTGAACCCTCTCAAAGTGGAAATGTTATTGAATAGATTCCACCAGCTCTGCCTTCCTTAGCCAGTGAAATGTATAAATAAACTGTGTCCTGAGACAGCCGGAATTGAAGAAACACATGCACAGAGGTTTAAGCAGGAGGTGCCTGTGTTGTTTTCAGGAAATTGTAAGAGATCTTATCCCGCAGGCATCGTACCAACTAGATAAGCTGGGAAGATGTTAACTCAGATAAAGCCAGCCTCAATTTCTGTGTTTCCCAGAGCAGACAGTGTGAGCACAATGTTTTTCTGTCACTTTGATGCCTCCAACTACGTACCTGCTTCCTGGCTCCCTTGAAGAAAGTTCCTGAGATCTTTTGTTCCAATTTTAAAATTCTGTTTCTTCTGGTGATTTCCCAATGATTGCTTAAAGGGAGGAGGGGCATGATGAACGTGCTTTGATAGCAGATCATAAAGGAGCAAGGACTGCAAGGACTCCGATGCGCTGTTCTGTCTTTAAACATGAATTATCAAATTGCATGCGATTCACCGAGTCGTAGATTACCATTGAACTGAAAGAGTGTTAGAGCTGCAGCACATCCCCTCCATCAAAACCACACTCATCTTCTCCTTCTTAGTTAACAAGCACCCAAATGCCCAGCCAGGAGTCTGCACATCGAGCACCTCTGCCCCTCTCAAAACCAGCTTTTCATTTACACCAATGCTCTGCATCACTTGGTGGCTCGAGTTCGAAGCACATTTCATTTTTTCCCCTGGGGATGTTTTTTAAGTTACCTGCTTTAAAACCTCCTAATCACCAGTCAAATAAACTTCAGATAATTTAAAATATACATGACTAAAGGGCAGCCCCGGAAAAAGCCTTTGTACGAGATTACCCACTACATCAAGGTAATAAAAAACAAAGTGTACAAGTAACTGTGTGTAAATGGCAAAATATGAACTCTAAATGTCAAGAAAGTACAAAACCAGCTACGTGTCCTCTATCACGCAGTTTGGGAGTGATGTCGACACAGTGACAGACACGTGTTCTAGCAGAGATTCTGCACAGGGGCAGCAGATCCGCCTTGGGTCGCCTGTCCCGGCAGCCACCGCACTCCACCAGCATCCCCAGTAGGCACCTACCCTGGTAAAACCAGTATGGGCTCCGGCTGAGACATCTCTAACACTCTGCCCGGCCACACCGAGCACCTGCTGACACACTCATCACTTCAGGACTAATAAAAACGTCTTAGTGCCACGGCCGCCTCAAGGCAGAGCAAAGGTTTTAATCAGAAATTAGAGGGTATTTAAACAGAATTCCCCTGAACCTGAACAATTGCCAAGTGCGGAAAATTTTGAGAGGCTACAACATGATCTAAATGAAGGCATCTGCTTGGTTTAATGTATTGGGTAATTGGCCGGTAGGTCTCATTACCAAAAAATTATCATTAAGGCTGAGAACTCCTAAGGACTCCAAAGAAAAACATTCACGGGGATAGGAACAACATTCTGGGTTCAATAATCAGTGCAAATATAACTCATATTTTAAAATGGTTAATTTGTCATTTACCCAGCAGTACCAGCTCATACTGCAATCAGGACCTGCCTTCGAGTACAAACAGTTCTTTCATTATCTGAGAACTTCCAGCGTTAGAGATCCAAGATTTTCTGAAGCAACCGAGCTTTCACATACAATCCTTTACCTCCACAACTACCAAACACTGGACATATTTATGACAAGAAACACAGGAGGTGAATTTAAATACTTGGGGAAGGTGGTGCAGGGAAAACAAAGATAATGTAAAGGAAAAATGTGGTAATATCTGAGTGTCCTATGCACTGCTCTGCAGTTTCTGCTGCTG
This sequence comes from Caloenas nicobarica, assembly GCF_036013445.1. Lineage (NCBI taxonomy): Eukaryota > Metazoa > Chordata > Aves > Columbiformes > Columbidae > Caloenas > Caloenas nicobarica. The sequence goes on along the minus strand of NC_088267.1, from coordinate 3,963,844 downwards.
CACGGGGCTCTGGGCTTGTGGAATGCTGCAGATTCCACTGTCAAATCCCACATTACCCTTCCCTCCCGGTCATTCCAGCTTTGCTGTTAGAGTGTGCTTTTCAAGGTGTTTTGAGCACAGATACTGAGAGGAAAAAATAAATTACACTTGCAAGGGATCAGCTATTTGAATTCTGAAATAATGGATCTAATGACACAAGAACCAGGCACTCCTTTCTTGGATTAAGTGTCTGCACATGTATATATTCCGGTATAAACTTCACACCTTAGTTTCATATCCTGCCATAAGCCACATGCAGGTACAACTCAAGACAATGACTGAACCGAGCACTTACCTTCATAGCTGGCCTGGAAGCCTTGAGCACTGACCGCGTAGTCGCTCACGAGCCACAGGGACAGCACGACCCCCGTGCTCACAACGGGAGCCGGCAGCTGGAAACCCGTTAACCTGGAAGAAATCAAGAGCAAAGTTACACTCACTATTTCTGCCACGGACCCGCCAACACACCACGGCCTGACGTGGGAGCTACAGAAAACAGACCCGTACGGCTTCAGTTCACTGTTCAACAAATGCAAACCCATCCAGGGCTTTTAGCACCTCCTGCTCACCAGAACAACTCCTCGTGTATCTTCACTGACCATATTTTAAACAGGTCTATGTGCTTCACGCCTCGTTCGCCAACATCATCTGCTCTGCTAATCCCAGCACTGTCATCTCGGAGCAGTCGCTGAGCCGCCAGAGTAACTTTCCCCATCCATAAAACACAAGTAATATTTAAGGTCACTGAGCGAGGCCGAGACATTATTCAATGATGTTTATAACACGTTTTGAGAACCTTGGAGGAAAAACATTAGATACGGGTCTGAAGCATTATACAAACTACACTAAATTGAACACAAACTAAAATAGCGTAAGAGAGCAGGCAAGAAAATGTTTTTGCCAATTAAAGCCCATCAGGGTGGCTGTCTGCGGAGTATTTGCTCTGTAGTTTTACAGTGCGTAATTTTTGAAGTTTCTAGGAATCCTCTCCAGCCCTCACCCAACTGTGCTGGCAAGAACAATCCCAAGGATGCTCTTTTCAACCTCCATCCTAGTACCTAACAGCGCCCCAGTGAAGACTGCAACGGTTAACACCTCTTTACTCAGAGAAAAATCAAAGCCCACAGACACAAAATCATTTGCACAAGATGGTCTAGTAGATGTACTGCAGGAGCTGCCTGCAATACAGACACACGCCCACAAGAAAGAATGATATTAAAAGGTGGTAAGGCTCATAAATAGACCCAAGCCAGCATTACAGAAACACACAGCCCAGGGGTCTTGCCCTCCCCGGCTTTCCTTGCAGACTGAGAGCTAATTGACAACTGTTAATTACAAAAGTCTGTTTGGTGAAACTAGCATTAGTAGATCCCAGACACTAAACCCCAATACTGTATTGACACAGGCCAAGAAGAGCTAATGTACATTTCTCATAAACAATTATAGTTTTATAACCTATAAGCCTTCTCCTTACACTTGGCTAAGGTGATTTACATAAAGAACATGTGTTTTAAAGCAATCTCAGATTCTTGCCTGCCATTATCAAGGACAGAAATTCAGATGCAGTCCCCACTGCCTGAAAACTGTCCTAAAAATCAGACTTTCACCAAACCCCAGAAGCAGCAGCGACTGAAGGAACTCACTGCCACACAGCATTCCTCCAGATCAAGAGTGAACTTCCCCACTGTTCTTACTCTGGCCCTGATTTAGTAAATCTAAATATTATTTCTAAGGGATTGAACTCCGACTAATGAAAGCTGACATGCTCTGCCTGAGAACCTGATTAAAGCAAAATTTCCAGTTATCAGCAAAGTTCACGCGGTTGCCAGACAATGATGGCAGTCAAGTTCTAATGTCAGCAGAGGAGTACTTACCCACTCTCAGCATAAAAACTATTGTCTGTACAAGCTGGAAGAACAATCCCTCCTGTTTAATAAAAATAAAGCGTTCCAGGATTTTTAAGGACTCCAGATAGTTTTGCCGCGCACAGACCTGAGAAAGACTGCCGCGGTTTTTATTAGTTTATTTTGCAGTTTAACTCAAACAGCTTATTGAAACCTTCATGCGCTCCAATCCAGGAAATGCAAGGATCAGTTTTAATAAAAGCACAGAGCAGAACCTGTCCCTTTTTATCGTGGCTGCGGTGGGTGACCCTGGCTGGACTCTGACCTTGCTGTGTCTGCAGATTTCCTCTCATACTCACTCCTCGCTTCAGCTGCACAGCCCTTTTTTCCAGTTTTTAAATGCATTATCCCACCAGGGCTGACGGGCTCAGCCTTGGCCAGCAATGGGTCCCTTGTGGAACTGGTGGCATTGGCTCCGTCACACACCAGGGAAGCTTCCAGAAGCTTCTCAAAGCAGCCACACCATTGTCCTCCCCCTACCAAAGCCCAGCCAGCAAACCCAGTACTGACATAACTGTTATTTAGTGTAGCAATAAAAAATATGTATACACTAATGAGAAAGAGAAGCAGCAAACTCTGTTCCTTGTTTTTATTAAGGGCCATAACAAGAATGTGAGGGTGGTAATAACAGCACGAATAATCATCTTCCATTTCTTCCATACCTCTGGCCAAATGGATTATTGAGTGATTATCCCCTTAAGTTGCTTGGAGCCAACACTGATAGCGTGAGATTTTCGATGTGTTTTTCATTGGCTTAATTCTGCTCCTACTGTGATGAACCAAACTAAACCGGTGCCAGAAATACCACTTCATAAGCTTGCCCTTGCTTCACAGTACAGCCAAAATCAATATATCTAAACAAATCTGCACAGAAATCCTCCACTCTGTTTGCATCCTCCTCCATTTTTTGCCTTGGGTTTGTCACCAACATTGCAAATATTTCTGGTGCGTAGCTCCCCATTTGCAGAGCAGCAAAACCTGCTTCACAGAAGCATCTTCCCCAATGCCGAAGTCCTCCCCTGGTGGAAAATTGTCCCATAATCTATGAAAGGAGTCAAGCACGTGACGAAGACCCACTGACTGCTCTGCTCAGAAGGTTTAACCCACAACTGAAGACTTTTGCCCTCAAAAAAACGTTTGGCCAAGACAGCCCATGTCTCAGTCCCTTTGCAAATGCTCTCACCTCCATCTGTTGCATATTATTATACTGCTCCACTGTATCGAGTACAACTGTACCATACCCTGTGACGCAGGCTCCCATTTTGGAGTGCAGGTGCCATAATTAAAACAGAGCACATTATTTTTCTGGTAGGATGCCCACCATCAGCTCAGGCTGCAATCAAAATAGTTATTGCAGCTGGCAATCCAACAGCCTTTAAAGCATAAATGCTGGAGAAGTGTCTCAGAACATCTAATGAAAACGCATTGGATTGCATCGTTTAACCCAGCATTAAATTACACTATACCATACTTCAGTGGTTTTTTTCCTGCATGTAATTTAAAGGCACCTATTAAAGAAAACTTCCCATCAAAGGAACCACTCTCTTCAGTATATACTGTTTCAATGGCGTGGTTCTGCAAAGTGCTTGTCTGATACCCCTGTGCTATCCCAGGACAATATTCAAGCTAAGTCAGGTGTAAGGGGCTCTGTTGAAAAAACAAGAGCTGAGAGCGAGAGCTGCTCTTTGGAAAATAACTTGGAATGAGCAGGTGACAGCTCTTTCACACTGCACCCAGGTAACAAAGCAGCAGTCAACCCAAAATCATCTGGAAGGTGCATTCATCAAGTGTTCAACTGATCTGTCATCAACTGGGGCCAACAGAAAGAGCCCAGTAACTTCCAGCTGGCTTTGAATCAAGTTTTGTGTGCCTTGTTCAGCCCAACCGCTGGATCACTCGCACACAGCAATGAGGGAACTCACTAGCTCCAATGAGAGGCTGAATGTACGTCCAGTCTTTCCACTGATAAATGGGTATGTGTGATATTAACATTTGAAATTCTCGGTCTTGATGAAAAGGATGCGTAAGCATTGTACTGCAGCTGCTGCAGGGAGAACACCTTCGGAAACACAAACGTACGTTTAAAAATTAAAGCCTATGGGGAAAATGGAAGCACAGCCACATGCAGAGTCAGTGGTCACTCACAGACATCCCCTCAAGGCTGGTTCACAGAACGTACGTCAAGAAGATAAGAACAAATGCAAGAGATCAGGGAATTTATCCACAGCAATCCCTCCCACCTCAGATCTCCTTACTGGTACCTTAGGAATAGTCTTTGATCCTGAAGGAGTTTAATGCCTCCCAGGATGACCATGAGCCAGCACTGGGCCCTTGTGGCCAGGAAGGCCAATGGTACCTGGGGTGGGTTAGAAGGGGGGTGGTCAGTAGGTCAGAGAGGTTCTGCTGCCCCTCTCCTCTGCCCTGGTGAGGCCGCATCTGGAATATTGTGTCCAGTTCTGGGCCCCTCAGTTCAAGGACAGGGAACTGCTGGAGAGAGTCCAGCGCAGCCATGAAGATGCTGAAGGGAGTGGAGCATCTCCCGTGTGAGGAAAGGCTGAGGAGCTGGGGCTCTGAGCTGGAGGAGAGGACACTGAGGGGTGACCTCATTCATGGTTATAAATAATATAAAGGGGGAGTGTCAGGAGGATGAAGCCAGGCTCTTCTCAGTGACAACCAATGATAGGACAAGGAGCAATGGGTACAAACTGGAACACAGGAGGTTCCACTTAAATATGAGAAGAAACTTCTTCCCGGTGAGGGTGCCAGAGCCTGGCCCAGGCTGCCCAGGGAGGCTGTGGAGTCTCCTCCTCTGCAGACATTCCAACCTGCCTGGACACCTTCCTGTGTAACCTCATCTGGGTGTTCCTGCTCCGGCGGGGGGGATTGGACTGGATGATCTTTTGAGGTCCCTTCCAACCCCTGACATTCTGGGATTCTGTGATCTCATTGCCTGCAAGCTGCAGCGGTAGCTCTGTCTCCAGGAGGCTTTTCCACACCACTCCCTGCTCTCTGGCCCGTAACCCGCTCCAGTGTCCCCACGGTCCTGCGGCCTCTTCCTCCTCCTCCTGCTCCAGCTCGTCCCCTGCAGCTGCAGCGCCGGCTGTGCCACCTCGGCCTCGCTCACATCTCATCCCTTCTGCTTTCCGCAGAGAGAACTCTGCAGATCTTTTTCTCTGTTTTCAGTAAGTGTGGATGAAAGGAGGAGCCAGCTCCCTCTCTGCTACCTTTTCCTCAGGCTTGCTTCTGTTAGTTTTTCTCCCTTCCTCTCTGTATTTAAGAATCAAGCGATTAAAATGAGATGTTAGCTTTTTTTTTTAAACCATACTGATAGGACAACTGGTACTATGAATGTTCTTATTAAGCATTAATAAAACAAGCAGAGCATGATCTGAGAACACTTCCAGCTCATGGATGTGGCAGACACTTAAAAGCCAGTTCTGTCTGCAAGGCAGAACTCACTGGTGTTACTTAGACAGTTGTCCTTTAATTTTGATCCCTTTAAGGCTGAGATGATGCTCTGGACCAAAAAAAATCTCAGCCAGCTGAAAAGGATGCTGTGATGACATAAGAACAACAGTATCAGTTTACATGTGGATTTACTCAGCTCGTTGCGATGACATGCTCAAATCCAAGCTGCTTTTATTTTTGAGTCGAGTTACAAACAGATCCTGAACAAGTTCCTCCCGAGGCACATTGCAGCAGCAACTCCTTGTCTATTCTCTCTTCATATTTGACCAAGCTACTTTGCTGCCAACCAACACCAAATGTCATGTCCTATTTTATTCCATACTGCTCTCCAGTCATCCCCTCTGCCCAGCTGGTTGATAATTAAGTTGCTTTTAAAATAATATCCATTGGCTCTGACATCCATTACTATGTATTTTTCTTATCAAGACAGTAACAAGCATTAGAGGGGAAAAAAGCTTTCTCTGTCCCTTGAACTCACTAATGATGACATATGCTGCACCTACTTTTTTTTTTTCAAAAAGTTAATCCAGCACTTTGCAAACAGCTCTCCATCCAACATCACACAATCAAACCCCATGTGCCAGCACGACTTGGGAATCAAATGCACTTTCTTCCCTTCCCCAAGTCTAGTATAATCCATCACGCCACAAGAGTCCTTTGCTTACCTCTGACACCAACAAAGGCTCCATTAACTAACACAGTCTCTGGGGACAGTCACGGGGCTCATAAATTCCAGCCCGGATGGATTTCTCTGCTCATTTAAAATGGGGTTTGGGTCAATTCCCACTAGAAAAGTGTTATTTATAGAGCCTAAAGTCTGCACAGCCATCTCAGTTATATGAGGCCTGCATGGCTCAAGCTGGGAACATGTACAAAGCATCAAATTTCAATAAATTTAATTTTCCATACAATGCAAGAGAGTAGGAAGTTGGATTTATTTTATTATTTTTATCATGTCCCTTCTATGCTCATTTTTCCTTTATTTAGGTAGCAGCGAGCTACAAGCAGATCTCTGATCAACTTTGGCATCTCTACTGGAGAGCAGCATTTCACCCTTCAATTTACACACAGATCAGTGGCAACAAACTACTGAACAGTTCAAATGAAAATATTTATCTCCTTTCCTAAATCTTTAATTCCACTGTAGCAGCTCTGATCAGCTGCAAGCTTAAATATTGTAAAAATCGCTAAAGATGTAAGGACAATTCCTGCATCTTCAGACAGCAGCAGCCTTTATGTTTTCCAAACAGCTACAAAATCACAATTACATTCTGTATTAAGAAAAAGGACCAGAAATCAGCAGTTGCTCTTGCAGCACAAAATCCAATTCGGAAGAGCCCAAAAGGAGCCGGGCCACCCAGCAAGAACAAAATGAATGAGAGTCAGTGGGCATTGAAGATGTGTCTGTTTGCTATTTGAGACCGCGAGTAATAGCACTCCACAATTCCATTGTACCTTCAATGGTCTAGTAAGATTGCATAATTTCCTGTAGCCTTTCATTAATTTTGATAGAGGGGAAATACACACTGTTCAAAGAGGTACTTTGCCTGAGAAACTCTCAAGGTCAGACCTTACAGATATAAAAACTTCTTGACCTAAAGATTCACTCCATTTCAAAGAAAACATGAAAGCACACACGTTCTTCCTCCCTTCGGGAAAAAGGATTAAAACGCACAGCTACGAACTTCATCTGGTTTGTACTTTGGTTCTATTACCCCACCCTAGTATGAAGACCCTCCAAAAGGAGGATTTTAAGAATATGACAAATTTAACTTGCAAAAATAAAACATCACGTCATTTTACAGTTCAATTTTTCTCTCTCCACTGCTGAAGAAGTTACCCCAGCGCCGTTCAGCATGTATGCGAGTGAGCAGTAGCCTCTCCTGGTAAAAAAGACGGCACATTCTGTCCTTTGGGCTTTCCAAATTAGTTTTAAACATCTTTGTAAGGAGAAAAACCAACCGATTCTCTAAACTGACCAGTCCTATTTTGAGTGTCAATTCAGTGGCTCCCTTCAGAAAAACAGAACTACGTGGAATGACTGACCCACCAGATATGTCGTAAATTGTTTTCTCTGGATCTTAATGCAAGCCTGAAACATCAAATAAGGAAACCAGCAACTAATTTAAGATTCTCACATTAAAAGCGTCCTGCAAATTACAGCAGCAGATGAAAAAGCTTGAAGATGTCTTGTGGCTTTCCTCCTTTGCTACATTTTTTTTCTTGTTAACTACTGCCTGGTTATGTCACGTAATGGCCAAATATGAAAAAGTCCAAAGAGTCTCCCAACTCCCATAGCAATCTTGGATCCATAAATAGCTCCAAATATTCAAATTTTAGTCAGGTCTCTGCTGAGCTTCTAAGCCCAGCACGGTGGGAAAGCAATCAGGGAACCAACCTGATGAGTGGAGCATCCTCTCAACAATGACACAATCAGAGCACAACGGGAATTTGCAGAAAGCCCGTTCTCCAGTAACCACAGGTTTCGGATCAAGGCTCCACTCTGATCCCCCTTGGCAGTTCAGAACACTCATGAACTTGAAGAATGAGCATTTGGGAGAGAGTTTGGTCTGGTGTAATGAGCGCAAACACCGATAAGAGAAGGGAAGACACATCCAGGCACCCAAGGGAAGCTACAAATCTCATCTGAACTGCTGAAAACACGTAACTCTCCAGCTCAAGGGAGAGACAAATCTGCAGCCAGCGCTGTTCCCAGGTTTCAAAGAAGATTCTGTTACAGTGGTCCTGGCTCAAAACCAGCATATGGTGTTGGGGAAAAAACAAACCAAACCAAAAACAACCACACAAACTATTTGAGAGAAGCTGAAGGAGGCAAGGACTTGGAAACAAGCTCTGATTTTAGCAAACAAAGCAAAGTCATGGCACTAAAAGATGACAACAGCCCTGGATGTCTAAATTAAGATGCTGAATCGCATTTAATATTCACATACTCATCACAAACATACAACGCAAATTCCCTAATATGCAGTAAAGCAGTTTATTAGCAAGTGTCTCATTGGATTAAGTCTGTTCTTATTCTATTAGGGAACTTTCACACCACATTAAACTGCAAGACAACAGGGTGTTTTCCAGCACACGACGCACACAGTTATTAACCCCTTCTCAGCAAGAAGGCCAAGGGAGCTCTTGGGTATACACGGCTTAAACGGAACAGTCGGGTTTCCAGAAGACAAACCCCAGCACAATAAGACATGGACGCCGATGTCCTTCCCTTCTCCCCGTCACGCAGACGTGACCTACTGAAAAACACCCGCGATGCTCAACAACACGAGCTCAAGTAAAGAGACACAGTTCCTCTGTTCACCATTTTGCTGATCAGCCTTGGACACACTGAACAAAACAGTTACCTTCTTCTCTACAGAAACAGGCTTTTTTTACCCCCCTCTTCTTTTACACTTGCTTACAGCTTATTTTGGCCCAGCTCCTGGTAGTATAAGCTTTGATGAATGACGCACGGTCATCCATCTTCGAGTACTGCACTTGGATGATGAATTGAGTACATTTGGAAAGCAGGCTGAGAAAAAAACAAAATTGATAGCCACAGGAAAAAAGAAAAAGGAGAGAAAGAATAAAAAAAAACCTAAAAAACAGTGTTGGGCAACAGTTACAGAGTTTAATGAAGTGAGACTGATGTAGAACAAAAAAAAAAAAAAAAGCTGAACGAAGTGAGACACCGAACAGCACAAAAGAGCAAGTTTCAGGTTTTGAAGCCACTAATCTAGAAACATCCAGGTGAAGAATCCACGTGTCCATATCTCGTTTAGTTTTTAAATCTTCTGTAAGGACTCTTAGACCTCTACCAATCTTCTTCCCCATTTCTTTCACTGTCCTCTGTTGTACTAAATACACATCACTTCCCAAACACCTCATTAGAGATGAAACTTTCCCGCATCACTTTGTGCTCCTGGTTCCATCCCCCAACTTACTCAATTGCACGTGAAGTTCACCAGCGATGCAGAGGAAGGACCTTATTTGTGTCCTCACCTTCCTCCAGTGCAGGGCTGCAGATTTCCAGGACAGCACCCCAGGTTTGGTGATGCTCTTGCTGTTACTTTATTTATAATCACGCCACGCTCACGAGTAGCTCACAGCAATACCTGAATGCAACTCACCTAATGTCTTACTAATTTACTCCACCATGACCCTCCTTCTGAATTCATTTCCTTCGTGGATTTTGCTTCTTCAGCAGAACATCCCACTGACATCTAAAGGGCAAAAGGAAACATCTGGCGCTGCTCACGAGCAGAGCAACGTGCCGGGGGCTTCTCAGGGCAGCAGCAGTGTTGACTTCTCACCAGACAGTCTCCTGAGCAGAATTTTATACCTGATACAAGCATCCTTTACATAACACCCAAAGCAAAGCACTATGCTATCTTCTGATTAAATGATGAGGTGCCATAATTAAGATGATTCTCAAGCACGGTTGCAAGATGAAGATAAGATTTATTTGCATACCTGAAATCAGCTACGTGAAGAGCTGATTTTCTCCAGTCTTTAACTCAGATTTTCCAGCTGGGTTAGACAAGACACTCGAGGTCAAAGGATCTGTCCTAAAGTGGCTTGAAGTAAAATTAATTTCCAGGACTGTCCACAACTACAGCATTCTCCCTAGGGATTCTAACACTGGATGCTGCCACTGTTTCTATTACTTTTTGAATATATTACTGTCAGACTTCAGCTGCAATCAGACACCACATCAGACAACAGCAGTCACGTCACAAGTCACCAAGCTGATTTCATCTGTGCCTCAGATCTGGAGGTCTGAGATCGCGACTCCTTCAAACACAGAACACTGACATGCCATCTAACATTTGCTACCACAGCAATACATCATGTTTTTCAAAATCAGCCTCTCATTGAGCTTTTTATTAATACCAGGATAGTACCTGGAAGTCTCAGAGATCAGAATCCACAGAGGGTCTCCATATTAAACTATATTACTCGATAACTCTTTACCCCTAAAACTCTGACAGTTTAGTCAGATGTGAGAGATCACCCCATCCAGTTGGTGAACAGCCTGCAAGTTGAGGAATCACCCAAATGCACCCATGAAGCATTTGGCAGAGCTGTAAACTGAAACCCATTATCCATCCTCCCACTCAGAGAATCTCTTTTGGATTGAGGGAAGCTCCTCTTGCACATTAGCTCTGCTTTTCTCTTGCTCCATTTTCTAATTAACTTCTCCCGATGTCTAGAACGACTCCTGATAAATCATTGCTGTCAGCCATTCAGAGCAACATTTCAAACCTTATCAGAGGTAAGAAATCAAAACAACTACAGGAACTGCTCATGAAGAAGCACTCCCAGTTTATTGCAGCATAAACCTCCAACCTAGATTTAATCCCAGTGGCAGAAACGAGAACATGTTTATAAACATGACTGTTATGAGCAATGTACCTTGTTCTCAGGTTCCCCTGCTGAGGCAGTCCATCGTAGATAGATAACACATCAAAGTCTTCCTCTAACGCAAAGGACTGGAAAACAAGCTGTATCCTGTTCTGCTCCTCGGCAGTGATTGTCCACGTGCAGTTTGCATAATTTGGATATCCATATGGAAAGCCCGGACTCTGTATTGTCCCGTTTGGGCCCTGCAAGATGTGACTGCAGTTCTGGGCTGGCAAGAGAAAAGAGAAAAGTACAAGTCAAATGGCGTAGGATACAAATTTAACATCTTTCACCATCAAAACAGATCATACGGGATTCTTTCTGCTGAATTTCTTCTCAGTTCATGGTCCCAGGGAACAGATGAAGGTAAAATCTGAAGATGCATCTTTGTCCTCCCTGCAGGAACACGGACCCTGATACCCACCTCCTGGGCACTGCTCCCTCCAGCTGTAAACATCATGGGCTAGTAACAGCTGGATTGCCGCAGCTCCCGATTGTAATGGGGACACAATGCTTTCTCAGCCCACAACAAAATCCAATCTATTCTTCAGCACACACTGCATTTAGGGATTTGAGCCGTTTCGGGAGTGCGGGGCTGTGCTGGGTACCTCAAGCACGAGGGGTTCAGAAGCAGGTTGACAACACCAGAGCTGACCGTCTCCTTTACCCTGAGTTACGCTTGAATCAGAGATGGAGATCAGGGCTCAAGCGCCCAGACAAAGAGAGACCGACCACTCCACACCTTGAAAGGCCAAAAACTGTACTGGACATAATACCTAATAAGGAACTGAGTCACCAAATGAGTCGCCTGTCTGGACAAGACTGCATGAAAACTGAATGGCAAAAGATGAGAAATTAAAGTTGTCCTGACTCCAGAAAGAGAAGGACACAGTTCAAAGGCTTTAATAAACAAACCATTCTTGAATAGTTATTTGCAATTAAAAAAAACAACAACAAAAAAACCCAACCAAATCTTTGCAACTTATTAGAACAGCAGTTCTTTTTCCCCATCCGCATCCTCCCAGGTAAGTGTTGCTCACTAGCCCCAAGACTCCCCCCTGGCAGGGAGAAGAGCCGGTGGTTTCTATACAGGCCCTTTCCATGCACAACGCTGTAAGGAAAAGGCACATTCCCGCTCGGTCCCTGCTCTGCGAACCCCAGACTGCAGCTGCACCCCTGCAAAGCCACACGGGCCACGACCCAGAGCTGCCAACGCCAGTAGCACCGCACAGCCCATCAGAGCTGAGCGGGGTGCACGGGAGTAAATCCGTGGTTAGACCCAGCCTTCCCAGGCTGCTCTTTTCTCTCGCCCGGTTCTGAAACATTTCAGCTCCTCATGCAGGCTCACCGTACAGCAAATGTCTTCCCATCAGTATTCCCAAGGAACTGCTGTAGAGCTACATCTTCTGAGAACAAAAGCTCAGTTCTGTACCCACCAGCTAAATAGCTAACGCCTCTCTCAAATCCATTTTTCCTTTCCAGAAGCAGTACCTGTGAATACTCCATCCCAAAGATAAAGATCAACTGCCACAATGTACAGTTTCTGGATATATGAGATTTTCTTCTCTCTGGAGGAACAGGTACATAAATATGTTTTGGGAACAGCCTAAATGACAAAATTCTCCTTAGCGTTTTCCTCTCCTCACCGCTACTTTACCCGAATGTCTTTTGAGGCACAAAGAAAAATTCACTCCAAACAAATTGGTACAACTCCTACTGGCTTTGATGGAACAACTCCTCCCAAAAGTTGAATTCCAGACAGTTTGCAAGGCTGCTGAGACACCGAAGCAGAATTTCACCTGCATCCTCTGGCCAGCAGAGCTGCCGATCACTGCCGCCTGCGTTTGCTCTGGCTTTTCTTACCGACACCGGATTGTTTACCTCTGCTTATGCAGATAACCGAGGCTCTCAAGTCAAAATGAATTAGATTAGAAATTACTTCTTTGATTCCTCATTGCTTTTTTCAAAGGCAGCCACGGCATTTGCACTTCTGAGCGCCAACCAGCTACAGGTACAGAACTGCAGAGCAGTGCTCATTAAAGCCAATTATAATTACACTGACCTACTTCGGTGCAAAAATGCTTAGTGGAACTTCTCTCTGCCAGACAAAGTTTACACCTTAATGAATCTAAAATGGTCAAACATATTTACTACCCAGGGAATCTTTTTGTATCATGTTATTATATCAATGAGAGTTAGGACAGCCCCATAATCCACCGGGGACTAAACCTGCGCTAGGCACGCAACTCGTTAACAAGGGCGGACTGAAGTACTTTGCATTAGCACCTGGCATCTGCCTCTCTCAGTGCGTTTTGTCAACACATAATAAATACAAGAGTGGATCTACCTCCCACCTCCCCTCCAGCTCCATTTATTCGGAGGGTTCACTGAAAGGATGTATTAGCTCAGAGCCAAAAAGCTGCACGAGATGGGGAATATTATCGCTACCTCCGAGGGAAATCAGGCCTGGTTTGGCTTAATAAATTAGAGACTGCCAAAGATCCACAAGCTTCAGATCTCTCAAATTCAATCACATCCTCTTCAACCAGACTGGCACTCAATAGGTGATGTGGTGCTATTGATGCTGTCCCTACTGCACGTTTTTTATTTTAATCATAAGTAAATGCCATCACAACAATTTAAGGAAATTAAAAGGCTGTATCTCTCCACTTCCTGATAGTATAAAATCTACTGATGTTGCACAAAGTCCAGAAAACAAATTCAAGGTCCGAGAGGCATTGCTCCGAACACTTTTAAGGTCACATGAAAGGCAACAAGCTTTAAGATCAATATAAACTTATGCTGTCCTTGCAGAATCAGCAATTACAACAAAGAATAAGCAAATTCCAGGAAAACGTACATAAACCTAAACCTAGCTGCAGAAAAACAAATGCCTAATAGAAAAAGAGGACACAGGTTTATGACATATCAAATCAATCTACTGAAGTATTTGTGCAGGGATCACCTCCTTTCCACCCTGGGTGGATTCTCCATCGCCCTGGGTACCGGAGGAACCAAAGCCCCTCGGTTTGCCACACTTTATTCCACAGCTACAGCAGTAAATGAGAAAGGTAAATACACAAAGCTGAGGGATGAGATGTCATTTGCCAGAAGGCTCAGTCTGGCAGTGTAAATATTTGCGTAGATATTCCAGCTTCTAATACTATTATTCATGGACTCATACTTTCTGATATATAACACCAACGTGAACTCATCAGTGGATATGCATTTGTGGGCACATGTCCTATTTTTGTGACGGAGATGAACAGTCTGAGAATGGAGCTAAATCTAACTCGTACTCTGCCAATGCAACCTGCTATTTTCAATTCTGGAAAGTAGTTTATTATGAGAGCTTATCTTTTTAATGAATGCATCAGTGTAATTTTATTGCAGTAGCGTTTAAAGTTTCCAGACAAGGACGAAGGCATTACCATACTTGGTACCGCTGAGTGGACACAGCCTTTCTCCAAAGGGACCACGATCTAAGGGGGAAGGAAAAAACCACAACCCAAGGAAATCCACACTTGTGCAGAGCTTGGGGCTTTGCAGAAAAACATGGTTATCCAGGGGCGCAACCATTTCCTCAGTGATAGAGCTTAAAGTCAGCTTTACCAGTCTCGACTTGGAATACTTGTTTTTGTGCAATATACACTGCTTGAACAATATACACAGACTAATCAGCTTCACTTCTGGCTCATATGCACAGTGAAAATGATGACATATTTACTTTGCAATATGCTAATAGAAGAACGGCGTTCCTAACAGAAACACAGGCTGCCTGCGGCATTTTATAGTACACAGCTAATCCGCACGCCACAAAACTTAACATGACTGGACGCTTAACCAAAAAAATAAATATCAGCTGAACACAGCTGCCTCTTGTTTAAGCGGGGAAGCTGCAAACTCCTCAAGCTCCACCCTGGGTATGGATCGGCCTCTTGCCATGAGGAAGGCAAGGAAAATCTCCCTGCACTCGAAAACCAAGACTTCTTTTGACAGGACAAGCTAGTGGGAGGTTTATTTACACTGTATATCTGTCTAATGCAATGTGGCCAGTTGGGTCCTGGAGCAGAACCAGTTCACACCAGTGACAGTGCGGGCAGCACACAGCTGGTTCTCAGATCTCTGATGCCTCTTGACTGGCAGCCACGATGGCCACTGCACGTTGATCAACACAAACCAGTTTACATTTACAAAAAGGGAGAATCGATCATTCGAGCACATTCACAGCAATAGGATTTTGTTATTTCCTTCAAATCAGCAACACCTGCACACAGGAGCTGCCTGGGCTGCTTGGCCTCAAATTCTCAAATTCTGTCACTACAGATCCTCACCGAGTTGTCAAAAGCTAAATAATAAGCAAAGGCAGTGTCTGGCATTACAAGTGCAACGGAAACAGGTACAAAACATCTTCCACCTTCTTCCAATGCTTTAAACTTACCAAGGCCAGATCCCCAACAGTCTGAACCAAGGAGGTGTTTTAACTGTGTTGATTTACAGTGTATTAATGGCTAAGGAAGCAATACTTCAGAGAGAGGGAAACAGAATTTGTTTCTGAATTGCTTCCTAAAATATGAGTTGATGTACTTCGCTTCTCGGCAGAAAAATCTAATTTAACAAACATTGATGTATGGTCACTGCACAATTCAAAAGGAACAAATATCAAATCACATACACTGACTTGCTCTCAGCAGCATCATCTGTTGGTGATACATGGCTGTCTTTCCCTTAATGCAGTAGGTTTGGGGATTGTCATTTTCTTTAGTTATTGTTACTTAGTCACAAATGTTTCTATTTTGAGTTGTTCTAGCCTGTTCAGTGAAACAGATGAACATAAATACCTTTCCCCAGGAAAACATAAATCCACGTCCTGCAAACACACAAACACATTCCATCCCAGCCTGAAATACTGGGGCCAAATCCCACTCGTACGCCAGTAACTTTTCTATTTTTTCTATTTTCATTACTGTCCTCAGTCATTCACCCTCATTGTGTAAAAGTTCTTCAAGACACCAGACCCCAACGCAGGAACTGCACTCAAATACTGACATCGCTTTCCAGCACCCTCTGAGCTAAATACCAAAAACGTTCCTTTTCCCACTATTTACTGTTTTCAATCTTTTACCAGCAACTCCTTACGCTTCCTTACACAGTCACCTTCTAAATCATCACAGACAATCCCAAGCAGTAAGCAGTTTACCCACAGCCCGGCTCTGACTCTCTTGTTCACACAATTTAAGCGAACAAACAGGGAAAGTACCTTCACACTTCATAAATCTAAGCCTTGTTTCCCTAAGTATTCACCTTTTCATAGTTTTAACTTAACCCACAGTCTCATCAAAGCCTTCTGGGTAATAAATAATGCAGGACATTCCATTAACTATAACTTTTAATCAAAAGCCGTTGGATCCAAGAACATCATCAAGGGGATGATTTACATCTCAGATAGGCAGTGCCTTTTTTTTCTCTGAACACATGGAGTGATAAACCGGAGAATGCAAGGGCAGAGAACACGCATTTTATCTGAATCCAACCCATGCCACCGCTGCCACGCCTGGGAAGAATTATAACATCCCCCTCAAATCAGGAGCAGCGTGTGAGTGTTCAGCAGGATTGCACAACGCTGTGATACTGAAAAATCAAACATATCGCTCCTGAAACCAACTCTGTCACCTCCCGTTCTCTGGAGAGAGACATTACTTCCCTTCCATTCCAACAGTCTTTCACTCCCACTCTGTCATCACTTTGTCTCTTTTAGTGCTGCCCAGGCTTTTAGACTGTTATTGCAGAGATCTGTTACATTTAGGCATTGTTCCAACCTTAGCATAACAATTCACTTTTAAGGGCTTCCCAAGTAGAAAGAAGAGAGGAACAGAAGAGATGATGGTGGAATGAAGACACTATAATAATGTATTTTTTTCCCACATGTGCCTTCTCCCAACAAAAACATCTGTCTTGGAAAATTATGCAAGTTTCATATACGTTTTGGATTTCTAGTCGCATTGCTGACCTTGGATTTCCCCCGCAAGAGCTCAAACCAGATCACCTTACAGCTAGAAACTAAAGCGCTTGCACGGAAGAGCAAAGGGAATTATTATTATACTTTGGTTTTATATCTCATGATTGAAGCTTGAAAGGGCACACACTTCCAATAGGAACATCAAACAAATTCTGACATGACGTTGGGAGAAAAAAGAAGAAACTCCACTTTCAGGTAACGTCAAAAGCCGTCGCAGGACAAAACTTGAAGTCACAAGAACATGACACTGCACATATGTCCTGTCTCACAGCTGCACCGCAGTCCCTGACGTGCTGAGAGGACAGAGACTTGAGCTGCTGGAAAGTGATGCCTCATTCGGTTAAGCTGGAAATGGCCTGAGTGAGGACACGGGGCAGAACAGCAGCCGCCAGGTTTCCCCGTGAGGCGAAATCCTCTGCTCTGAACACTATGACCCCACACGGCTGCCCTGCCCTGGGACGACCTGCAAACAGAAGGGACTTCAGTCTTCGACACCCTCATCAGATTATTTTTTTTTTTAATTAATAAAAAGATTCTCTCAAAGGGAAGACTCCAAATCCTGCTGTTGTGGAACTGGTAAGAACCGGAGCTGCTCTGCGGTGAATACACAGCACTTGTCCTGTTGGGTGATCAGAGACATCAGTGTCCCCCGGCTCTCCCCAGGTGCGTGCTGGCATCTTTCCCTATCACCCCTGCAGATTTACTTCACCATCGTAAAGCTTACCACCTGAACAGAATCGAAGCCAGCTAGGAAACAGGACAAGTGTTTAGGAGTAAAGAGTTACACATAGTGAGGGGAAAGGGAGATGGATTCCGTCCTACTTCACTGTTAGAAGGGGAGGCAGGAGGGCTTAAGGACTAATAGAAGGTATTAAAAAATCACTTTGGAGTTATTTTAACACGCATCTAGAAAATCCCTGGTAACACACTCTTTTCAATACAAGCAATACCAAAGTAAATATTAGAGAACTCTGTGTTCATCAAGACACATTAGTGAATATGTATTTTCCCCTTTATACCACACCAGTGATCCTAAAAAATCTTGTATCTTATTTGCACTAACTCAAGTTAGCTAGCTGGAAAGACACAGGCCTGTAATAGAGCATCACACACCCTGAACCAATATCCTATTGACAGCAACAGACACAGCGTCAGAAACATTGCATAACAAACCAAATTTTGGCCAATTCTGATGAGGAACCTAAATTACTAAATTACCAATTACTCCACAACACAGAATGCCTCAGTATCTTTTCACCCAATCTCAGTTTTCACCATCAGCCTTAAAACCATGGTGACAAAGCCCACATTGATCGCTTCATCTAGATGACTCCCCGGACACGCATGTGTGGAACAAAGCGGGGAAATGGGCTCTGCCTGTTCTGACCATATCGCAAAAGAAGCAATTGTTTCCACGCTCTACTGACCCACAGAGATCGCGGGCAGCCAGGCAAGCAGAGTTTGGTGATGCAAGGAACGTACGCAGAAAGAAAGAAAACCCTGAACCTTTTAACAATGAACAAAGCACAGGAATCCTGTCAGCAAGGCCAAACTCACTGCAGCTCACACTGCTTTAAGCCAAGTTGAGCTTTATCAGCATAGTGAAGATTTGCCACGCTGGCATCTCTGTACTTGCTTGAAACCAGAGTAAGGGACTCAAGAATAAGATTCCTCATAGCAACTGAAGATCTCGGTTTCTTCCGTCCTATAAAATGCTACCGGAGCAGGATTCCACCGCTGGGAGCTTTCACCGGACCGGCCAAACCAGCCAACTTGGTTTGTGCTGCTCTGGTTCCTGCTGTACCTGTTCTAACTACCTGCATGGGCTGTGCTGTGACAAAGTGATGAGCGGTACTTTATTTCACATCCTTTCTTTGCCTCAGAGTGAAGGACATTCCTTCTTCCATTGCACTTCACAACTTACTGTGAGTTTATCTTAAAGGGGCTTTAAGGAACCTTGGCTGGCGTTAAGATTTTGAAAACCCCAACCAAACAAAAAGCCTCCAAGCTGAATAGCCTGGGAAGAGAGAAGAGTTTTAAACACTTTAAAAACAAATCGAGCAGCCACAGCTGGCTATGCTTTAAGCATACACTCAGGTTTCTGCCCTAGAGTTGCTCCTAAGAAAAACAAACGCATTTCCTAGTGCAAATGTGATATATTTTAAGCCTCTCCCCTCTGTTGCTGCAGAAGGGTGTTCCACACGGCAGCTGCAGACTCAGTTGAAATTCTGGTGCGTGGGCCGCCACAGGAGTTGTTCACATGCACGTAGTTCACCCCACCCCAAGTGCAAGACAACGCGACTTGTCTGAAAGAGTGAAAGGTTTCAAAGCCCCACACACCACACAAAGGTTCAGCTACCGAGCAACTCTCAGCTCGTCTGATTTCCGCCGCGCAGTGGCAGCAAGCTGTCTGTAGGTATTCAAGGAAGCCTGAAGGTCAAGAAATTAAGAACAAGGCTTTGCAAACCTCATGAAAAGAGGCTCCAGCATCTCTCATCACAAATTACCATTCTAGCCAGCTCCCTGACAGCCAGCAGCTCCGGCCCCATCGCTGGCTCCGCTGCGATGCCCTGACGTTGCTAAGCACAGTTGCTAGGCAAGGGCACACATCCAACAGCTCAACTGCGGCTTCGTTACAGGGCGGCCTTAACGAAGAAAGAAACGGGAGGAAAAAAAACACCCTCGGTTTTATATATACATAGAAATTTCTCTGAATGCTAAACAACTAGTTGGAGCTTGGCAGTACTGCAGACAAGCTAGCTTTCTACTGGGTAGCTTCACTAAGAGGCACAATTCTTTTCCTTCACAAAATTGACGCCTTTGGTATTCAGCAAAGTCAATTGTTCGGGGTTTTCTGCTGAATATTGGGCATTGCAGGAAGCCAAGGAAAGTGGTCTGGAAAAGGCAGCAGGCAAGATGAGGAAAGAAGCATCATCCCCAGCCCCAGCAAGCAGGTGGGACTGTTCTCAGCCATGGGCTCCACACACCAGCTGGACCCGAATTTCAGCCCAGGGCTTCTCAGCAACAAGGGCAGCGAGACCATGAGCCCAACAGTCATGATTTAAAGCCAGAGGCTGCAAGGGCTTCCACAGATCTCCAGGACATGGGATGTGGCCTCTTCATCAGTTGGGGAAATGCAGAGATACAGCAAGTGAGTACGAACTGGACCATAAAGCATATATGTGGATGTGTGTTCATGCATGTATATATACACACAGAGATAAAAAGTTGAAGAACTAAAAAGCTCTCCTGGTTACTACATACTGTCTTTCCTTCCAGGCTTGGCAATCACACTATATAATCCTATTTATAAATATGTTAGCTCTTCTGTCCTGTACTTCACACTGGAAGACTTGCATTAGAGCCTTACTGCTTTGATGATTATAAACATTAATCTAATTTCAAGCTAAAATTCATAATGCATGACCAGTTTATGCCCATTTGTTTTCCTAACAACATTTTTTGTTAGCTTAAATGGTCCTTCTCCCCATTTCAAACTGAACACCAAGTGACCCTCACAGCTCAAACAAGCCTGAATGACTGGGTTCCCTAGAACCTGAAACAATTCCACGTCTCACTCATTAACAACCTAAAGAACAGCAATTATCCGCACAAGTTCACAGCTGCATAATTCCTGATGAAACCGGGAATCTCGTGCAGACCTTCCACTACTTGAAATCACTTGCTCAGCTCCGACAAGTAACAGTCATCCCAATATTCAGCCAGAATGGCCTCTTCTCAGGGGATGTAATTTTCTCCCTTCAAAACTTTCTCTTTCAAAATTGTCTCTTAATCAATTTTGACGGCTCCCTTAGCACCACGACTCTTCTACATAGCCATTGTCAGCATAATAATAATACCAAGCACTTATATAGCTATTTCCATCTTCAAAGCACTTCACAAGCATTAACCAATTAATGCACATTCTTCCCATGCTGTCTCTGCTGTGAATAACAGCCTCGCTGGGTTTTCCGGTGACTTCTCTTCATGGGTTACAGTAGCCCGAATATCCTCTAATTGCACCCTGCTGTCAGGCTGCTTTGCAGTATCTGTGCACCCCAAGTGAGCCAGAAACTGCAGGATGGCTTTGCAACACACCACGCAAGCTTGCACACTTTATCAAAAATCAAGAGCTAGCCCAAGAAAAATATGATTTAACATGCGGTTAAGGCACTAAGCTGGAAGTTGGGAGGCCTCGGCTTGACCCTGGGTTCATGGCAAGGTGTCAAAGAGATGAGGCAGCTCCTTGTGCGACGTTTCACAAAACCAAGGTGAATTTGCTTACAGTTCCTTTTGAAAAGGAGCTAAAGTGGACCAGATTCACAAACTTTTTTTATAAACCTAAGAACTGCAAACAGATGCCCCGTAGCCTCCACAAATGCACTCGAGTTTTGCAGCTAATATATCCTCTCATAAAACCCCACCAGGCAAGCACACACTTATTTAGGCATCTAAACATCCTTGCAAATCTTGCCCCAGGAGTCCAAGACTCAATGAAAATGTTCAGGGTGATTCAGAAGCTTCTTAAAATTTTACTTTTATTTCCCTTTGCATCTGTAAAATGAACACTGTGAAGATTTCTCTTCTCTCTCCCTTAGGTCCAGACATCCATAAAAATGACCCAGGGCAGGCCCCATTTTCTGCAATGTTGTGATTCCCATTATGCAAATCTCATCAATCGCAGATTTTATTTGTCTCCCATGAGTTTGGTGTTTCACCCAGCAGTTCATCTTAACTCACAATTGAAATGAAATCTCAGAAACGGGAAGCTAACTTGATAGAAAATACTTGTACAGACCCCTGCAAACAGCCTCCGCTCATAAGCAGCATTTTTACTCAGTCTCATTTATAAGGTGCTAATTATTATCTCCAAAACAAATTTTTCAATTTGTATTTCAATTATTTTTCAGTAAGAGAATATTTGCATTTAAATGGCTTATCCATTGTGCTCAAACACAAACTCCTTTTCAATCTCAGGTGTTAGGACTCCTTTATCTCAAGAGTAAGAAAGGTGAAATAAGGTTCAAGGTGAAATCCATCTCACAAATCACACTGAAGGCCTAATTTAAACATTTCCTCATGATAAATTTTCATTATTAGTCTCTATTCCCCTTGTTACCAAATCCATGTCATCATGAAAAGACTTAAAAGTACCTGCAATTTCATTTGCTATTATTAGTTATGCAGCTGTGTGTCCATCTATAAAGTTCAATGCTCCCCCAAGGCCAGTGAGAACAGAACTTGCCCCGAGAGATCTTTGACCGAGCTACAAATCTCATCTCACTAATAATTTAGAAGACCTCGGTCCTTGAAATTCTCACAATATTAACAATTCCATCATTACTCTGATGGAGAACTGACAGTATAACGAGAATAATCCAGTGGATATAGATTCTTCTTCAGAAACAAGCCTGCCCTAAGCTCAGAGAGAGTTGCAAGCGTTTTTTCCCCCTCCCAGCATGTTTCGGTTTCTAGCCTGTATCTTTAGACATCAGTAATCTGGTTATATTTTCATGCGTTTATAACCAGGGGGAAAGCAGAGAAGTTACACAAGTTTAGAGAAATTCTTGTGCTAGGTACCGGCCAGCCTCAACCTGTACACAAATATCCCCAGCAGCTGCAGTGGAACGATCTATTCACATGCAAAGCCCAAGTCATCTCCACAGTTTCTGCATCCTCCATCTATGTATAACTAAGAAAGAAATTCAGAACTTATTTCCACTACCATTAACACTATATTGTACTATTTTATTTTTCTTTCACCTCCTCCATTCACTTAAAACCTCATTTTCACCCTTAGACATATTCTATTTAATCTTAGTTTTCAATCCCCAAAGCAGATCAATACCTTTCTTCTTCCATCTACATAGCTCTCAATCAAAGAGTTAACAAGGGGTGAATTGAATCGACCTGCAGGTTCAGATTGGGTATTTTTTTGTAAAAAGTCTCATTTGCTAACTGCACTCATAGAAAAGAAGGAGAAAAACCTCCCCATAACAGCCCTCACTGTCAGATTCCTGGGCAAAAAGTCATGATTTGTTCTGCTGTGTGTTAAGCCCAACCTTAGCAGGGACAAATCCCCTATCCTTCAAACGCTTATTATTTCAGCAGGTGGACATTATTTTCATGTAACAGACTGAGTCCTTCTCCCAGTGGTGCTTAACTTTAATGAAAGCATCCCAGGATGGTCGCTGACAGATGCCCAGTGTCCACAATCAGTGCCTAACCTTTCCCTAATGGAGACAAAACAACAATAGAGGGATATAAACAATATGCTGCATGATGCAAGTAGCATCTTTACAAATGGCCTGGGCTTTGGAAGAGCACCAGGCTTCATTATCCTTCTGAGCAAGGAGATTTCCTTTCTGGAAGGAAATATATTTTACTTGATATTATTATTCAGTGCATCGAACGGGAAAGGAACATTGAATTGCACTTTCCCATCTATATTGGGGTACACTGTGCTTTTCAAAGCTGCGCTGCAGGCTTTTGATAAAAGGCACAAACGTGGACATAAATGTATAAAAACTGTGCAAGTGATACAGCGTGAAGTACAGAAGGAGCTGAGCAACCTGTGCAAGTACTTGCTGGAACAGGAACTACATTTGATTATATTTCTCACTTTTTTTCGCCATGACTGCTTCTTGAAGTTCAGTAGCAGACAGACAACTTTCACCTCAGGATGTCATTCACAATTAATCCCAAATTGTACACGAAATGGTTGAATTCACTCCATGCAATCAAGGGAGAGAACCAAGCGCACAGAACCAGTGTAGCTAATCAGCCTAGCGCAATTTGTATCTGCTGAAAGCTCTTCACAAACATCCTAAGATCTCTCCGCAGAATAAATCTGTAAATCATTTGGGGATTTTGCAGATTCTACTTTTCCCCATTTTACAGACAGGGAAGTGAAACAGAATGACTAAGGCTCACAGCCTCAAGGATTTGTAAGTGCCAACAGGCACAGAAAACAGCAAGAACTGGACTTTAATGACTGTAACAAGTCAAGAGAGAGTGTGCAAGTAACAGGAGAGCACTGAACCAGAAAATCCCCAGTTGTGGTTAATTCCCCAGCTGTGATTAACTCATCCTTCTTGCCTATTTCAGTACTTCTTGCACCTTCTAATACAACCAGCTCCGGGCACTGATGGGACCAGGATTATCAGGCTGTGACCGTGGTCTGGCGAAGCTGACAACTGAGGAGCAACTAAATTCTTTACACTGAGAGAAGTGTAGGTGGCACTAAGGCAGGTGGATGGAACCCAAATAAAGCCATTTCATTAGGACAGAATAGACAACGTTCCAGGGGGCAAGTGCAAGCCAGAGGCCAAAAGAACCAATCTTCTTTCTTTTGTTTTAAAACATCCTGTATAAAGACAACTTTATTTGATATTCATTGCTGTTTTATCTGCCTTGAAATGGGATCTGCAGACATTTTGATAAATGGATTGAGAAATTGCCCTGTTTCAGTGTAACTACTGTAAAATGCCTTCACATGCATTAGCACACATGCAGCTCAAACCCCATCAGCAGAGAGAACGCATCTCAAACACCTCTCTTGCAAGCAACAGCATGGCATTTCTGTGCTGCGGTTCAGCACGCGAAAACCCACAAGAGCAAGCAGCCCGAGATCTGTTGTAGTTCTGCGGCGACCTTGGGCAGGCCTGTCTGCATCGGGCGCCGCTCCCAACCTTCCCCGCACTTCCAGCAACATCTTCACGCAAAACTGCTTCTTTCTGCCCAGTGGCTTCTCTTACACAGCTAATAATGAAGCAGGAGCAGCAACATCTCTTCACGCTGAAGGAAGAAAACAAAGTGTGCCAGCAGGACATAGGATGCTGTTGATTTCCTTCTGGTTACAGATGGAGAGGAAGAGCTGCCTGCAGAGGTCACCGGGAGCTACTGAGGGGGAAGCCCAAATGCCAGAGGATTGGAGCACCAGGCTTTTGTGAGAACTTGGCTGCAGCTCCAGGTTCCCTGCAGCACCCTTAGCAAGGCCAGTCTGACGTCCATACCAGCAGAAAGCTGTTTTCTGGTGGCACTGGTTGCCTCTCTCATGTACTGTCCTTGTGCAAACCGGGCTGAAGGAGCAAACTTCAGCGGTGCGGGCAGAAAGCCGTCCCATGCTGTGGTCTCCATCCATCTTCACCATTCTCCAACACTCAAGAATTATATCCGGTACTTGTTGGCCCTTACTCATCCACAAAGCTGCCGAGTTTATCATACCACAAATGCACTCCTATTGCACATTGCGCGGGCGTTTCTTCAAGTCACGCTCCCCTTCTTTCACCTCTCTAAATACCTGCTGCCCCCAAGCCTAGGCCATCAGCTCCTTTTCAAGTAGATTTTTGCAGTCAATAATGGGGAAGGATTTTTATTTTTTAAATTTCTCCCCTATCACACATCTCCCTGACAACCATTGCTGCTCCAGTCCTCACAGGTCCAAGGCCCTTTTCCTCTTCCAGTGAAAGCCACAGATCATCAGATCTCCCTACGCCACGATTATTCTGACCTCTCAGAAGTTACCAGCACCAGCAGGACTCTGACACAGTTCCCAGTTCTCTTTCCATCCAGCAGACAGTGGTGTGCACACAAAAAAACCCCACCACCACAGGCACTTTATTACTACAGTGGAGATGCCAGTACGTTGTAACCATAGAAAGTTACTGCAAGGGACTGAATCAAAGAATGCACCTGACACTGGGAAAAACCAACACACACCATACTGTTCACTGTGAAGCCACACTAAAAAAGGGGGAAAAAACACCCCAAAATACTCTTCTCCATTTCCACACAAGGGAGGTATAAAAAAAAATTACATCCAAGCCCCCTGCAGCATACGGTCTCCATTCTGGCTGGCTGTGTCCACGGCAAAGAGACTGAAACAGAGTTAATTTGATTTCTTTAATCAATGGGATTTTCCCAACTGCATGCTAACCTCTATCAGATCCGTCTGCCACTGCATAGCATGGCAGAAGGTCATATATTTTGCAGATTACTGCACTGCATCATGTTTATTGCAAGCAAAGTACATCGATTTCCATAATTGCACTGTACTTCACTCCTCCAGAAACACTCTGTAAACACAAACTGTGGGTGCTACTACCACTTTTTTTTTTTTTTTCAATCTCTGTATCTTGGTTTCTTTGAAAGCAAAGCAAGCACCAGCTTCTCAGAGTAGGCACTCACACACCACAGGAGGCCTCCGAAACATCCCTATAGCTGCATCGAAAGCACGCCTCAACAAGTAGCCTCACGCCCCTTTGCAAAGAATGAAGAAAACAAACCGGGAAAAGCAATCTCGTGTTTAAGGCTGGGACTGACACATTCGCAGCTCTGCCACAAACTCCCCAAATGACCTTGGGCAAGTCACTCAGTAAAGCAAGTTGCTTCCCACCCTTGGGCACCAAGAGCAACAAAAGGCCGCGCTGCACAGTGACGCGACTCCTTTAAAATGCCGCGGTAGAAAAATGTGCGGAAAAGGGCTCGTACGCGGTTCCTGCGGCCTGGCACTCGGAGAGGACGAGCAGGTAACAGTGGTATTTTCCCTGCTGCTTCCACAGCCCCTAAACTACTCTGCATTTCCCACTGATACAGGCTAAGAGAGGGTTTCATGAGGAAAGTCTGTGTCTGCCTCTGCTCCCAAAGAGGTTACCCCACTGCTGCAGCAATAGGACTCGGATCAAAACAATTTGCTCAGCTCTTGCCATAAAATACTGTAGTTTCATCACATGCCACAATCAAATGTAATCAGGCTGATGACCATTCACTTCCTTCTACAAAAACACATCTCTCCAGCACTTCCGAGAGTTAATGCCTCACAACCTTACCCCTTAAAAAAATACACCCAAATCACCGAGTATTTCACACTGAAGATACTTTCTTGGCAGGGTAAGTGGCCCTGAATCACTCTTCATCCTGTGGAGACTTAAGACAACAGAACAAAATAAAAGGATGATTTTGATTTACAACATACATACATACATCAAAATCCATAAACAGCTTCTCGCTTCTCTACTCTTCAGGGGAAGAGTCTGCCAAAAACTATTTTCCATCAAGAAGAGAGAAAGTTACAATGGGTTTAAATTGATTAGACTATGTTGCAAGCCCATCCATCTTTCTATAACCCAGTACAAAACAAGATTCTGACTAGTAAATCACAGTGTGTAAATAATGGTATCAAGACCCCCTTTATAGCAGGCCTTCAAAAGAAATTGCATATGTGTATATCCACGTGCAATTGGCCAATACGTACTCCAAACGCAGCTTGTTGTGCCAATCCATAGCTAATCACCCGGAATGGAACAGAAAGGAATGGCACTCCTGTTCCAAACCGTTTTGACAATCACAAAATACAATTTCAGCATCACCACACACACGGTACTTCTGAGAGGCCAAGCACGGATTCCAGTCAACTCGCGGCCAAAGACAAATTCCGTGCCCTCCGCAGCTCTTCAAACACTGCCAAACCACCACTGCAGCCTTCAAAGGTGAAACTACACAAACCACCACCTCTCTCTCCCCTACTCCACCGATACACTATGAACTTCAGCATATCCCAAACCACCACCTTCCCCTGCAGCTCGGTCAGTCCTCAGCACAAACACAAGCTGTGTTCTCTTGCCTTTGGACACGGCAGCATCTTTGCACCAGTTTTCAGAAGGGCACTTTTGGGCAACGGAGCTACTGACACAAAACAGATGACATGATGCAAGTAGGATTTCTGTCCCTTTTCATTTTTAAGACGGCCAGGACTACTCACTGGTAGTTTTACATGCACAGCTCTGCTGCCACACCATGGGTACTCTTGGTTACTGCCGCCTGCCCAGACCCTGGAACAGGTGAGCTCGGAACCAGAGCCTCTCGCTATGCTCCACAGAGGTTCACAGTTTGCTCAGCGAAGGTACTAGAAGTCCCAGCCCAGACTAAACTTACTTTCTGGGATTAGACCCCAAAAGCACCATGCACTCCGCAAATGGTGGCAACATTCACCCCCTACACAGTCACTGCGTTCTGGAAATCCAGTAGTAAGTCACCAACTTCAAAGTTGGTCTCCTGCTTTGACAAAAAGATCATTACTGGGATTTCAGAATTTGTTTCAAAAGAAGAGCTACTGACCAATACCCCTAGCTCTGATGCAAATAAACACGCGAGGTCTGGAAGGCTTTTGCAGATCTGTCCACAAACAACATAGAGCACCAACCTCTGGGTGAAGGATCCAGAACAGAGAGTGCTCTAAATGCAAAGGGAACTGGGGGCCTGGGAAGAATGGATCATACACTGAACAAGCAGGTACAGAGACAAGCCTGGAAGATCTAATATGAATAAGCTACCGATAGCCTAGAAGAAAAAAAAGCAGTAAACTTCTGATATAGTAAATTATATATTTAGATATCTCTACATTGGTCTACTTGTATCAGAAAAGCACAACAGAAGCTGCTGGAATGGTTTTCTCTTGCGTACAGGCTAAGTGAAAAATATTCACCAAAATAAATATTCATCCTTAACTAGACATTGCAGGTTTTTAAGGTGGTTTTATACCCTTTCCCAATAGATATTTCCAGCTAGCACAACTCCTCAGGTCCACTGCAAGAATAACTCAGAAGGAGCAGTTAATACTTATTCTGGATCTCCTTAGAGGAAATCCGCCTTATATAATAAAACCAGTGTTGCATTCCAGATAACAAAGTTTAAAAAACCAAAAACACACACACAACCATGAAGTAGGTTTCATACACATCAACACACAAACACATTCCTCCAGCCTAAGATACAGCAGGCAAGACAAAGGTTACTTGGAAACTCTTGGAAATGGGGGCACTGCACAGTGCTGAGAGAAGACATTGCCAAACACTCCGCTCTCCCACTCTTCCCCCTCCTACACACACATAAGGACAGTCCCTAAATATTTGCTGTTTGCACCAGAAATAAACTCCAGTCCTTAGATATGCTTTTGCTACAAGGGCAGTTGCGGAAACTAGGGAGGAGACAAGCAAACTCCCCCCAAATTCAAGTCTTCTTTTGCTATCTTTCAAGTCAAGAAATGCATATTTCACAAAAACCATGATGCTGAGGCCAAGGAGCTCTTACAAACGTGATAATCAACTTGAAAGGCAGGAGGAGTAAGAGAAAAGTGCTTCCATCTTCATGCAAGGCATCCTCAATCTATTTTATCAGCTATTGGCAAACGCTGGGGTACTGAAATAATGAATTAAGATGCAAGGCAAAGACAGAGGGGGAAACCGTGATGGCATTTTTCAGTCATCTCACATATTATACAGCAACTGTGCACAAATTATTTGACCCAGAGAAGGGGCATGAGATCAAATAAAGCCACCTTTTATTATCCCATTGCTTTAAATTGTTGCTCCCAAAGGATAAAGAAGGAAACTACCTTATACAAAGCTACAAAGGTCTGAAGGAAATACACTCCTTATTGAACACTACAGGGAAGCATGTGCTGACACACAAGTGCATACACACACACAGAGTGTCATTGCTACCGCGTCCCCGTTCTCCCCCCTCCAAAGAGGATTAACAGTGCTCCTTTGATTTAAGGAGCAGGAAGAAAAATGCTCCTAAAGTTGCCAGCTTTCCCCATGACACTTACCCGTCACCGAGACGGCCAGCAGCCCCACGGAGAGCAGCAGCACCCGGCTCCAGGCGCTCACCTCCACCGTCATGACCGCACACATCCCCAGTTTGCCCCAGTTCCTTCCAAAGCCACAGCTGCATCCCGGCTTGTCCCATCCCAAGGAAGGTTGCATGTCACAGGGCAGCAGGAACGGGGCGTGCTGGGGGTTGCTTGTTGTTGTCGGGTATTCTCCCCTTTTTCTTCCCCTTCGCAATTGGGATAGTCCTCAGCTCGGCTGGATGAAGAGGAGAAAGGAAAGGGGGGGGAGGGGGGAAGCAGGTCAGGCTTGTAATTTTTTTTTTTTTTAATTTTTTCAGCCCAGAAAAAAAAAATCCCACCGCATGGAAGGCTCTGAGCTTCTGCAGCTGGAATGAACCAAGTGTGGCAGCAGCTCGGGGAGAGGAGAGGGAAGGAGAGGAGGGCTGGCTCGTCCCTCCCGGTGCCTGTCTCCGAGCCAGCTCCTCGGCATCAGCAGCAGTGTCCCCAGGGATTTATACTTTTTTATTAGCCAGTTGATTAATCGTTCCCATATCTTTGCTCTCCTCTTCGCTAAACGCTGGGGAGGGGAGAGGGTGTTGTGGTGAGGGGCTGCCGTGCAGCCACCACATAGATCTGCCTCAGTTTGGCTTCCCCAGCCCAGCACAGTCCTCCCACCAGCACCCACCCAACCAGAACCGGCAAACCACGAATTATGCTTTAGGATTGTATTTATTTTTAATACACACTACAGGTTTCTTGTATGGGATTAAGTCCCACAGCCCCCCATTTTGCACGGAGCACAGCGCAGTGTGCATACATGCACAAACACACAGCATCTCTGCTCTTCAAACACCTGCCAGAGCCAATTCAGCCTCCCGGAGCATCCCCACCCCTCCCCGTGCCTCTGTAAACAACTTGATGATATGGACACAATTTTTGTGATGGAGCAAATTTTGTTACAAACACAAGAGAGATCACAAAAAAGCCACCCCCCCCACCCCCCCCACCAGTCAGCAACTTGTCCTCGCAGCATGGATCCCAGCAATAAAGCAACACCCTGACACTGGTGGGACTGGTTCAGAAGGTGTTGTGGAGGGGGAACGGGCTGTGCTGGGCTGCAGGGCTTTGCCGACAATGGGGTTTCGCCACCACCACCCTTTTTTTTTTATTATTATTTTTAATATCTAATAGCGCATTTGTCCCTGTAGCTGCGTACAAGATGGGGAAAAAATGCAGTCCGTTAAAGCCACATTCGGGAACTTAATTATCTTGGTAATGATGCTCAGATCTATGGGTAACTCGAACGTGACACCAAAGGTAGGGGAAAACAACCAACCAAACCACCACACAACATGCCACCACCCTCGAATATCCTCCCCCCTCCCCGGCGAGAACCTACTTCACCGTTTCCCTTCGGGCAGCCAGACAAGGAGCAGCCCCTGTCCCCAAAGCGCCGGTCCTGCCCGGGCAGCCGGGGGCGGTTCCCGGCCCGACCCCCCGGCGGCCCCGCCGCTGCCCCCGGGCCCCCCCAGCCAGGGCGGGCGGCTCAACCCGCCACCCATCCCCCTGCCTCAGCGCTTTGCATTTGCTGCAGTTTCTTGCTGCAAAACCCCCTTCTTCAGTCTTGTTCCGGTTGCCTTGAATGAGCTTATTTGACAGCTAAAAAACAAATTATATCGAGGGCTTGCAAATCTGTCCCCCCACCCTCGAATCAATCCTCTTTCTCTCTCATTCTCCCTGTGTCCCCTCTGCATTTCAGTCCTTCCACTGCCTACATTGTGAACCGATGCCAAGAGCCAAGGCAACCAGGGCTGTTACATGAAAGAGTTGCTTTATGTCTGTTTAAGCTGCAGTGTCCTATTCAAATAGACCTTATTGTTCAAAGGCACAGATCCAAATATAAAAGGATCCGAGAACAGGGTATCACACTTCACAGCTCCCAACACTGGTTTGCCCGTATACAGCTGTTCATACCTCAAAAAAATCCCCCCTCATCCCAAAATTGCACTCACTGAGGATGCGACTTGGTTGCTGCACCCCAGCAGGGGATGGGCTGAGCCAAAGCCAGCCCTGCATCGAGAACCAGCTACAGGCATAATAAAGGCATTGAGGAGATGCAGTCCCACTTTATTCCTGGTTAATCAAATAATATCTATTGCAAATCAAGGGGTTTCTCCCAAGTATGTTTCTTTCTCAAAACCACTAAGGTTTTAGGGTCTAAGGCAAAAAACAAAAATACTGCACTGATTTGCTAAGGGGGCAAGACTGATGAATACAGCAGAAAGCATCGCTGCAATCACCAACTTCTTTGATTACAGCCCCTCTCTAACAAGGAAGCGTTTGCAGACTCTGGTTAACAGCCCACTGCTATCTCCTACGACTCACTTTGCTTCCCACCTTGCAAAATTACCTCTCTGCTAAAGGAGAAATCCTGTCTTCAGGGTGCGCACCCAGCAGGAGCCAAGTCCTGCTCCGCACTGCCACCCGCAGCCGGAGCCGCCGGGCTGCCCTGCCTTCCACATCCTCTGCAGACATTCCGCTGCCTTCCTCCTGTGTCATTTATCACACAGTACCTCACCCTCCCTGCCAACACAGGCTGATGTTTTGGGATTTCTCCAAATAAATTAAATAACAGCGACCGCAACATCCTCGAGTTCGGGTTTAACCCCTCGAGCTGAGAGTGATTCCCAGGTATGAACCAAGTCCTCACAACAGCCTCCTGGAGGAAGAGAAACGGCCTCTGACAAAACCAAGGACTTGTTAAACAGTGCCCAAACGTGGTTTTCCCTCTAGTTTTGAAACGCAAACATGGAAAAGTTACTGAATGCTGAAGACTGGAGCCTATTTAGAGATTTATGCTGGAGAATGCTCTGAATCGTGTGAAGAGACACAACTTGGCCATTTCCACCCCTGCTGCTGGGAGCCCACGGGCCATTTCCAGCTGTTGCCCCTCCTGCCAGCTGCCAGCACCCACCGTTCCATGGTTGCCATGGCTCCTCAGCACCAAAACAAACCACCTCTTCCAAAGAGACCGTTGGCGAACGCAAAGAGGCTGAAAGATGCTCTCCAGTAGGAGCAGGTTTTCAGCTCCAATGGTGACACCTGAGCGTCCGTTCCCGCTGGGACCTTTCCCCAGGCACATCTGGATCCACAGCAACACTCCCCAGGATGGTTTGGACGAGGCTTGTCACGAGATCTGGAAACGTGTCCAGCGGCTCTCGGAGGAGCTGGAGCCCCCGGCGCTGGTGTCACCGCTGCCCCCGGCTCTGTGCCCAGAGCCCATGGGGACCCTCTGCATGGACTGCACCGACCCCTCGAGCACGTGAGTCAGCTCCAAGTGTTCCCCGAGCTCCAGGGAAAACGCTGCTGCTTCCCTGCTCACACCTTTCCAAACTAAACTTTTATAACCCGCTGAAACAAAAGCCTGGGGCACAGGGAACATCCATTCCTGTCTCACAGCCTCCTAAGGAGGCAAATTATTTCCACTTTTCCCACTATAACCAATTTTCTTTGGGAAAAAGTGTGTCCCATGAAATCTGACTACTTCAAATTCTGAAGCACCATAAGCAGCTGCTGCATTTGCTTCCCCACAACATTTAAAGAAAAACAACCACACACACACACATCAAAATATTTACAGGAAGAAGTGAAAGCGGCATTCAAAGGAGCAAAATTGAAAATTAAAGTGTTATAAGGAAGCTACTGTAAACAGCTGATCTTTGAAAAGAAAAGCTGAATTTAGCACAGAAAAAATTATGCCAAATCATGTTTCACAGGACAAATAATGATAAGAGGGAAGTACGCACTTCAGATTAATAGGATAATATTTACTCTATGTTCCCAAAACAGAAAAAGTGAAATTTCTAAATCCAGCTAACAATCAGCAAGCATTAGCATGTCCAGTTCTTGAAGGACAAACAAAACATCATGCAAATCTGGCCCATCTTGCTTAGTACATGAAAGAGTGTAAACACTTGTTTCATCTTTAAAAAAGATAACTTCACAGATGAGGAAATAGATAATTTTACAGATAAAGACATAGAGGCACAGAGGTGGAAGTACCTAAACTATGTCAGGTAGGAACTGAGGAATTACACCTTGGAGTCCTTTTTCTCCTCCATATCCTAAATAAGCTAAAATCTTAAGCATCTCCAGAATAAATGCGGGAAGAGAGGAAACCAGGCAAACCTAGAATAAGCAGTGGAGCCCATGGAGCTGCCTGTAGTGGTAGGTTAAATTACCCTTACAAGTAGCGCTTGCTCAGCCACACATTTTGGTCCTGCTGATTGCTAAGCAGTCTCAGGAAAGAAGCCATCCTCCAAAGCAGTGAGGAGCTATGAACTATTAACAATTGTAATTGTATTCTTTAGTAACACAGTTCACTCTTAAAGAAATAGAGATGGGGTCTCTAGCTGTCAGTTTAGTGCAGCAAGGCCAGCACAGCCCCCCCAGCCTGCAATGACCAAGGCAGCGCGGCTGGGCAGGGACAGGTCAGAATAGTCTTTGTTTTGCTACTTCACTGCAAGGTGTGAACTCAGAACCCCCACGGCGAAGGCACAACCGCAAGGACTCGAGACAAACTCAACAGCATCAGTTTGGATCAAGTTAAAAACACGGCAAAGTCCAGTGGATAAAGAATTGTCCTTGGGTTCAGAATGATGATCCTCTACTCATTGTTCATCTACTGATCCGAGTTGAGTTACCTTTGGCCGTTTCCCTCAGCAACCTTTTTCCTGTAATTAGCTACAGGCTCTTCAGGACAGAAGTACCCTCTGCACACACTTGTACAGCAGAGTATGTTCATCATCAGGTGCTCAACGACCCCAGAGTCATTGAACCTTCCAACAACAGCCAAGCTAAAGAGCTAAAACCAAATCACTGTACAGAGCTCATTGAACTGCTTTGAAACAGAAGCAACTCAAGTGAGACAGCCCTGGGTCAAGTTTCTACTTTGGAAGTAGAAGCTTCCATACCCCACCCTGGCTATCTCTGTAACTCCTGAAAAGACTTACGGAAAGACAAATTAAGAAAAGTTTTTCAGTATATACCAACTGTCAACAAAGGCATTGCCCAGTTCATCGGCTGCAACAGCATCAGCGGCCAAAGATTGCACCATGTGACCTTGCCCAATTTAGCAATCCTTAATTATTTTAAAATATTGACTTATGCAAATTGCTAGTGTACTTACTTTAAAACGTATCTGGAATCTTTTGAACAAACAAGTTTCACCTTCCCGGTTTTGTTCTGGAGCATGTGGATGCAGAAAAGAAAGTTGTTGAGAACACCCAGAGCAGGTGGTGACAGGAGGAACGGCTTTTGTCAACAATGTCACTACTTACCAACATAAGAGAGCTTGTAATAGTCTATAAATGCAAGGTTTAGGAGACGACAAGAAAAGTAGCTCATATTTAAGTCAAACCTCCTTTAACAGCAGCCCTATTCCCTTCCACTTTCTTACAGCAATTACTGGCTAGATGAACCAGAGGGACTCGAAAGTATATACAGAGCAGTGATTGGAAACAGAGAACGAGAGATGAAACTCAGAGCTCTCTGTGATGCTCAGCTCTCTGCTAAATCAGTTCTCTCCAGCCTTCTGTACTCAGCAAAACCCCCCAGGAACGCGGCGGGGCCGGAGGATGGGACAGGCGTTGGCAGTGCGGAGAGCAGCAAGCTGGACGCGCCGTTTCTGCCAAAACATGCAGAAACGGGCAAAAGCGCAGGCGGTCAGGCGACAGCCGAGGAGCCAAAGGCAGCAAAGGAATTCATACAGAACAGCATCTTCAGCGCTGCCAAGGGCAGCCCGGCCGTGTCGTCAACAGCAGAAAGTCAGACCGCGGGACAGAAGCAGCAGCTCCCACAGTTTCCTGAGATTTGCTGCAAAACTGATCCTGACACAGTCACAAAGGCGCTGCAGAACCCAGGTATGGATCTGGGGACAGTCCCCAACATCAGCTGGGAGTCATGGGAAAGCTAAGACATAAACCAGGAGCGGTGAAAAGCAGGAGCTGGTCGGGCATCACTGCAGCATTGGCTCTATGGTGATGGCCTTTTTCCAAGCCTTGTGTGAGGGGCTGAAACCTACGGAACTCATATTTTCCATTTAAGAATTCTCACTTTATACTAGGCTGCTGGTATCTCTCTCCCCTCTAACCAGCACCTAATGTCCTTTTCACGTGTTGAAATAGATACAGAGAGGTCATGACGATGGAGATTTATGTATTTGGTCAGTATTTCCACAGAGTATTGATAACTACATCTCTCGAAGCATCTTAGAAGAGGAAAAACACCCACAATGGTACATGTCCAGATCTACCTTAAGCTTCTGGACTAAACCTATCAGTCTGGAGACTTAAGACACAATCAGCTTATTCTTGGTTGTTATTTCCTTATCTCAGAGTTTTGAACTTTGGGCAAAGGTTCTTGTCCTACTCTTACAATTTCATTCGTTCTTATGGCTCGGGCAATTAGCTTTATTCCAGGTCCTGTGGGTCAGAGTTTGATGGCCCTACAAATGAATTTGAACTGCTAATTGCTGAGTTTGGGTCTCTGTGTTGCAGAACAATAGCCTGCAAAAGTAATGGATATCTTAAACAAATTTTGCTTACAGGCAAAGCATGTCCTCTCAATTGCAAATGTTCCAGAGATTAACGAAGAGAATGCACGTTTATTAATATGTTTAACCTTGTTTTGTTTTACAGCAACTACTGCAACAACAGATAAAAAAAGTGTTAAATATAATGCAAGCACTTCAGGCTTTTCTACTCCTTCAATGAGCCCAGCACTGAATCAGCCAGCGTGGCAGGGTCTGAACTTCCCTCCGCTTCCCGTCTTTCCCAACCACTCCAACTTCCCACAGTTTCAGGTAACTTAAAACAGACCCACATTTTCTGAGAAGAGAACCTCCAGATTGCTATCCTCCTACAGTAACGTACATTAAGTAGTTTTGGGTCATAAAGCTTTAACAGCACATACAATGCTGTTCTCTGAGATGGTTGTGATGATATCAAAGGATGACGTATTATGGACACATACTGAATGTTAACCTCTTTCGGACTTCACTAGTTTCCATTTTTGTCTTGTAGTTACAAATATTTTAACTTGTATTTACAAATATTTCAACATAATAATTCATTACAAATGTTTCAAGTGATTGCCCTGTTTACTGACTGGGATACTGCTTTCTTAGTCCAGTGAAACACAACCTAATGTCAAACTAAAAAAGCCAACTAAGGTTAGGAAAGAGGCAGCCAAATGCTCAAGTTCAAAGAAATAAAAGAATGAATCCTGGGAATCTCATGTAGCCATAGCTTTCTATGGGCTATGCTCTGCTAGTTCTCTTTGATTGCAACAAAAAAAAATTTAAAAAAAAAAAAAACAAACCCACACGCACCCACCAGAAGCAAAGCTATGGGTCTCTAACAGGACTCCGTTCATTCTACAAGCTGTGAAAAGTTGTCACCAGCCCGTTATAGAAGACAAGAGGATGGAGACACAACCCAGAGCACACGTGTTTTGCCTTGGAAGATTACAGTCCAAGAATTTTCCATTTCTTGCAATGAATCAATGATTATTTAGCATAACCAGTGCCCGTCCACCTCTCAGCAGTCAACAGGGAACAGACAGAGGTCCGGAGCAGAAAGCACAGTCCTGTGCTGGAGGCCTCAGACTCAGGGAGACAAGGAGGTGGCTTTTACCCAAAGCCAAGAAATACACTTATCTCAACCTGGTTTCTTTGAGCAGAAAATTCACCTGAAAAGCTTACATAAAAGTAATTAACGGACCAACTCGGACTGTTTTAAAAATCACGCCTTATGTATGCTTAACAGGGTCCGTATCAGCAGAGAGCAAGGATGCCATACCAGCAAGCCCTGCACCCCTCCTTTGGCTGCTACTCAAGACAGGTGCGGTTAAATGGGGATGAATATGCTTTAATTTGCAGAACACAGATGCTAAGCACGATAGATTAGTAAGAGCAGTTTGTCATGTGCCAGGATTGACATTGGTGCCATCACAAAAACAGATTTGGGGCCAAGACGCTGAACTGCTGTAAGTTAACACAGTTTGCTGGAGCACTACGTGCTCCAAACAGCTCAGGAGACAGCCCTGAGCTGCTCACCGAAACATTTACTGCTTCTGCTCTAGTTTTGTATGTAATTGGAAGAGACCACCGTGTGTGTCTGAAAAAATATTTTCGACAACTCCAGTTTCCATTTCTGGGGTTAGTGCCTTGTCAGTATTCCTGTCCCACTTTTCCTCATGTATGCTATTCCTTTTGCCTCCCCAGGTAGCTCCGTACAACCCGCAGCAGATTTTCCAGCCGCCCTACGCTCCGATGTTGAACTACGTCGCTCTGGTTCAGCCTGGTTATCCATACCAGCAGATGAACCCCCCTGCACTATCCAGCAGCATCCAGGACCTGCCCCCACCGGCGAGCGCTGGGATCCAGTATCCGTTCTCTCCTTCCTACGGGTAAAACCACGAAGATTTGCGTTCTATTTTTTCAGTACCTTAGGTAGACTTCGTTAGCTGCTGTAAACCTTCCCAGAGTTAAAGGTGTAATCACAACTTGAGTTACCCAGCTACATTCTCACTGAATTCCAAAACTGAACAAAAGACAAGATTTACTGTAAGATCTTGATACAAAAGCCGAGTAATTCGTTTGGGGTGAATGAAGCTGAAACACTGTGGAACAGGCGATGCCACCTACAACTTCCAATCAATATTATGGATAAAAAGTATAAACACTTTAACTTAACAAAAAAGAAATACTTCAACATGATAGAAACCAAAACATTTTGATGCTATCAGAATGAAAGCAATGGATTCATTTTTATACATTTCTGTAAAAACTGTAGTTAAAAATCCACATATGCCAAGGATCTGGTAAAATAATCTCTGGAGATTAAGTTTCTACGTATCATCTTCTGTTAAATGATTATGGGATAGAAGGAATAGCACATACTTCCCCCCCCAGATCACCTTTCCAGAATCTACATTACACATTAAAAAAGCAGATTAATGCTTCTAAGAGCTCCACTATTGGGAACAAAAAAGTCATTCGGAAGTTAGATGTAATCTCCTGAAGCTTGACTGAATTTCATTTTCCGTTTTAGGTTTAGTTCTACACCTGGAGGAGCTGTGACCAATAATCTCAACTACTTTTCCAGCAAGAACTATGTAAAATTCTAAGTTAACTCACGTTTCCTATCCTAGTATTCAGAGAAGAATCTGCTATGTATTGTAAATCCTAGGGTCCTATAAGGACTTTATGTTTTCCCCAAAGTGAACACTTCCATCTAGAATAATCCCTTATGATTTATATAGTAAGAAAGAGCTGCATAACAATTCATCTGAAATAATGGGGGTTTTAGGATGACAGAATAAGAAGGGGCTTTTTTTTGTTGTTTTGGAAGACAGAGACAAATAATAAAAATGTTTTATTTATGACAAATGCCTGAGCTGCTTAGAATTGAGTGTTGGTGCAATAAAGATGTTTGATAGAAAACATGTCTTGGCCGCAAATTTCTGAGATAGTATCTTTAGTTGTATATTCCAACTGAGATTAAACACAAAATACATTCAATAGCTGGGTGGGGCAGCTCCATGCATGACATGTTCCTGTCTTGTTACCTCCAACTCTAATGCTAATGTGACTTTTAGTATGAAAGAAGATGAAGTCAGAAGCTTGTATGGAGAACCCTGTTTGACTCTGTTCACTCGGCTATTTAACTCTGGAGTTCCAGGGCTCTAGACCGTGGCCACCACCATCTGCTGGATTTCAGCCGCAGTTTGCAGGGGCAGAAGCAGAGGCGCGATGAGATGAGATTCTACAGCCTGCATGATACACATCACAACAAATTACCACAGAAGTCTCTCCCAGCCTTAAAACTAGTGAAGAGGGTCTCAGCCACGCAGATCTGACAGTTTGTGATCGCCCAGCCCTATACCCAGTAGTATACAAGTCAGTCTGCTCTTAAATTCAAGGAGACATATTTAGATTTTGTTTAAGAAGGATATTGCACCCATACAGGTCAGGATGTGAAATTAACTCTTTACATTGCTTAACAAAGGCCTGGGTATATCACAAATAGTTACAGCACCATTCATTCCTGGAGGAGCCAATGGGAACAAATATGTCTGTTACAGGTTTCCTTTCAAAAGGAAATGTACAGAACAAAATAAATATTTACTTAATGTTTTTCAAAACCTAAACTTGGATAAGAATTAGCTTTGGCTAAAGTCAAAGACGTTCTGCCCCAGTAAATTCCCATTTTCTTTAAGTAGAATAGAAGGTTGGATTTTTCTGCTGTTAAATCCACTGACTGTTTTTCTCCAATATTCCTAATGCAATTAGCATAACAGGATAAAGGAATCATCAAGTCCTTTTCCATTTTTCTTCCTTTATAAAAGGACTGATGACAAACTGGGAATCAGGATCTGTATTGAATTACATTTGCCACAAAAGAGTTCATTAAGTAATAGTATGTAATAAAAATCATCTGTCAACTTGAAGGATAGACCAAATCCACTTAACGAAACAGCTGGTTATTTTCTAGAGCGCTCTATAGCTCATAAATGGTCAATATGGGCAAGGAGGAAGACTGAGACAAAGGGAATTAAGGAACGGTTCCAATATTAACATGCTAAGCCACAGTTTCAAGGCTCTTCTGCACAGCATGACTGTAGGTGAGACTTTGCGCAGGGTATCCCGATTTCTCCTTCATCAGACTGGCAGCAACAGCTCTTTTCACCAGGAAAAGCATTATGAGACTAAGGGCATGACAGACCATGAGATGCATCAACAGCTGGAGCATCATCAGGCAACCTGAATTTGTTTCACTCCAACAGATCAATTGGCCCTTGAGGATGATGGGCTGGGGTCACATTTACTGTCCCCAACTCCCACGCACAAGGCAGAAGCTGCACAAGCCCATCCTGGAGAAGCATCACTGCTCCCAGCCAGGAAACTCAAACCTGAAGGTGCTGCTGACTTGCAAAGCTTGTGCTCTCAGCAGCACATCCAGGAGCAGAAAGCAGAAACATCAGCGCTAGTCCTTTGCTCTAACAAGCCACATTGGCTCCTGCCAGAAAATCTGCCTCCCTTTCCGCGTTCAGCTCACTCACTGAATCATCCAAACCCATGCAAACCGTCGGCACTGCTTGGGCTCACGGGATTTGTTCCAAGATCCTCCAAGTCCCATAACACGCCACGTACAGTACGAGCAGAGCAGGTGACATTCAGTGCCACAGAGACAGCTTGTTGGGAACAGAGGTCACCCGTGACACGGCATCACTGGGAACTTCTGCTGCCCTTCTTGCATCTGTTTAACACAACGGAGTCTCAGAAGAGCAACCTTTCTGAAAAAGGGTCACTTTCATTTTAATCTTGTTGACGCTTCACCATTTATGGATTTATTACGAGACGCGTTCTTCCACAGATCTACAAAAGTTTTAGGCAGCAGATTTACATGGTGCTTTAACAAAGCCTCAGGAGATAATAGATGCAGAAGCTCTATTGTGGTCTCCACCCAACTGCACAAGAGATCCTTCTCAGGCAATCAACCAAAACTAAAACTACTTCCAGATGTTAAAAATAATCCATTATGCTCTTCTGGTTTTGAGAGTCTCCCATTGCGGCAGTCAGGATGGAAACTCAAGGCCCAGCATGGCAATGGCCATGCCCTTGTACTGCCCTGCTGATCCCATTTGCAGAACTCCTCATGGAGTTTTATATATATATAACAGAGTAATAACAAGTCTTGCTGAAGTCTTCCCCAGGTAAAAATCCCACCCTTGCTGCTCCAGTAAGGACAGAATCAACCAGAGGATGCAACAGACACTTGTAGGAGCTGCATTATCACTTTGGAGACAAAACCACCTTCATCTCCAGGCACAGAACAGCATTTCTCTCCCTTTCCTCTGAAGTCTCACACAGCTTGTATTGCTACCACTGCAGTTTTTCCAGAGTCATTAGCCCAGCTACACAAAACAAACTTTTACAAAATTAGCTTGCATGGTTCCCGAGTCCATTAAACTTAAGATAATGTGAGGAGGGGGGATTGATTGAATAGCTATTAATCAAGGGATGGGTTTTATTCTTGTGATGTCACAAACTGCAGAAACAGAGCTCAAGCAGTTTATTAAATTACAGGAATGCCAAGAAAAACAGATAGCTTTAATAACACATTTTTGCCTATCTGTTGTATTTTATATGTAGCTTGCAGAAGAGAATTTAAAAGTTTTCTACCATATAAAATTGCCATATAAGAGGAGAAAAAAAAGATTCTGTCACTGATAGAGAACACAATTGTTCTAGGCTAAAAAGTTAATTCTTTTACTAACATGTGAGATTACTGCACTTCAGAGCCTGTGGGAGAGGAGGTGGGATAGTTCCAAGACAAGAAATGGTCTCTGAGCTTAGAAGCATGAGTGCATTAGCCAAGAACGAAGGGCAAACACAGAGGTGTCTCAGCCAGGCAGCCTCTGGCTAGTGCTCCACCATCAGCCTGTTCCTGCCTTTTCATGAACAGTTCAAGAACCATCCCTCTGTATAGTCCCAGGCCCACCAAAATCCAACACTATTTTATTAGCCTCCCACAACCCTACTTCCTCTGGGTCTCCAAGACTTTTCTGTGCTACAGCACAAGCTCACTCATCCCAGCTCTGCAAGGTGAGCCATGTTAGCCGGAGGGAAGGCTCCCAAAGAAAACACCTCTGGGAACAGGACTCACAGGAACACTACCAGGGACATGGTGCTGTGATTCAAGATGTGCTATGTCGAGCATAACGAGCGAACGTGAAATTCTGAACCCATATCCTTAAGAATTGTGACACTTAAAACCACTACAAGCAGAAAGTCTAACAAGTTTGAGATGGCTCGTTTATGCTGATGCCAGTTTCCACATCTTAAATTCCTTCAGTCTCTCAGTTGTGCTTTACGTAATGCCCTCCAAACACTCTCTTGCAAAGAAAGGCATGGATAATGATGTTGTACTCTTAGAATCTCTTAGCAGGGAGCAGACCACATGAAGTTTATATTTATCAATCTAACTGCAATTGCATGGGCAGGGGTGTCGATGCTATTTAACAGGTAAATCCATCTGACAGAACACTACGGTTAGGGATAGCCCAAGGTTAGGAGAAACACACTTAGGAACACATCCAACATGCTGGTATGCGAATTTAATCTCCTTTTCATATTCACCTCTCAGAAACATGCCCCGATTAATCTTTCACAGATGCTTCTGCAAAGCAGGGCTCATCGGGAATGAGGAGGTTTATCGAGCAGCTCTCCCCTCTCGCCCCAGAGCAGACTGTGTCTCCTGGGATGCGGGAAGCGAACAGCAGGAACCGGTCATTGTACATCTCCATGTCCCACACTGTACTCTCCTGTTCCTTTTCGAACGATCTATGGAGCACTCTGTTTCGGCATTCAGACATACACACAGAATATAAAGCTGGAAGGAACTACAAAAGTCACTTAGTCCATCTGAGAACCAAGTCAACATTACATGAGCAGGTATATATGGTTGACATAAGCAGAGCTGAACCTGCCTTGGGCAGAAATGATTTATGTTTACATGGTAGATCTTGAGAAAAAGGAGACCAACTGTTCAGCAGAGCCTCCCTTTCCAAACATTTGCTGCCAACACTTCTTGTCCCTATACAGTGACTATTAAGACCAACTTCTACCTTATCTGTGCAATTTCCCCCACAGGTCCTGTAATCTGCCGATTTGTAGATCAGTTAAGTAAACTACGCACACGTTCCCCCACAAGCATTTTACCAAAGGCTGCAATTAATTGCTGAAGA
Source organism: Caloenas nicobarica (assembly GCF_036013445.1). NCBI lineage: Eukaryota > Metazoa > Chordata > Aves > Columbiformes > Columbidae > Caloenas > Caloenas nicobarica. The sequence goes on along the minus strand of NC_088267.1, from coordinate 3,920,583 downwards.
ACAGCTTTTTTAATTAGATCAAGACTGGATAATTTTCTTAAAGACAAATCAGTTAGAGATTAATAGTTCAGTGGTCTATCCACCTACTTCCTACAGTATCTTCTCTAGTAGAAATAATAGGTTTCTAATCCAAGCCCTACTTTTCATGCAGAATTTGGTGCTATCAATGCAACTCTAATGTTCTTATTTTCTCTAGTTCATTTGTTCAAACTGAGGCAGATGAATTTTAGTTGAAAGCTTAAAACCTACTTGGCTTCCAGACTCCTGGCCCATACAGAAAGATTTTGATGCCAGCTTCTTGCATTAATGAGAAACTGTTTGAAGTTTGTTGCCACTGGTTATGAAGAATCCGACATGAATTCCAAAAAAGGAAGAGGGGAAGGAGTGTTTTTAATGCTGGTCACTTAAGTGTTCCTGTTCTCTGCACTTCCCAGACACAGCTCTTACCACTTTAGCTCTGTGGTTTTTTAAACGTTCTGTACAATTCGTTATCCTGTGGTTCTTTACCAATGAGCTTGTTTTGCCACTCATTTGTATGGGCTTAAAATTGGGATCCATGGGGTGGGTATGTACAATTACTTCCCTACCTTAATAAAATACTTTGCATATTACACAAGTCACTGATAAATGCCCACTTGCTGCTCTGGCTGCGCTTCCCCATTTGTACGCTACTGAATTAATCTTATTAGGAAGTATAATATTCAGAGCATTTATTCCTTACTTCCTTTCATTTGTATAAATATGTTGCTCTGCCATGTTCTCTAATTGCTTAACATCTGTTGGAAGAGAAAATAAACACATTATGGCAAGAACAAACTGTAATATCCTTATAAATGGAGAAATGTTTTACAGAGCAGGCTGAGAAAACCAGGAATACCAAAGCCAGAGAAGTAAAAGCCATCCAGCCCACCAAGTGATAAGTCTTTGTGATCAGTGCTGGCGATTCCTTTCGGTAGCACCTTGAGACAATTCATTTCACTCAGTTTAATTATAGCCCCCAAACACATACCATAGAGAGGCCCAATTCCGCACAGCACCATGTAGTACCCTGGGACCAAGGTGGGGCCATTCTGCACGGACTCTGATAGGTGACGCTCACCTCACGTGTCTGGCCAAGCACAGGCTCAGGTCCACATTAAATAAACCTCCAAAGCCGACATTTATTGGACTGAAGGAGTAACGTAAATGCACAAAGTTCATAAAGAAAGCACCAGCTGCACTAACAAGAGCTACTGGGGTTAAAAGATGGAGAGCTACGGATTTCATTCTTTACCCTGTTATACTTACATATGAGTAAGTCTTGTGCATTAGTTATTAAAAGTAGGTGAACAGACCGCTGGAAATCATACGACACACTTCCTCTCAGATTCTGTTCACAGACATTTTGCAAATAGAAATACAAGTAGATGTAGCGTAGATGCCAAGCTAGGAGCATCCTTAATTTGCTAACTCTGGCAGGGAGAGAAAAAGCCCAAATGCACATTTGTTTTTTCCAGTGGGTTAGCATTTCCTTTCTCTGTGCTGGACAGACCATCTGAGCAGAGGAGACGCAGCACTGCTTTCAAATGCTTGGTTTTAATGAGCAAAATTTATTCTGCCTCTGCTTTGCAGGCACAGCTACAGGGTACGACAGAGTCTTGCCTGTCTGGTTAATGGCTTTTTGTCAAGACAAGTTATTACATTCCAAGAACACTGTGTTATCACAGCCACAGCATCTATGAAGAGCGCATGTGTCACGGAGGCACCCCAAATAGAAGTTTAGGCGGACTAGCACTCCGATAACATAAGATAAAGGTTCAGATATTAGGTTAGGACATTATTTGGGGTGCAGCCAAATAAGAATGAGGATTCACAACGTGCATATACGTACTCACAAGACAACAAACCAGAGCCCTCTCTGCCCCGTTTTGCCCATAAGAAATAAACACTGGCCTACTGCGGCCAGGACTCACGCTTGCCTGCCCCAGGCGAGGAATTCACACCCGTCTGTCCCAGACGAGGAAGGTACACTTGCCTACCAGGCGAGGCTTATTAAGGCACATATTCAGTAATTTATCACTCACCCACACGCGCAGGTGAGGCGCTCCCCACCCCGGGAGGTTCCCTCACACGGCCTGTCCGTCCGAGGGGAGGGACTCCGGGGGCACGGCAGCCCCGCAGCTCCGAGGAGGCCACACAAAGCGCGGGAACCCCATTTACAGTCTGCTCATGGCTGTGGGCCTTCCAGAAGCTTCTCGGCTTCTCTACACCCCGTGCCCCGGGTGTGGGCCTTCCAGAAGCTTCTCGGCTCCTCTACGCCCCGTGCCCCGGGTGTGGGCCTTCCAGAAGCTTCTCGGCTCCTCTACGCCCCGTGCCCCGGGTGTGGGCCTTCCAGAAGCTTCTCGGCTCCTCTACGCCCCGTGCCCCGGGTGTGGGCCTTCCAGAAGCTTCTCGGCTCCTCTACGCCCCGTGCCCCGGGTGTGGGCCTTCCAGAAGCTTCTCGGCTCCTCTACGCCCCGTGCCCCGGGTGTGGGCCTTCCAGAAGCTTCTCGGCTCCTCCGGGCTGTGGGCGCTCGGCCCCTCCTCTGCTGCCGGCCCCGCCCACCGGCGGCGGGTCCCACACGGAGCCTTAACTGCCCGTTGGAGGCCCCGGTTCGGAGAGGGGGCGGGCGGCTACCGGTGCAGCTGCCACACGAGTGCTCAGGGCGGGGTGGGGGGAAAGTGCAGCTGCTGCAGCATGCCTCAAGGCCTCTGGATTCATGGACAAGGGAGGGCACTTAGACTCTTCCTCAGCACAGTGAAGAATGGGAGGAAAAGCAGATTTAAGTTGGGACCCACCTCAGCTCTGCCAGCACCTTCCCGCAGCGTTGCCAGGCTGGAGAATTACACCGAGTGTCAGAACTTGGGTTGTAAAAGCCACTCAAACATTGCCAATGTAACAAACAGGGGCAAGAAGTTTTCAAATTATCCACAGTATTTGCCCTCTTTGCACGCCTGAGAGGAAAACATTGTGCAATTCACCTTCAGTTTACAAATGGCCACACAGCGGGGAATTAAAAAATGATGAAGCATGAAATACAAAACCTGCATTTGAACTGAGCCATTAAACAGCAAAGGCAACACAGCTGGATCCAGTCAAGTGCTCTTTTCCACATTCTGCATACAGGAGCCTCATCTAGAAGTTGGGGCCAAAGCACCCGCCACCCCAAAAACAACCCTTTGGAAAGGGAAAAGGATTTAGTGTAATAAAACGTGGCCTAAATTCTCTGCCCATTTAGGGTAGAAAGGGCTGCACTGAAGGCACAAGGTGGAAAGAACTCGAACAGTAACAATTTACACCAGATTAGAAGTTAACTCCTGGCAACAACACAGGAGCAATTACAGGCAGGAATCCGGAGCCAGCTTTAGCTCTCATTTGTTCCTTGGAAATACAGAGCAACTTCGGGGAAATTACTGGGCTAATGCTGAGGGAAAATGCTAACGGCAGCCTGCAGTGTGCTGCTGAGCCTAGGCACAGAGAAACAGCCCAATTTTTCATTGCTGCTCTTTTATAGTCATTTGCTAATTTGCACAGACTCACAGCAAACCCCTGAAATCGCTCTGTTGAAGATATGCATTTTGGTTATCCTTTGCATATCTACAACAAACAGCAGCAAGTACATTTCCAAGCATGCGAGCCAGGCAGCTAGCCAACAGCTTCTACTGTCCGTATTTTCTGTGCAAGCAGCAGAGCTTTACTGGTATGAAGGACAGATGTACATCTGAACCTCAGCTACTCTCAGAAAAGGATCAGAAGTCTTGGAACACCTTTGGTGTAGCCGGGAAGCGTTACTGTGCAACCACAGCTCTAGGGAGGCCTTTTTGATATGGGCAAAAAGAAACGCCAATTCCCAAGAGCTGAAGTGAGGTACCTGCCCCCAGCTCCGAGCAGCAGAGGCTTTTTTCAGATGCTGTGCTCAGGCGAGGGCCAGAAAGAGAAGGTGTTTCTTCGGAGTCAGTTGTGTTTACTCCAGCAGACACTGATTCAGTGTGAAGGGAGCCGGTGAGGCTATTTGGATCAAACCTGGTGGGAAAGCAATTGGCTGGGCCACCTGGCACACCAAGAACAGGAGCAGCCTCCGGCAAGCAGCCCAGCTCGCAGCGCGACACAAGGGGGGTTTTTGCCTTTTTTTCTTTTTTTTATTGCCAGCATGGATGGGACCAGGTTGACAAATGGAGATAGCGAGGTTTACACAGGTACATAACCCACACGCTAGAGACATCAGTAGTTTCCATGGATTTTGGATTGCACAGAGCTTAGCACTGCATCTGTACCACTCCCCTGTGCATCGGGCACAGAAGCCATTTCTGCACCTGTGCTGGGAATTGTACAGTCTCTGGCATCACTCAGAGCAAGCTCTCGCTCGGGTTAGGACTCCTTCCATCTCCGACTGCTGATTGGAAACGCAGTAATTCTGGGCAATGCCGCTATCACTGTCCCTGCTCCTGTGGCCAGGGAGCAGGTCTGGCCCAGAGCCGCTCTGCTGGTCCAAACCAGCCCAAGGGAGACAATCCTGGAGAGCTACTGAGCCCGGAATCATCTCGCAGCACTGCACATGCATAAAATGGGGTATAATGACCTGGAGAACCAGGTGCGTGTTTTTATAAAAGCATATTGCTCATCTGAATTGGATCCAAAACTCTTCAACCACTTTATATTTAAAAATGCAGCTTCCCATTCCCGTAGCAAATCGCATTGCCTGCTTTTCTGTGCTGCCTGTTCTTGAAGGAGATCGGATATCAGCTATCAATTGCAGTAGCAAGCATCTAATTTGACTTTGGCAGCAAGATGACAGTGTCTTGAATGCTAAATTACATCTGCAAAAAGGTCAAACCCCATGGATACCTGAGCATTTACATAATTCAAACAGCTCATCATCAGTTGCCTCCTTTATTTTCTTTTTTTTTTTAAAGCTACTCCAAGGCAATGATTTTGACATGACTTTCGGGAAAGTGACTTTTAGTGGGTAATGTTCTTGGGCTTGACCTTGTTTCTACAGTGTTAATTACGGTCATTATCAACTGCTTGCATCTTAAAAAAATAAAAAAAGACAATTAGTTGTAGGAATGAGCCCTCCCCTACAATCACTGTAATAAGCCAGAAACCCCTGCCCTGGAATGAACAGCATTCTGCAGTCTAGCATCACCTCCCAGACCCTCCTCCCCTCATAAAATAACCCCGGGCAATTCAATAGGCTGTCACATCAAACGGGGCAGCGTCCGATGGTGCCGAGAGCTGTGACGGAGCACACTGCTGGTGGGACCAGGGTCCAGACACACCGAGTTCCCAGCAACGCCACTGAGCTGCTCTGCAACTTAAAATTCTAATGCAGAAAACAGGAAAAGGATTTCTGTCCCTCATTCACGGCAAGCAGCAGAGTCAGGTCTTTCAGGTCGCGTTCCCATCTGATTTTCTGGATAGCAAAGACCAGTCACTTCACCTCTCAGTGCCTCAGTTTCCTTTCTTCTCCCGGTGCCAGGAGACTCAGGCTGCGCAGCAGCACGGGCTGAATTCCTTGGGTGCACATCTCCAAGTGTACCCTGCTGCTGCTAACCTACTCAAGCTCTCCTCATGGTTTATATTTTACAGATGAATTACAGCTTTGTAATTAATCTTCCTCCTTATAACTCTGTATGTTAATTACCATGATTATTTCTGGTAATTCCATTCTATAAATGCTCCTAAAAGTGTGAAGCGCTGACTGCACTATCTGAAATGAAATCTCTGTTCAGGAAATGCAATGAGGGAGCAGAGAGTGCAGGGCAGAGCCTTTAGAAACTGAGATGAAATTGTATTGAGTGCCCAGCACTTGGTTCTTCACTGGACTCCTCCTGCCCCATGGCTCCTTAGCCTAATTACCATCAATCAGAGCAGGAGCATTTTGATCTTGCAAGGCAGAGATCACTCACTGACAGACTATTTCCTTCCTCTCATATCCCTGGGAAAAAAAAAAAATAATAAAGCAGAAATTTAATCTGAGGAAGTACATTCATTGCTCGCTCAGGAGGGAAAGTTAAAACACACCCCCCAAATTCTAAACACACTGAACACCTGTGCCATCCAAAGAAACCCATCAGCCAGCTGTCACTTGTCCCAGTGCCACCCAGCCAGCTCCGGTGGCCTCTCTTACAGCCAGCTTGCCACAGCTCATCTCTCCACTTGAACTCCGCCTCCCTCGATCTGAATTTCGAGGGTTGATTTTCTTCTTGTTTGAGACGTGAAAGCATGACGGCAAGACATGTTTAGGGTTAATAGCTATCTCTATCAACAGAATATTCAATCAGTATGAATAACCATCACATCTCTCCCCACCCTTCTGACTGATGATAGCTAAATTACTTCTAAATATAGCCCTTAAAATCTGCATTAATCCTGTCTGCTCTAACGCATTGGGCTTATTGACAGCATGAAGATATAAACCAAGCACCTGCACAGAACATCAGCTTATAAAACAGGAAATAAGAGCAATCCAGATGAAATGCAACTTCCATTAACCTTGTCTTTTTGGTTTCACTTCTCCTCTGAAAGCTAAAACTATCACCAAATAATCATTTCATTGTGAACAGCTCTGGACTTCAACCTAGAGAACTGTGCAACGGTAACTCTTCCATTCATATTATATCACTCTCCAGCTTGGAGAACGATAACCAGAAGAGCAGCTTCATCCCTCCAGGACTTACGGTGCAGCAAAACCCAAAGGATGTTCCATGGTGACTTGTTTGGAGCAAGTCTGGGCAACTGGAGGAGCAGGTAAGACTGGAGCCTTCAGGTACCAGCCTTGGCACCATTTCGCTGATCCACTGTGGTTTAACAAGCCCACAGTATGGCTATAGATACACATCCTGGTTTGTTCTGGTGTAAATTACAAATAACTCCATTAACGCCTGGAGTTACATCAAAGCAAGAGGTAAATAAGGCCCTGATCATGTTCGCTCTAAGGACAGCCTGCCCATCACAGTTCAGGTTAATGCACTTTGCTGCTAGTTCTGGGCTGTTTGCCATCAGTAGTAATTGAATTGCAAGAAAGGCAGATATCTGGTTCCAAATGACATTTTTATCAATATCTGTCTGTTTACAGGTGTCTGTCATAACCTTCAAATACACTTAAATAACCCATTCATCCACGCACTGAACATATGCAGGGAAGAAGATTCATCAAGCAAATGCACAACTACTGCTCAAGTTTTTGCTTCCTAAAAAAAAAATGTTAATGCAAGAACCTTTCCTTGCCTGAAACCGAGAGGCAGCGTGAACTGCATGGCCAAGCTTCACGACAAAGTGGGGCTGGTGGAGGAAACCACTGACAACAACAGAGCAATTCTGACCTCAGAGGTTGTACAAGTCTTTCTTATTTCTGATGAGCCTCGGTGCCATTTGAAAGGGCTTTTCAGAGAGTTTATGACATGGTGACTACATACGATGCATGCAGGAGAAAGACCCATCTCTACCACTGACTGCGCTACTTCTGCTTTATTGGAAGCTGCCGTTCCTGTAATCAAATGATTATGGCTTTCACTGAGCAAAACAAGACAGACTAAATCCTCACAATTGCAGGCAAGGGATGCGGAGAGTTAAAGGGCTCAAAAACCCCACAAGTTAAATTCAAATATACATTAAGAAAGTCTCACGGTGTTGGAAGGAGAAGAGGGAATCCCAGCTCTGGGTCTGGCAGTGCAAACTCCCAGAGCACCAACAAGCACAACTGCCACATTTGGCACCGCTCCGTGCGATGCTGTTAAAACACCAGGTTTAGACAACATAATGCTGCCAAGCCCACTCAGCGGAGCGCATGCTCACTTAAAAACAAAGAATAGCCCCATCCTCAAAATGCTGATTCCTCAGACATTCTAGACTCCACAAACTCACTTCTCTTTACTTTGCCTTGCTAATGACCTAACAAATTAGAAAGAGGCTTATGTGCCTCAGATTAAAGCTTTATGATAACGTTTTTAATGTTTTATTTTAATATTAAATGTAATTAGGACAGCAAGGAGGTGGGGAGGAGGGGAGGGCTGAAACCTGGAAAGTGTCGCCAGCAGCTCCTCTTCAACATCTGAATTGGAATGGCTTTTAGCCAGATGAGCAATTACTCCAACAACAGAGACAACCCATGCATGAGAGGCCCATATGCTCCTGCCCGGCCCCAGCGAGGAGCTGTGGGAAGTTCTGTCACTTCCCACTGTTCTCCAGGCAGCTCCAAGACGCATCCCGTGCTCCCAGCACGAACCCCTCAGAGGACAGGGATCTCGGGAACACGACAGCCACCCCCACATCTTTCTGTCCCTCTGGCTCTCAAAGCAGCTGCCAAGTGTCACTTGCAGTAGGAGGCAGGGACAGAAAGCTTCAGGTCTGTGTGATCTCTCTGCTCCAGCTCAGTGGGGAGGATGTGCTGAGAATTAAGTGCACGACCCTCAGCGTCAGCTTCTTCAGAGCCAGTCAGCAGGACAGCCAGCCGCAGCTGGGACAAAGCAGCCACCACGCTGGGGTGAAGTGACATGACTTAACACCCCCCTGTGAACAGAGGGGATGAAAAGCAGCCCTTCTGAAGTGCACGGCGAGAGCTCCTGCAGCAGCACAGACGGCAGCGCTGATGGCACTAGAGCTCTCCTCTCTACGGAGGTCCCAGGCCGCTGCATTGTTCACGCCGGCACTGACAGACGTGTCCTGGTGACCCAAGTCACCGGTGCCTCTGTGCAGACAGGCAGCTGCTCCAGGAGAATGGCGGCTCACGTCCTTCACACTTGCTCAGCACAAGGTCATGCAGCTCTTAAGTCACCACAACATCCCTGCTGCTCTCAGGTCCTGCAGGGTCCTGTCCTGCGGGGCACCTACAGCCACGCAAGGGCTCCTGTGACTCAAACCCTGTCACCAGGGCAGCAGATGACAAAGCTGTATGTGCACAATCGTGGATGAGGTACTGCTTGATCAGCTCAAGTTAACCATGCACGTGCTGCAGCACGTCGCACTAGTGCAGTAAACCACTCTCATGGATTAAGCCAATACTGTTCAGTAACTGAGGCACATCAACCAACCAGCAGTTGACTGAGGGGCTCTGGTCCCTGCAGTTAAAATGATTGCTGAAGATACAGATACACACACTGACAGCTGTAATACTCTGATCACTCCCAAGCTGCAGGGAAAGAGGCTCAGAAGCCCAAGTGGCACACACACCCCAGCAGACAAGAGGTCTGCAAATCCTCTGCCTTGGCTGTGACCACATCATGAGCCAGGTTCCCAATCTCTCTTTTTTTAAAACAGTATCATCACAGCAATTCTTTTTTAAAAGCACCTTATGTCCCTAGTCCATGTGAAACTAGAACAGTTTGCATTAAGAGCAGCTGTTGCATATTACATTTACACCAAGCGCTTTGTCCAAGGATTACAGACTTTCCAAAACTTAATTAATTAAGCTGTAACCCCCGCCCTCCTTAAGGTACATTAAATTCCCTCTCAGCATTTTTAGACTAAAGCAGTATTTTACAGCAGTTATTAATTGGCTGGAGGTTTCAAGTTCCTCACCCAGTGAAAGATTCAATTCCTGCCTTTCAAGCACAAAGCTTCAAGTCAGGATTCTTGGGGCTTCTAGTTTTAGGTTCTGCCATTGATTTGCTTTCCTGACATTAGACATGTAATTACTGCTTATCCAGTCAGCTGCTCCCTTGAGGAACCAGAGACATACAGTAGACACTCAAGGGATTAAAACAGGTTTCCAAGAACAATTGGCAGCGGACCTGCTGTAGCCTCTCATGTCTGAAATTAAGTGTTCAGGAGTAACTTTTCCTTTGAATGGTCTGACATCACATCTACTTTCTTTTTCCCACCTGTACCTTACACTGTTTTTGCTCCTACTCGCACCAAGAGCATTCTTACCCATTCACATCTCTAAATCTGAGCAGAAAGTCAAGGTAGTCCAAACAAACAGGACAAATCAACCTCCTTATTCCGCAGTGTTCTGACCTCCCATCATGGAAAAGGACAGAAAAATCGAGATCGTTAGAGCAGTGACCATTCACAGACTTCAGGGAGCTCATGTGCCTCAATTCGCCAACCCCCCAGCGATCTATGGATTATGCTGACTAACCTTTCAAAATATTGCCAGATCCCCAGATCAGACAGGGCTGTGTCTATGCGACCTGTGTCACAGCAGGGTATTCTTCACCCTCTGTAGAGAGCAGCAGGGTTTTTAAAAGGTACTATGGGAAACAGCCACCTCTATTTTTGTGTCTGTTGCAAGAGAAGCAAGCCGATCGCTTCATTTTCAGGTCTGCTAGGAAAGTCGAGTGAAGTGGAATCCACAGACCTCCTAGGGATCTGTCTATGCTAAAATGACTGCAAAAGAGAGCTGTGAACGCAGAGCACATCTATCAGCATCTGGACATAACACGGACCGGGAAGAAGGCTAAACAGCTGGAAAGGCGACTGCCTAGGAAAAAGAAAAACATACCAGTTGAGGTAAAGGGCGGCCCAGGCAGAACAAGCATCCCTCATCCTTGGTCTGAGCTGCGTGGCCCGACGGAGCAAAGGTTTAATGCTGGGGCATTGCCCCTGGGCTTGGCACTAAGGGAAAGAGGCTGATGTGCAGCGATGGAGCCCCCGCTTGCATCTGACCCGGACAAACCGCCCCAAAATCACTGCACAGCACCCAACAGCCGCTGCACCGCTGGGAAGAAAAGGGTTATGAGGACAGGGTTTAAAAATAAATCAACTTTTGTGTTGTTTTGGAAGTAATCTATGAAAAGGATTTGGTTGTAAAAGGCATTGTATAAATGAAGGCACTATTATTGTTCGACAATAAAAAACCAAACAGTTTTCTTATATTTGCTTGGAATAAAACCATTTTGCAGCTGTCTTCAGACAGGCTTTTTAACTGCTTTCTTGCATCTTAATTTTCCCTTTTAGGTTTTTATTACATTTAAATTAAAATTATGCCTGTAAGCAGTCAAGGGCAACTTTTAAGAAGTCTATTGTTGCTGAACTTTTCACTGCTCATATCACCTTTGCTCAGGAGCCTGTAAACAAAGCTTACCTCTTTTCTGATACTCCTCTTCCTCTCTGTTTAAGCAGGAATGCTTCTCCTGCCCTTTGTGCTTCCAAAATAACTCCTCCCATGGCACATTACTGCTCTAATTAGGCATCACAACAGAAGCACCAAAAGCCCTTCTACATGTTAATCTAGAACAATGCTCTTTAGGAAACAAACTCTATACCAAAGTGCTAAAATTCAACGAATAAGATGTAACAGAGAAATAAAGGTACCTTTTTCACTGACTAGTTTAGATAATAGACATTGGCAGGAAGAGCAAAGCCAAAAAACCCCACCAGTACCTCTTCCCAGTACAAAACTTGAGCTTAAGTAAATCATCTTGGAACGGGAAAAGGTTTCTTAAAATATCTTAAAGCTTCTCAATAAAACAAGCGATCTGTGTTATTAATAAGGTTTCAACAAAAATTTGGCCAGTAGTTTTAGTGACTACCAGAAGAGAGACTATCCTCCATCATCCTCTTTTCCTGCAAGCACAACTGGTCCTGCTTCCCTCTACAGCAGCACTTAAGCATTTGTACAGTTTTCCACTGATTTACGCTTTCTGAAAACCAGAACCAGGGACTGCAGTGTTGGATGTACATATGTCTATAACTGGACTTTTATTGACATAAGAATCAAAAAATGGGTCTGCCCCACAATGGTGTTCATGGGTGGACTGAGATTTCCTAAGCTTAATTTACTCAGAGACTCCTGTGGGAAACAATTATTTTGCAAATATAATAGGCCCAGGCAGGATCTCTCAGCAAAGCATATTTTAATAATGATTTTGCAAGACCGGGTGTTCTACCTAAAGGTAGGCACACCTAACAGGGCAAAAAGCCCCTGCTTATATCCCCCCAAAGTCCCAGCTGCAATTTCCCTCCCCTGTTCCCCATGGGTTGGTACTGCAGGGTTTACAGACCACCCCGACGCATACAATACCCTTCCCCTTATCAATATGGATTCCTGGCACTTTGGCTACACTTCCCCCTACATTAACTTGTAAATACACGTATCAGTATATATTCCGGGAAGAGACTGTGTTTTACGTTAAGAATTCATAGTCCGATGTCTCTCCGTCCTTCTCCCTAAATTAGCTTGTAAATACAGGTATCAGTATGTATACAGGTATCAGTGTGTATACAGGTGTCAGCATATATTCCGGGAAGAGACTGTGTTTTACATTAAGAGTTCGTAGTCCGATGTCTCTCGGTCCTTCCCCCATGCTGGGGTCAGGTGCCAGGTCCTCAGTTATGTGAAAACAACAGTTCTTCGTTAAACGTTCCTTATGCTCCCAACATAGGATTCAAATCATCCTGCGTGGCAGTGCTGGCAACAGCAGACACAGAGGAGACAATTCAGCTGCAGACTGTGTTCCCTGCATGAGCAGCCTCTCCCCAGCCTCCTCAGGGACACCAGAACAAAGCCGCTTTCTCTTCTGGGTACCGCTTTGAAGTACGGCTGTTTGGCAACCTCTTTAAAACAAAAAATTGCATCTAAATCACCACTGCACACTAAGAAGCACCAATGGGAAATAACTCCACAGGGATTGTCTTCTTGCTCTTGCACCTTTATATTTTGAAGGCTCTTCACTCCAGTGGGGGAGGCTGCAATTGCTGCAGGCCAAATTAATGTGGCGTGTTAGAGAGGAGATCAGCACACCTGCTCTCTAATAAAGATTTTACTTCTGTTGCTATATTTATTCTTGTTTCACTCAGTCTAAAGTAAATGCTATGCAGACTCAAAGCTGCTTATGGGGAAACAGTGAGAGCCCCCAGGTACATTCCAAGCATGGAATTAGGTAAATAATTAAGTTACCTCATATACTCCCAGTTAATTCCCATGTCTGGATTTAGTTCATATTTTCTGCATTGAATATGTCTTGTTACATTAGCTATAACTATTCCATTAAAATAATCTTCAGACTGTTTGGGGGTTCTCTCAATTGATGAAGTTTCCTGCGATGGATTCTCCCAGGACCAACACATAGCAGGAACAAGAGATGCTTTTGCATATTTACTACTTGTTTCCTACAGATGCATCGCCGGGTCCAGGGAGCTACAAACACCTCGGTCGCAAGGAGAGACTTCATCTAACAAAAGGTTCAAACAGCCCTTGGAAAGGAAGCCAGCCCATTTTGCTCAGCACAGCCTCATCACCTGAAAATTTCGGAGAGGTGCTTCACAACATCTGCGGGCTGTCAAACAGACAACAGCCTGAATTACAAACAGCACTCCTCTGCCATCAGAGGGAAGCGCATTGTGCATTTTTGGGCTCACCTACACAGGTAAACTAACCAAACATTTCCCAGCTATTCTGAAAGAAAGCCCACACAGCTGGTTTCAAATGTGCAGTTTGGAGCATCTTGCTTTGCAATACCCACAAGAATCTGCTTCCCTGCCCGGATGAATCCTGACACACACAAAACAATCGCACAGAGCTGGCTCAAAGCTTATCAGTAGCCTCAGTAAAATTTAATTTTCTTGTTGCAAAGACTAAGGGCCAGGCAAGGACAAACTGCCCCTGCAAGGGACCATTCCACAGGCCCTGACAACTGCTTACAGCCCAGATCAGCTTTGTAATGGAACAGTGCAGCATGAAAGCCTCATCCCTTGCCATCCACCACAACCATACTGTCCTTTTTTAAGTGCCTCTGAAACGTGCGTGAGTGCCTACGCTTCCCTCAAGTCTGGTTTCTGTTCACAAATTATCTAAGTGTCCAAGCTTTCTTTGAAGATACCATTAGAATCTTTACTATATGTCATTATATATATATATATATATGTCATTTCTATATGACACCAGTTCTTTCAAAAATTTCTGCATATACTTGTAAGTCTACATCCAGTGTGCCACAACACTCCTGGAATAAAAACAGAAGTACACTACCTATATACAGAACAGCAAGATCTCAAAATCTACTGAACAAACATAATGCTGGTAACCTCGGATTTCAGCTGTAAGAGGTAACCAGCAGATGTTAAGATGCAGCTTGAACAGAGTGAGACTCCCCATATGGCTTCAAAAAACATCTTATTTGCATGTTTCTATGCAAACTGAAATGCTCAGCAGGGATTCTTTCAGCTGCTCACACCTTTCCCCCCAAGTCTCCACCACCAGACTGAGCCAAACTCACTACTGGCTTTATTTCCTATTTAAAGTGGAAAAACTTGCCTTCTCTGCAAGCTCTCCAGGTTAAACTGGAACTCAGGCAAGGAATATCTTAATGCGGAAAATTATCAAGACAGACAGCATTTGACTAAAAAGTTTGAGGCAGCAGAGGCCATTTTAATGAATGAGTTACACACAGCAACCTCGAAGCAGCGAGGAGCGTGGCTGCCATAGGAGGGGCTGTACGGAAACACGGCTCCCGCGAGCGGCTCGCACAGGGACCACCACACCTCCAGCCACAAAAACGGCCTCCCAAAGTAAAAATAGAGCATAAAATCCACCTTTAAGCTTTAGAGAGACTGCCCAGGACGCCTCTGGCAAAGATTTCTCTGTCGTTTGATGCCACATTTCCCCCCGCCCCCATGAAACTGCTTCAGTGCTATAAACTAAGTGCCCTGCCCCATGTGGTACCTGCTGCAGAGTTTCTCCCCTTACGCGGAATTTCTGTAACTTGTCTCCTGAGTTTAACATGAATGAAAACATGAACAGTCTTGTGAATAGGAAATGCGATGCTGCATGGTATGTTTTTAGCACTCTGCATCAGGGATTAGATGCACAACTCCTGTTGCCATAGCTTTCGTCCCTCTGAGACTTAAACGTGTCACATAGACTGAATGAGGTACGCAACCAAAGCCAGGGGGAGAAGAGGGCATGCAACAAAGGAGGGAGCCACAAGAAAAGCAGGAATCCTTTCTTTTAATTTCAGTCTCATGATTCAACACTTATGATGTCAATAATTTTAAGCTGTAAACAGCAAGCTGACAAAAGCTGTGTGTGGGAGGGAGTTAAATCTGAGCTCAAGATGACTGGCATTCCTTGCGATCACTAGTCAAGCCTGCCTTAAAGACCTGCATGCTCGTTATGGAATCTTATTAACACTGACAGCCTTCCCAAGGGAGATGCCAATACCGGAACAGACTAACATTCCCTTTTAGTCCTCCTGTGCAGTGGCCAATAGCTGAATCTGGGTAGTAAAGGTAGGAAATTGTTCCCGATTCATGTAATTGTCCGCAGCGGTCCCCGGTGCACACTGCTACAGGAGGTGACAATAAATGGGAAGGTGTCTGTGGAAGTTGGTTTGTTTTGTTTTCTTCCTCTGTGGAAGGTAAAGCGGGGGGAGAAGTTGCGTTTCAGTCAAGGAGGCTTCCCTGGGAGCCTTCCAGATGAGCAACAAATTGTTCTGTTTGACAGCGTTTGTAAGAGGTGCCAATCCGCGCTTGGGCTGTGAGTAAGCAAGCAGCTGTTCAGTGCTGGTGTCCTGGGTGGCTTTGGTTTTGCTTGGAATGGGAAGTCAGCCACAAAAAAAAAAAAAAAGACAAAGGCAAAAACAAAGCGGGAGGGCAGCAGCGATTCCTTAGAACCCTGTGAGGGTTCATCTGAGATGGTGGTGGCTCCCGGATTTGTTCCTCCCCTTCAACAAAAGTCATGGCCGGCCATGGTGTCGACAGAAAATGTCACTTTGAGAGGGTCTTTCTCTAGTGAGGACAGATTGCCTTATTCCTTAATAACAGAGATTGCTACCCAGAGGACCAGCCAGCCAAGTTCCTGTGAACCTCCCTTGAATGAATCTGTGATACGTTTCATTTGTATTTCTCATGCAATTTCCTAATTTGGCTCCCTCTAGCCTTGGGCTGGTCTCCCTATTGCAGTATTTAATTGAAAGGAAATATGTGCAACACCTGTTAAGTTTGGACTCTGAGCTCACCTGGGGTCTCTGCCACAATATAAATAATAACAGCTTCAAATTTTATTTTTGAGTGAATTGCTTTACACTCCTGTAACACTGCATAATTGAGCAGGGCTGTATATAGGTTGTTTTTCTGGTACAAGAAATGGCAGTTGCACAGGATAATTAAGTTTTTTATAAGATGGTGGAAGACTGCATGAAGAAAATGTCAGAATGTTAACCCACATATTCAGGCACTTGTATGTCTTGAGCAAATGGGCTCGAATTTACTGCCGTGGCTCGGAATCGGGTTTTCACCTGGGAGATGTGGAGGGAATGTCAAGAGCCTTGTGCTGGGGCTTCTTGTTCCCTGTGCCTCCTTCCTCCCCACATCAGCCGTGCTCGGGCAGGCAGAGTCACCAGCCACTCTCCTCACTGAATATTTTGTTTTCCCTTCACTGCAGCTTCATTTTCAGAAACCAGTGACAAATAAGAAACCGCAGCACCATGTGCATATTTACACCTTGTTCTCATTTCGGCTTCCCTCCCCGTGGCTCTTGTGCCCAAAGTAAATGCAAGAAGGAAAGGTGATAATAGAGCTACCGATTAAGCAGCCCTGTGTGATTGACTGAGGTACCAGCTGGGTGGAACAGCAACGCTGGCGAGAAGCTTCCCCCACCCCCCTCTTCCAAATCATATATTTTTCAAGTTCACATCAATTACTTGTGTTTCCAACTGGGTAGACTTGAATGAGAAGGCTTTCTGTAATCTGCTGACAAGACAGTGAAGCACTTTTTCTTGCTTAGCTCCTCCTGATGCAATCTAAATTGGGTGTTTGCGGGAAAGAAATCTAGCATGGAGCTAGAAAAGATTAAAAAACAGAAAGAAAAGGAAGAAAAGATATTAAGTTAGAGCCTGCGTAAAGATTCTAGTTCCGATCTTTTGTGCAGGGAACACGTGCCTTTTTGAGGATACAACTGAACAAGGTGTAAATACGGTTGTGAAACAAAAGGTGCTCGTGTGGCTGCTTCTGGTGAAATTCTGCTGCAGTAAACATCCATACTATCTGAACATGTTACATAGTTCAATAGCAAATGAAATTTCCTACCTTAAGGAGCTTAGTATTAAGATGGATGGGAGTTTAATTAGGTTTTGTACCTAGGCAGCTGATTCTAATTTCCCTGTGCTTTACACAGTGGGCTGCTCGGTTGCCACTCCAGCAGGTTCAAACTTTGTGGCAGGTGTTTTGCACATAACCATTTCTGTTTTCTTTGTGCTTGGTATTAACTCAGCAATGTAGTAATGTGTTTCTAGAGGCAATAAAACTGATGCCTTAAACCTGAACCTCTCACTGTGAGTATAAGTTGAGGAATACTGCAGAGGAGCTACCGCTTAGATGTAAAAATAATATGAGGGCAAGACAGAACTGGCACTAAAGTGCCTGAAGGTATTGGAGAAGCTTAGGTTTGAATCTAAATTTAGATTTTGCCTGGGCTTATTCAGAATAGGTCATCATTTTAATGTTACTGCCTGAAAACCATCTCAGTTTGTATGAAAGGATTTCTTATTGTGTGAGAAGAGGAAAAGCTTTGGAGAAAGGTTTGTTGGAGCGCATGTTTGGCAAGTGAGGTATCTCTTTTGTCTTCCTCTGGCTCCATCAACATGAGGTGAGCGGGTATGTGCTGTGACAAGGTCGCTTGTGCTGTTAAAACAGTGATGTTGTCAGTAGCACTTCAGAATTTTAAGAATTGCTGTGGTTCCTGCAGTTCACACAGCAGCCTTGTTTTAAAGGGTTACTCTGGGCTATTAAACTTTCTATTGAAGCCTTGAAAAGTCTTTGAGCCTTGAAGAGATTTGAGTGCTTCAGCTTCATCAATGCTAGGTGCGATGTCTCTATAATACTCCAAGCTCAGTGCATGGGGTCCAAGCAGATGCACCGAAGATGAGATGTTTCTAAGGTCTTTTTTGCGTGGCGAGATCAATAAAATGGACAGGAAGGTGTGTAGCTTTGCCCTTTTACCATGAGTAACTGGTACTATTTGAGCTTCGCGGGAGCTCACACCATCTGGATGTGTTATGTTCCTGGGATGTTGGTGGGGGTTGTTGGGTTCATAATCCCTTTGTGCCATTGCGTGTGTCTTTGGGTACCAGAAACTGAATAATCATCATAGATGTGGCACAGTCAAAATACGCCTGGATTTAGGCAGGTGTCCATGAATAGTTTTCTTCTGAAACTAAATTCATAACAGATAAGAAAAAGAAAGCTTGATCACAACTGTTGGAGACTGCATCCTAACCTTCTGCCAAGGATGGATGTGCCACAGACTACGGAGTTTGGCAGTGGGTTTGTTTGTAACATGTTTTCAGTTCTCTTTAAAACAAGATGCAAAACTGTCTGTTCCGGATGCGCAATGTTGGAGGGAAGCAGGCTGGGTGCTTGAGGAGAACAGAGGGAGGTTGGTGCATTGCTGGAGCTCGTTCACACTCGGGACAAGACTGTCTGCACGACAACTGCCATCAAAGCTCCTTTTATGCAGCTCGTCATCTGGTTCTGTGTTGTTTTTTCTTCGTAGCGTCTCTTGTGTTCAGAGCTTTTAATACAAGGAGAGCATGTGGCCTCACCACAACCCTGCTCCGGGTTCCGGGACTGGCAAAAACCGTTCTGTGTGCTCTTTGGGGTGCAGGGGCTGCTGCTGTGCGACTGGTGAATTGAGAAAAGCCTGTTGAGTCATCCAGCCTGCACAGCCAAAAAATCCAAGTTGGGAAATAATGTCTCAATAGGTGTTTAACCAAGCTCTAGCGTTCCCATGTACGACTGAAAAGCTGCTCAGTGGAACTAATTATGCTTGTTAGGCCTGACGAAGTTACTTTTACAACGCTGAACAAATAGCAGTGAGATTTTAATTTTGTCCAACGATTATTTGTTTATGATACTAGAAAACTTTGTCCGGGTTTGTTTGTACCCAAGGAGCTCAAGTATAGCGAGAACATGAGGGGTAATCAGAAAAATGGCAGCAGGTTTAGCTGAGAAGGTTTCACTCTGATATCATCCAGACTTTACAGGGGCTGGATGCAAACCCTTGTAGATTATATTCTTGGCAACAGGGTTTTCCTGTTCCTATTTCCTCGGGGTTGTTCCCAGTGTCTTGGTTTACTGCAAATTTCTAATTGCAGCTTGAAATCCAAATGGATTACTTTAATGGTTTGAAACTGATTCTGGAAGAAGTATTACTGAAGATTTTAGAGCAAATTTTCTCTTTATTTGGGACTACCCAAGGCCTGCAAACATATCTATTGCCTGAAAGGAGGAGTGTTTTCTGTCACATCAGTCTCAACAACCTCCCATTGAGCTGCTTTTTTTGTGATTTGAAAGCTGTAGTGAGCTGAAAAACTTTGCAGCAGTTGCATGCAAATCCATCCTCCGCTCTTCTCCCAGGGCTTATTGAAATAGCGGAGGAATTGTCACACATCCCAGCGTGGCAGAGATGATCATCAGCATTGATGTTCTGGGGGAGAAATGCGAAGTGGGAATTCAGGAAGCCCTTTAAAAAGTTTGGATGTCTGCTGGGTTTGCTTTTCTTTCGGTCTCCCCACACAGAACTTCCCACCTTTCTTGCATATTTAATTTGAAAATTGGCAATCTCTAAAAGGAGCAGTCGCCTCTGCAGAAATAAGTTGACAGGTGACTTGAAAGGACTCATTCCACAGCTGGCAGCAGCTGGAACCAGTGACCATGTGCTGGCTTAACTGTGCAGTGTCTTCAGGGTCAGGGAGGAAGAGAAACGTTGGGGGATCAAAAAGAGGGAAGGGAGACGTGGTGGGAAGTTGCAGACGTGTTTTTCCTGGGGCTCTGTGTTGCACGAGGCAGTTGTGCTGCTCTGAGTGCAGAGGGCGATTCTGCTGTGTTCACAGCCCAGCCAGCTCCCTGTGTTGCCTCCATTCACTTCCTCCCACGCACATTGCGCGGTGTGGGTAGGATGCCCTGAGGAGGAAAACACAAGATGAAAAACACATGAAAAATTCAAGGAATTTTTTATTAATAATAATAATAAAAAATCCTCATATGTTTACATTGTTATTAGAACCGAACAGTTGCATCGGCTCACAGATGTGGAGGAAGGGTGGAAATGTAGTGTTTCAGTGTTAGATATTAAATCCAAGTCCCTCTCCCAAACAGTGGAAGATTTCTAGTGCTTTTTTGTTATCGCCGGACACGTTTGGACTCCGGCGTAGCCAAGTCACCGCCTGCTGCAGGCAGCAGCATCTCAAGTGGCAGAGGCTGCAACAAGTCCGACTGCCTCAGGCCTAACGAGCATCTGGGATCTTAGAGCTGTTGGTGCCATCGAACCGGTGCTTTCCTTGTTAGCTACAAAGAACTCATTTTTTTCTGTAGACTGGGCTTTTGAATCTCAGTCTTATGTCCTCTCCCACTTTCATTTTTCCTTTTTGTAGAAGAAATGCAAGGCTGGGGCAAAGACAAGGAAAAACCCTGTTCAAAATGGTGTGGTTGCCTCTGCTGAGCATCTGTGCCAAAGGCAAACCCGTGGCTAGGGGCTGCTTGAAATATTCCTGTCTAATATAAAGCAGAGCAATGTGTAAGTTGGATTCCGATATGAAGGGCTGAGGAGATTACAAGGTGAGCAGAGCACTGCGAAGATGCTTATGAGTCTGTCCTCACAATACTTGGATGCTTTCTGTCCAGCTATATGAAACAAACATTTGCTTTCCCAAATGTGAAAAGTCTTGTCCGTAGTGGAGGAAATTTCTATGCTAAATTGTGCAAGATGTGGAAGGTCAGAGCATCCGGACGTTCGCCCCTGCGATGGAGTGATGGGTGAAGGTTGCCGCAAAATCCACAGGAGTTCCTTCACCTTCTTGTGGGAATTGATGTTCTGCAAGGAGCCACATCCCCTGCTTGTAAATCAGTTCAGCTTGTAATATCTGTCAAGTGTTTGGGGACACCTGGGTATCTGATGCTGTATAAATGTCAGTTGTTATTACAGTTTCTTGCTCGGGTTATTGATTTCTCCCCTGCTGTTCTCACTGGGATGGAGTGATTTGAGGCCTTTGGTAGATCAGCTCTTCCTCTTCCAGCTTGTCTTGCACACACCGCACTTGGAAGCCCCTTTCCCTGAACGGCAGTGTAGTTAGTGTCTCATAACCAGTTACCGCTTTCCCTGCTGTGGTTTTTTGTGTCCCTTCAGCCCAGCAGGTTAAACAACACCCAGGACCTGCGTACGTCCCCTCCGGGGCACAGAGCAGCTTCTGTGATCCTTGTGGTGATGTTCTGCGGACTTTGCATCCTGCTTCTCCTCCAACGCACCCATCCACACCCACTTACCCTTTATCCTATAAATTCTGCTCTTGTTTGAGTGAAAAGATGCTCAGCTCTCTTACATTAGTCTGAAGGACAGAGTTATCGTTCTATCTCATAGCAAATGCGCTGCCCTAACCTTTGAAAGATCAGCCGTGAAATATGAACCTTTGACAGGAGCTGATCCCACTGGAGTCCCTGCAGTGTTTTAGTTTAACACTCAAAGCTGCTTCAGTTAAAGAGGAAAAGAAAAAAAGAAATTATTCTTCTCTCCTTCCCCTCCTAACTGCACAAGTCTTCGCTGCCCCTCCTTTCCCTACTACCATCATTTCTAGAAACTTTTTTCACTGCTCTAGAAAACGTTGAATTTTAAGGGCAAAAGGGCCCAGTTTTGATTATTTAGGCATATTTATTTATCAAAAGCACTGATATACAAGTCTCTCTTCTCCTAAATCAGCTGCACCAGAGGCGGGAAGACACTGAATTTACTGGGTGCAGATGCATGTACCTGGGTGAGCAGGGCCAATGTTACGCTGTCTTTCAGAGAGACCTGGTCTCTGAACCTCTGGTGCTTTAAAAGCCTTTCCTGGCTTTCCCAAGTTACGCGGGTGCTTTCCAAGTGCCACCAATGTGGGGCTAGTGCCACTAGCCCAAGGAGTGCTCAGTCTGTGCTCCCCAAAACTTATTTGCTAACACAACTTATTTTAACTGGCACAGCAAGCGCTGGGTTTGGGGCTGCCAGGGAGCAGGTCTGTCTGGGATTAAAGTGTCACTGGCCATAGTAAGGAATAGATACTCAGCTGCTGTAAACCGACTGTATGGCAGTAGCAGGGGGTGTTGATTTATAGAGCTGAAGGTCTGGCTTGTTCACCTTTTTAATTAGTATCAGATATTTGTCTGGAAGCACTCCTTGGATCAACATGTGCGCCAGGTGTTCGGAAATTCAGCACAGGAGGGATTGCAGGTCCCAACAACTTGCAGTCTGCAGTGCAATTAGAGGTGACTGCTGCTTGAATCTCACCTGCTGAGGTGGAGTGCAGCTTGGATAACCGCCCCGAATATCACCCGTGTAAATCTTGGAACCAACGCTTCCAAACGCCACTGTGCTCAAGCCTCTGTGGTGTGTCAACTCCAGCTGCAGTTGTGTCGTGTGGTACCAGGTAGATCTGACCAGTTGTGCTCAGAATCATAAGTGCAGTTCTGTGACTTGGCTGGGACAAAGAGCAGGTTGGTGAAATTAGGCATTTCTCAGCTCTTAGGCAGGATCCTGCCTGCTGCATCCGTACTTCAGCTACATGTCACCGGAGCTAAAGGGTTCTAACGGCACAGAAAGGGCACGTGGTTCCTAGTGCTTGGCAGAGAACTTAATACAAACGTAGGGAGGACAGGAGAGAGGAGTCATCTTCACCTAAATGTGAATGAGAGACTTCTATGGGTTTCTTTCCTTTTTTTTGCGTGCACTGGGAGCAAGGGGCAATAAATTGGAGGATTTTTATATCTTGCGTAAAAGCTGACGTTGCTAAAATATCACATTATCACAAGCTGCCATAAATGAGCTCTTCGAAGAGACACAGCTGGACTCTGTGAATATGGAAGCAAAGTGATTACCGGGGACCATCAGCCGGCACTGGAAGAACTGTGGGAAAGTCAATAATTTATTAGCACTAGTTTCTGGATTATCTGGTTTCCTAATGAGATTCCCTCCCCCACCACTCAAGTAAATGGTATTTTTGTTACGCAAAGCCAGAGATTGTCAGGGATGCTCCCTGTTCAAATTTTTGGTGTCTGAACAGGGTGAGAATAGGTCTAAGAGGGGGTCCTAGGAGATGATGTCCAAGACAAGTGAAAATGCAGACCCACCCTCTTGGTCCTCGTGTCATCTGTGATTTAGATTGCAATACACGGATATTCCTTCTGCCTCGGGACCATTCAAGCACCACTTCTGACAGAGCCGTTTGAGGGTTCTTGGCATCCAAATGTGCTTTGAAGATGATAGTGAGAAATAGCTGAAGGAACCGAATCATCTCCAAAATAAAGATCCAAGGCAGATAGAGATAATCCCTGTCTGGTTTGGAGCATGAGAAAAAAGCGTGTGCTCCGATGGTGAAGCGGCAGGGAGAAATCTGATATCTGTTGTCTTTTTGGGGTGGAGAAGTCCTTGCCTTTAATTATGTTGGGGTGGGAACCAGGTATGCAGGGAAGAAAAACTAGTTGACAATTCAGACTTGAATGAGAAGAGGTGCTGTCCTGTGCTTCCCAGAGCCTTCTGAACTTTCTGTAGATGTTTTCACCACCCTAGAAAACACTTGGAAGCTGTACAGGGGTAGGAGATAAGAAAAGAGGAGCTTGGTGCTTGGATACTGAGTTTCATAAGGGGAATTCTCCTTCACTTCTGTCCTCCTCCTTTACATACACTATATTAATTTACTGACTTGATGGGCCATAACACCTCTATCACCAGGAAAGCAGAATGTATAGAGCTTTTTATATATGTATTCCTTGCACCATTAAACTATTCTCTCTATGGCAGAACTTATGAATAAGTTCCAAGAGATAACCTAGAATGTTTTGGGGCATAGCTTTCTGTGATAAATATATATGTATATCCGCACTTGGCAACTCCTTAGTATATAACTCGTTTTGTTTAATTTTATGACAGAAAAGGCTTTACTGTAAGGCCCTGGGCATCTTTGTGGGACTGAAATATAAAATCCATAACAACACTAAAAAGCAGTCAACTTATCAAGTAGTGTGCTTTAACTTAACCAACTGCTATGAAGCCTTTCAGTGACACAAAATTAATATTTAAAAAAAATATTGTCATATGATGAGTTACTCTTCATTGTGAGTCTGAGTACATTAACACATTTATAACCTCACAATGAGTTGTGTGTCTCTTGGCTGTGTGGGCTCCTATTTGAGATTTGAACTCCTAGATATGATTAGCATGCAAATCAGAAATAGTGGGAATAATAATAGAAATTATCTTAACCTACTGAACTACAGTAACAATACTGTAGCCCGAAAGGGATGATCATGCAGGTAAAATGGCAGTTTAGCTTCTGGAGATGAAGAATAGTAGAGAACAGAGAAATGCACTTGGTCTGCCTGGGTGCTTGTAGATGGATTATAGACCATGTGAGCACCTCTTGTTATCCCCCACTGATACTCTGTGTGAATTCGTTGAAATAGTGATTTTTGGATTGTGAGACTGATTAACCCCAACTGTGCTGTCGGAAAAGGTTTAATTTTAATGACACTGCTGGTGAGTTGGGGTCCTCTGGGCTCATTTTTAGTTCTATGATATTATTTACAGTTGTAATTAGAAGAGACAGCCATTCCAGCTAATATTTTTTTTCATGATGTATCAAAGCCTCTAGTACAAGAGGGGTTAATGATACTCCTCCAGTATGCATGAATTACCGGAGAAATCATTTCAGTCTTATTGAAACTTATCGAACTGTGTGTCAGGGTCAGACCTTCTGTTTTCTCCCCTGATGGGAGAAACTGGAGAACCATCTTTCTGAAACTCCTTTAAGTGCCGGATTCTTCCAAATCTTGCTGCTGCTTGTCCCCATGAGGGATGGAGGGAAATAATGTGAAAGATGAGCCTTATAGCATGGTCAAGGGATGAAAATATTAAGAGCTTATTGTGTTTATCTGTTGCTTTCAAATGGGGCTGCCAGACTGAGCTGGCTCCAGCCAGGATCTTCCCAGCAACCTTGCACCATTATCTGGCGTTTCTAATGACATCGTGTCCATTCCATCGCTCGTGATGCTCCACTTTAGCCAGGGAAGAGCAGTATCATTCTTACTTTATTACTGATGACAGCATGAGATTTTTCAACCACCCGAAAACACTGGTTGGCCCATCACTTTGTGAATTATTGGGTTCTTGTGAATTATGGAGTTCTTTCCATCTACTCTCAGCTGATAAAAATGCATTTCCCTGCAGCTAATCTCAATGTAAAAACCAAACCCTGGCTCGGTCTGTAATGTGCGATGTGACCTGAGCACAGACTGACATAGAAGAGGCTTAACGAGAACAACAGCCATGAGCGCGAGGTTTTGGGTCCGATTCTTTTTTCTTTGGCCTGAACCGAACACAGCCAAAACTCGCTGCTGAATTTGATGGGCTTTTATAGACTTTAATTCCTGGAGTCACTTGTGGAATATCTGTTTATTTGACGATATCAATACCAGGTCTTCTAACAGACTCACCCCCAGGCGACAGCCCAATGAAGAGACTTTACTCCACACAAGTCCTTGTCCATAATCCTTTTTTGTAGGACTCAGCTACAATTGCATATAATTATCTGCAAGAGTATAAAACCCACCTGCAGTGCATATGGTGCTTAACGCCAATGTACTGTGAATTTCTCAGATACCTGTACAATCATCTCTTGCTTTGTTTTCTTATCAGTATTTAATATTAGGACTGGCAAATAAGAAACTTGCTCTCTCCTCTTCCCCTTATTTGCTGTCGTGCTTGGATTAAAGTGGGTTGTTTTTTTTAAATAAATAAAAACTTAAATTGCATTTTATTTTCTTACCAGCTGCTAATTCTCCGAGACAGATTGGGAGATCAATTATCACAGCGGTGAATGAATCTAATTTTTCAATATAGTTTACGGTAATTCCATATTCTCTGCCCAAGAAGCAAATAGTGCTGGCTTTTTTCCAAAAGTGTACTCAGAAAAAAAATATAACAGAAGCCTCATGAAACCAGAAACGCCACTAATGAACAGCAAGGGCTCTGGGTCTTCCAGGGGCCGGAACACTGTGCGGCATTTGTTGTGTGTTCTCGGAAGAAACTTTATGGTAAATTCTGCAGTTGATTTTGGGGAGGGAGGTAACGACAGTTGAATTCTACATAGGGCCAGCTCCTGGAAATCCAGGGAAAAAACTTGAATATAGCTGCTCAAATGACATTTTCCTACTAGGGCTTCTTGGGTTGCAGTCGGGACAGAGCCATTTGGTAGGGGAGGCCAACACCATAAGTGGTGTCTGAGCACTTAGGTCATTTATTGAGAACCGTGTTGTTTAGTGTGCACTTGAAATGTGTTTAAATTATTAAAATAAATGGCATGCACAAGTTAGGTGGAGGGGAGGGGAAAAAAAGAGGTTGCAACCCTTGTTCTCTTCATTTAAAAACTCAGTAACTAAATCTTCGCTTTAGATTTACCAGGAATACAAATAGTGCAATTAATTGTCAGTAATTTAGAAGTCTGCCATTTCAAAAGCCCCAGGACATACAGATTAGAAACAATGAGTCTGTTAATGTCAGCAATGGTTCTGCACGTGGCCTAAGATGCAAACAAGAGGGAAAGGGATTTTGCTCCCTTTCCCCGTGTTATTTCTGCCTTGTCTTCACACAGCTGACAGCACATTTTTGTATGTTGCCTTAAAAATCCCTCCCCAAAGCTGATCGGATTGATTTTTTTTTTCTCCCATTTCCATTAATTCAGGAACAATAAATTATTGTATTTTTTTCGGTGCAAAGCAGACCCTGAATCTCGTAACTATTTCAGCTGTAGCACAAACACTCGAAGCTCTCGGCGAACACAATAGCATGAAAGAGGTCACTTGCCAGGTCACAGATTTTTCTTTTTTGCTTGTTCACTGAATAACTGCTATTTCTGTCTTTTTTTGAAAATGTTTGTACAATCACCATTGTCCTTTGCAGTGTCTATGATTTTCCATATTAGAATTGAGACCTCTGTTCTTCCAAATGACAAGTTCAAATAAAGTAAACGCCACACCCAGCATTTTTGTGCAATTTTGGGGATGTGCTGCTTCAGTTCGGTGACAGATGGAAGGAGCGATGCCTCTTGACTCCCCACTACTCTTTCTGCAGAGGTAGAAAGTGCTTTTGAACATGCATGGATTGCACGATGTAATGCATGAGGGGAGATAGAGAATGATACTCAGTAGTCGAAACTTCAGCAGTAGATGTGATAGTTGGTGTGTTATCAAATCTCTTTAAATGTATGTATGTGAAATACTGTGATTGAAAGACAAAACAGATACAGGCTCTGTATGACTTTGGGCAAGTCACTTTGCTAACAAAGCAAAATGGAGCAATGTTGCCCTTTTTATATATTTAGTTTGCAAGGTAGTTGGGACAGACACTTGCCTGGTACGTCCTGGAACAGTTGGATTCTTTTGAGTTGCTGTTATAAATAACAGTGGTAGCTGAACTGGCCAAACGGCCTGTGAGACACCATTGCTTTGTTTTGGGTGGGAGCTTGGGCTATGTGAGATACTTTCCCATTGCAGTTAATGTTCTTTGTGTTAGCAAAAGCAGGATCTGCCCCCACCGTTGGGTGTTCAGGGATCTGCATAGACTATCCTGTTCTGTGACATTTGCAAAAGACTTGATTGTTTGCACCTCTGAGCATTTAGGCCTATAAATATTTATTAACTTTCCTTCAGGTGCGTATCACAGCTTAAGGCAGAAATAACCTTCCCTATGGCTATGACTGGGGCAGAAGGGACCCCCTTCCATGAAACAGCTGTGAAAGCACAGGATTCACAGCATTCCCTTCGGCAACACACTGCAGAGCAGAAGAGAACCAGAAGAAGCCGCAAGGGTCAGAAAACAGGAGACGAGGGGCTGCTGAGAGCAGGAATGTTTCCGAGCCCAGACGCCAGCACACCCGGGCTGGAGCTGCGTGCCGAGCGCTGCCACTTCAGGGCTGCGTGGGCTTTGAATTGCTTCCCAGTGCCTCTTCATTAAGGTAGATTGTCTGTGCAGCCTTTAGACAGCAGGAGAAACTCTATTCACTTCACCTTTGTAAGAATTGCATTAGTTGGCTGCTGGTACTAACTACTGGAGTTGTTTCTTTAGTTTCGGCTTACGTAGTTTTAACACCGAAAGTCCTTATTTTAAGCCTCCTGGATGGCTGCAAGGGATGATTTCCTTTGCCTGAAGTAAGCAGTTATTGACAGTAAATGAAAGGTTGGCAGGTGTTTCTGCTGGTGTTGGGACACAAGGACTATCAAGACGGGTGGTCCAGGTGCTGTGTAAAGCACCCGGACATGAAACGATGTCCTGGCACCTGGTGGCACTGGGGTCTGTGCACCCCCCGTCCCCCGGTCTCGGAGCCTCTTCCCAGGAGAGGACCTTGGGATTGGTCCCGCTGCTTCAGTTCACCCATCCCAGGGCGTGAAAACCCAAACCCTGTTGAGCTGTTGCCTTCAACAGGTTTCAGTAGGAATAGCTGTTTTCAACCCTGTGGTGAACTATGGATCCCTTTCTGTTGTCAGCGTTTCTAGGGCTCTGAAGTGACATTTATTCACCTCGCCCTGCTCTGGCTGTTACCTGGACCGCACTCAGTGCTCTGGGGTTTCTGAGCACCGGTTTCGATGGTGTTAAATCACAGGGCACCAACTCACTTTATTTTCAAAACAGCTCCCATGTAACCTGCTTATGTGGTACATCAGCAGGAACTTGGGGATAATACTGCTTTAGAAATACTAAATATGTGAAGAAGAGAATATCTTGAGGAATACTGAGGTCTATGTACACAGAGTGGAGCTTGGAATATCCTCATTATTGCTTTGACTAGGGCTGTGTCACCAGGAACGCATTCATATGTCTGTGTGATGTTCATGTTCTGTCTTTTTAACCCGAGCACTGCAGTTATAAATGCTCAATGTCCGTGGTTTGTCCTCACGTGAATTGTGGCTGCAAAGTTTGAAGTCTGGCCTGAAACAGCAAGAGGAGCATCACTTTGAACCTGGGCCCGAGTGCATCTGTCTTGGGTGGCCAGTAGCTCTCGTGTATAATCCAGTAGGAGTTTGTGCTGCTTGAGACTATTGTGAACAATTTTCCTGCTCTTGATTATTCGAACCTTGGGCTTTGGTTGAGGGGTAGGAATTGGAACAGAATCGGGGGAAAAAAGAAAGGTAGGAATCTAAAAAGCTACAGACAACACGCAGCTAATGGAGACTGCAGAAACATTTTTATGTTCATATGCTAATTGCATCCCACTTCCTTACAAACTGCAATCACTTCATTGTTTTTGTGCTGTGTGCTCTTGAAAAGATTTCATTGAAGCTCCCTTAATGAGGCAGACACAGAGAATGAAAGAGGTATGTTGTGGATGAAAATTTCTTCTGGATGCTCCATGTTAATTCTTCTTTGATTTCAGCTTAGCAAACTTGTTCACTTTACAGGCAGAAAGCAAAATTGGTTTAATTGAGAGACCAGCCAGTTCCGAACTGGTGTCCTAGACACAAGCTGAGCTCCTTGTGTCTGGGCTGAGCAGCGGTCAGGGTCTCTGTGGGTACCACCGTGTTCTGAGCTGCTGTTCTCCCTCCTGGGATGCAGGAGTGTTGCTCGTCCTGAGAAGAGCTGAAGGGAGATGCCCTGGTAAACCCCGGGGTTCTGGGAGACGCTGCGTGTCCTGCAGCGACCATTGCCCCGGTGTTGCTGCTGGATAATGCAGCTTTGCACCCCTGCAGTGTGGAGCACAAGCTTATGGTTTATTGGTACCATCCTTATGTGCTTTAGTTTGAGGGCTGCTGGAGCCCAGGGAGCTGCTGCAAGAACTGGTGTGACTAGATGTGTGCTGAAGGAGTCCTTGGTGCCATTAATTACGATATCTAAAGGCTCTTTCTCAATTCTTTGCCTATGCAGGCAAGTAACCCTGTGGGCAGCAGCGGAAAATATAGTCTTTTATTTTCCTCAGAAAGTCTTTTATTTTCCTTTTAATTGTGGTGCTGCAATTAAAAGAAATGTTTTTAATAAATGAGAGAAGGAAATGAGGTTGTTGCCAGGGAAGCGAGCTTGTCATTGAGGTGGTTTCTATTTTGTGTTTGTCTTGGCTTTATTTATTTCTTTTGTTGCTATTAGGAGAGACAATTCGAATGAACTGTGGAATGCTTATGTGTACCTTGGTAAAGATGGTTTAGCTGGAATATGAGTAGACCTAAATCTCTAGCTGGGACATGACAAGAACCACGACATTTCCAAAATCGCTGCAGAGTTTGAACTGCCTCCCTGCCACAGCTCTCGCCTTTCTCTATCATTTGTAACATCAGCTGAGAAAATTGAAAGGACAAGTCTGTATTTCTTGCCCATACAGCAACAAAATGTGTAAGACATTTGGAATCTCCTAAGATTTCCAGACCAAAATGTTTCCATAGTAAGTAGCTACAGTTTCTGAAATTAGCCTGCCTTGAGGGCGAATTTGTATCAGAACACCTTTTTTCCCGATTTTAGCACATATATCTTGGGAAATGATGCCACAGAGTCTGTGGGAGTCTGAGATTTTTAGGGCCAGAATGAACCACACGATCATCTCGTCTGACAGCGTAATGCAGAATGCAGCAATTACTGCGTGGGACCAGCGTCTGGTGCCTTATGCAGCAAATCTTCACCACTGTGGGTGGTGGTTCAGACACCGCGCAGGACAGGTGAGCTCTGTTCCTAGCTGAGGGCTTACTTACCAGTACTTATTCACTCGTCACTTTTTCTGAAGCCTCTGTTGGAATAAGTGTAGTCCTTTTTGCCAGGTAACGAACAGGTGGAAACGTGACAAGAGGTGCAGACGAAATTCTTATTATTTGAAGCAATAGCCATATAATGAGTTTAGCCGCAGCTCCGGATTCAGGATCATGGTCTGTGGTGAATCTCATCTTTTGTCCTGTTTGAAGAAAAAAACCACCCTTGAGACATTCTGTTGTTCCCATATGAAAACAATGCATTTGAGCATGACAAATCGCATCCCACTCAGCCAAGTCACAGCCTTTGTACTCACGACTTTCTGCTTGTTCCCCTCCTCTTGGCGCACCTGGCTTCCACCTCCACTCCTGCGAACACGGTCTGTGCTTTCCCTTGTCGAACCGCATTTTTTTGGAGTCAAAGACAGGCATTGCCATGTTTAAGGAACATAAACTTTTAATTTGATGGCATTGTGATCAGCTGAAGACAGGTTCCTTTTGTTCGTGTTTCTTTGCTTAGACACTTGCCAAGACACATTGAAATGTAAAAATAGCCGTCCTTCTTTAAGCAATTATATTTAATAAGACTCAGAGGGAAGCGTGTTCTAGGAAATACAGGAGGGTGAGAATTGAAGGGCTCCTGTCAGTTTTGCCCTGGTTTTGTCACTGATGTGGCTCTGACTCAATGGCAGAACAAGGGATTTGTCCCTGGTCTGTAGGTGTGAGGGGAGAAGACCTCGGGCATCACTTGATCTCTTCTTAGTGACTCCCCCAACATCTGAGCACATATCAAAGAGCTGAACTGTTATTTTTGAAATAGGTGGTTTATGAAGTTATGTGTAAGTTGCAGAGACAGTAACTCTCAATTTTAGCAGGCCTGATGTGATTGTATTCAGATGGAACAAGTGACAGTGGAAGATCCGAATGCTTTGGTGCTCCAGGTGCTGAAGTCGGGTAACTGAAGTTCTCACCATTCTTCTCAGCCCTGTTATTTAGACTATAACATCCCGAGGACAGGGGTTGTCTGTCGCTTGAAGCCTGTACAAAGCACAACTGATCAGATCTCTGGTCGTTGCTGTAACACAACGGGAGGGCGACCTGAGCTATGGGAGAACACAGAGACACGGGAGAGTTGGATCTTGGCTGGGGCTTTAAGGGCCTCTTGGATAAATAACATCCTATGAAATAAATAAAAGCACATGCCCTCATTCCTTATGGTCCTGAGATTTCCCAGCTGTGTTTCAGATCAAGTCCCCAATTACTTCAAAAGCTTCTCCAGCACTTAAAATTCTACAAAATTGTACACATTTTTCCCTTGGATGATATGAAGAAAGTGACTACTGTTTGCTAGTTCTGCAACCAAAAAAAGCCGTTTCCATTTCCACATTTTAACAGTTCAACTAAAACCCCAGCAGTGACTATATCAGCGCCAGGGGCACGCAAACAGCCCAGCTGCTTCACCTGTGGAAGCCAATCGATTGACATTGATTCTTCCAGAATGATGGCAAATAAACCCCCACATTTTCTAGGCTCTCTGCACAAAGCTTATTGTAGTGCCACGTAAAATATTTATGCCGAATTCATTTGGAAGCTGTAACTTACATTATCCACAAATGAGTTCACTGAAACCTTTTCAAAAAGCATTTTACTTTTGAGCAGGGATGTGCTTTACTGTCTTCAGTGTTCTGGGCTTTGAATACACACCCTCTCCCTTATAATTTTATCTGCCCAGGAACAACTTGCATTTCAGGGAATAGTGTTTAAATTTTTTATTTCTTGTCTGTTTGAGAAGTCTGTGTAATTTTTGTTTTCTGCATTTTTTTCCCTGCCTGGTAAATATATTTTTCTTTCTCTTAGAGGAAATATAAATATGCCATTTAAGGTCTTGAACTGAGAAATCAGCTTTGAATTTCTAGCTCCTCTGCCATAGATTCCCTGGGTTTCCTTGGGCAGATCCAGCTGCTTTTCGACACTCGGCCGGCCTACGTTATCAGCAGATGTGAACAACTTTTAGAGTTCAGCTAAATCATACTCACTGTACCACCTGTGGATGAAAACTATTATTATCTTTCTTTTATAGTGAGAGGAACCAAGGGGCTTAAGGGCCCACCCACACAAGGATATACAATATCCATATAGCAAAGATGAGGATTCCTGCCCTGGCTTCAGTCTTGCTGATGCAGGTGATCGGGCTGTGCTGAGTGGTGTTTGCTCTAGATTTATTGAATAAGAGGTTAGACTTTCTACTGATTCTTAAATTATTATATGTTGACTTTTCTCTTCACTACGTGTTCTCCGCTGCTGAGTTAGATGAGCTGTTGTGGGATGACAAAACCAGTGGTGCCCAGACCGGCAAGGCTGCTTGGCAGGGAGATTTCCTATAAGAATGAGGCTTGGAGGGTTATGCCTTGTATTGTCCCATCAGTTCGATGATTCCGCCCCCCAAGTTTCATGAAAATTAGCGACTGAATGTTGGAGATATATTGAAATGACTTTCTACACTGAGAAAGGGCAACCAAGTTGTTCTACTTCCCATTTTACGGCAACCAACTGCATGGGTCCTTTACTGCCCTGACTCACCCTTCAGGAAACCTTTTTAAATTGCACAAAATAACGAGCTGCTTTGCTGGTGGAATTTCCGTCCTCTCACGGGAAGGACTCACCTCCATCAAAGAGGAAAATTAGGTTGTGCCTAAAATGGCCTTTTGCTGCATCCCCAAAACCATCCTTGTGGTGAGAGGATGCTGCTGCAGTGATAAATATGCTGCTTTCATGACTTTAATAATTAAAAATGCACTTAAAAAATCCTGCTGCACACACTATGGAAAGGTCTATTGCATTTATTCTAGCCTCTCATGGATCCTTAAGGTTTTATGGGCACTTTAAAGCAGAAATAAAGATCCTTTTTGTATTCAAAAAAACCAGATGTCTTTCAAACTGCCACCCCATTTCACACAACTGTAGCTATTTTTTTTCTTTAAGATGTTGCATCTGGACCGGAGTCTTTTGCCTTTTCTTTTCTAGAGATGTGCAGGTTTAAGGCAGAAGAAATGGCCAGGACTGGGTGTCTCCACCTTTGACAGCCTCATGGTATTTATTGCCTGTCTGTACTTAAGGTACATAAAAGCATCATCCATAGGAATCTCTTGCAGAAGTGTTCGGAGAGGCCCAGCCCCATCTTCCTCCCCATGTCCAGCATAAAATGTACCTGATATGTCTTTGTGGTCCAGCTCAGAAGTGGATTAAATTCTAATATACTTAAGAACTCACAATGTGGATGTGACAAGTATCCCTTGGCTTCCATTTTCCATCTGTAAAACAAGGATCACACTGTTCTGTTCTCACATGGCAGCTCCTAATGAAGCTCACAGGTCCTGCAAAGTCTCCAGATCAGTGTGGTTTGGTTTCTGAAATTATCCTGGCACTGCAGGGAGAGGAGGTGACTGAGAGTATTGAAGTAGCAGACGTTACACGGCTTTGTCTTTAACTGCTTGATCAGACTGCAGGATATGAAAGCCAAAGAAAATGCAGTGAATTAAAAGGGAAGCTCTGTTCTGCAGAGTCATTATAGCAGAATAATGTATATGCAATTATTTATTTTTGAGATTCACCCAAGAAATCTCTTAGAGAAACAGAACTGATGCATCTGGGCTGGGATATGTATTTGTTTTCATTATTACTTTTTGGCAGAAGATGTCTTCCAAAGGAAATAAATAGAGGAAGATATTAGATGAGAAGAATTGGTGATTTTTAGGATCTGCTTTCTTCCCACCTTGCTTTTTGTATTTGTGTGCTATCTTGTTCTGCGAGCTCTGTTTCATTTATAATGAAATTTCTCCCAGTTTGGCAGCTGAGGACAGTTTGCAACATAGCTGCGGTCCAGAGGCACCGTGATGAATGGCTCAGGAGAACACAGGGAAGAAACGCACCGGTTTCACTAATGGGCTGGGTCTGTTGGCAAAGAAACCACTTTGGTTTTGTCATATTCCCTCTACTACGGGCAGGTTTGGTGCAAGGGGTTTCCAATGGTGCGGTGAAGGTGTCACCGCTGTCGGGGTGACCCCAGCTCTGCTGGGTGGTGGCACTGTGGCCATTGTCCAGCTGTCACCTTTTCTAACCTTCAGCTCCTCCATCCCACCCCCCCAGTCCAGTTCTCTTTCCATGCATGTTGAACTGATTTTTGAAGGACAGGGCACCGATTTATGGGGCTCCCCATTAAACTGATCCTTCCCCTTGGCTTCTGAAGTATAACGGAAAAATCCCTGCGGGCCAGTACAGCGGTGATGGGAGTGCAGGTGGGGTGGTAAACAGTTCCTGGAGGAATCTGATAGAAATCAAAGCAGGGAGTTAAAATGGAGGAGAAATGAAAAGATACTTCTTCATTACTAGAAACTCTATGTTTTCAGCAGTTGAACTGAGAATAAGGGACGCACTGTTCTATACCATAGTCTCTTAAGAAAAAGGATGCAGGTGAAATCCCTCCTGAGCAAAATAATGAGGTTAATAAGGATAACTATGCCTCCCCAATTAGGGAACATGGGAGACCAGTGTATTACTGTCTTGGCAGATGACACTGTGATGTCCAGCTGGGGCTGGTGGTTTTAAAAGTTATAATAAGCAAGCAGATCAAAACGTGCCTCTCTAGTAAATAAAATACCTCCAATTTCCATTAAGAAATTACTTCACTACTGAAAATTAATGTCTGGTTTGAATATTTCTGAGAAACATGCAAATGTTTTGGTGAAAGCAGTTTATTATTCCTCCCCCGCTGCTGGAAAAGGACCCTGTGGTCAGGGAACTCTCTTCTGGGGCTGCTTTTTGAAGCGGTGACCCTAGCACAGCCCCATTCCCTGGAGCTGGAGCCAACATCTTCCATAGTGATGCTGGAGAGCATCTCGGCCCCTCCCGAGCTTTCGGAGCACTCCAGCCTCTGTCGTGCTGCACTTTAATGGTGATGGACCTATTAAAAATACCACTTTGGCTTCCTCAAAAATATACACTCGATGTGTCTGTCCTTTGAATGTAAGTAGCTTTGTACCTCAGTTCGCTGCCGCAATCTCTATGCTAGATGCGTGGAAGAAAACAGCAATATAGCCAAAAGCTACAATTCGTTTTCTGCAGATATTTCCTCTTCTTTCTTGCACTTCTGATATATCAGATTACCTTATCGGAGCCACTGGTTGAATTATAATATTGTTTATTACAGCCTATCAATCAGATTCTGTCTGTGTTACTGGTAATGTGCCTTTCCTTGAGCAAATGCTATAAAAGAAAAGGGGGAATAAATAGAAAGGGGGGAGAATCGCTTTTGGCAGGGGAGGGTGTAATCAAAGAGGTACGTCCAAAACTTGACAGAAACATCAGAATATTTTTGCAGTCTGCAGGAACTGTCTAGATATGTGAGGTGAAAAAAAAAAACCCGCTCTTCAAAAGACAGATGACAAAATTAT
The DNA here is from genome assembly GCF_036013445.1 of Caloenas nicobarica. Classification (NCBI taxonomy): domain Eukaryota; kingdom Metazoa; phylum Chordata; class Aves; order Columbiformes; family Columbidae; genus Caloenas; species Caloenas nicobarica. The sequence goes on along the minus strand of NC_088267.1, from coordinate 3,884,490 downwards.
TTTATCTCATTGGGTTGCTTGCATAGATGTTGTTGCCACTACAATTCAGCAGCTCTTTGAAATAAATGTAAAAATAGGATCTTTTGAATCAGAATCGTACAATTGGCGAGCAACGTGGCATACTCTGTGCATTCTACGGAGTTCAGGAGGTATCACAGCATTACACATCAAAGAGAACAGGTTTAAATTGTCCAGTTTATCGTGCAGGAAATCCTGGAAACTGAGGGTGGTGAATGTACAGCTGGAGTCTAGAGACTGAGTTGATTTTATTGAACAGATTGTGCATTTAGTGGGAGGAGCCTGGACACGCTGATCTGATGGGAACAGAGGTGCAGAAAATCACACAAGTGAGGAGAGCAGCTCCTTGTGTTTGTTTTTCTCATTTAATTGTCCTGCAAGCTCAGGAGAAGGTAAAAGATACCTTGATTGCATGAGCCTTTTTGTTCTTTATTAGTATAATTGCAGCGGTAGAAAGCAGGGTGGTCGGGTCAAGCATTAAAAAGGCTGAAATGCTGCAAAGAGACACCTCGAGAAATAGCAGCTTCGGAAACGATTCTCCAGAAGTGGGTCAGAAGGGAAAACCAGCACATTGTGCCGTGCTCTCCGCTTTCACCGCTAATACCGGGCTAGGGATGACAAATTGACCCGTCAGAATGCAATACTGTTACATGATTCTTCTCACCTAAAGATTTCAATTTCTCCAAGAAAAGAGGCTGCATTATAATCCCTTGCAAGGGTGCAGAACACAGAGCGAAGGAGTTAATTGACGCTTGCCCAGGGCGCTGAGTGAGGGTGGTGGGTTCAGAAGCCCGTCCAGCCATCGGCATTCCCTGTCCCAAGGCAGAATTCTGGGGAAAAAGTCATTTTGAACTAATTCAGTGTTCTTTTAATTTCTTTTTCAAAACTCCCAATGGAAATAGCTGGTTTTCCTTAGGGGCAAAAATCAGAAAACTTAAAATGAGAAAAAAACCCCTTAACCTAGTGATAAACACGCATTAAGGTGTGAACACGACAGCCAAAAAAATGCAAGGCTTTATATCCAACTTTCTATGAGCAATTTCCTTGGGATTTGTGCCCTTTACAGGGTTCCCTGCAATGGAGAATGACCTGTTTAGCATCTGATTTCACTAATGAAAAAGGATTCAATGTTTCATTTGTAATGAAATGCTTAAAATAATCTGGAGAAATCAACTGTTCATTTCCTGACAGCCGCACCACGTTGCATCCTCCTCCAGCTCGGCACAGATAGGGCCAGGAGAGTTTTATGTCAAAACTTCAAATGCAGCAAGCACCTAGATCCTGGGAGATCTCTCTTTTGACATTTTTATTTTAAAAAAGGCAAGAGGAGATTGAGTATTTTTCCTTTAGCTTTATAGTAAAAACTAGAATTTTGCTGCTGGAATATTTTTAGCTGTCAGCGTTGTGGGGAATAGCGCGGTCTGATCTCAAGATGTTTGGCAGGCATCTTTATTACCTTTGAAAAATCTGGGTGGGATGTGATCTTTGTTATGCTGGTGTGAATCCAGGGGATGCAGATTGAGGTTTTTGTCTTTGCAATGAGACACTTCCTTCCAGTGCAAGAAATGCAAATGCAATCATCCGGCTTTACCCCTCCCCTCCAAAACAAACAATCATCCAAGTGGCTCTTAGAGGCTGACATGCAACAAAACAAGAAAATGAATGAACCTGACCGAGGCAATAACTAATCCAGATCGCATGCAAAATAAACCCCTGGCCCTCAACCTCCTTCCCACTCCCCCTAAAAAAACCCAAACTAAAAACCACCAGAACTGCATCCTCATTGTCACTGCCAACAAAAAGTTACATAATAAGATAATTTCAGTTTGATTTAGGCTTCGATTTTTGCATCTTGGTGTGAATCTCATCAATGCTGTTTTTAAAAAAGGTCTCTTTTTCTGTTCACTGTGGCACGATATGGAGAACCTTCAAAGCAGTTGTAAGGAAAAAGGAGTCATTATTTTTGATAAATTATGTACTGTGGTCAGGGTAAGGAGTAGCTCAATCTGTCCTTCTCTTAGGACTTAAAGGGGGAAAAAAACAAGATTTCAAGCTTTTGAACATTGAATTGGTGACAGAGACAGTGCACATACATTTTTAAGTGACATTAAGGTCACTGAACATTCATTCCTACAGAAAGGGTCATACTGACATGGCAATTATTGATTTTTTTTTTTTAACTATATTTTTCCCCTAACCTAGAGGCTCTCTTTTCCTCTGTGTTTGTTTGTATGTGTCTTATTCTAGTTTTCCCTTTTCCTTGTGCTTCAACCTGTCGCATTTTTAGGCGATTAAGTTATATTATAATAACTTAAAGCAGAGCCCCAGGTGCCCAGGGATGCCCCTTCCTCAGCCACAGCATGTGGGGAACGTGGCTTGGGGGTCATCGCTACAAGCGTCTGCAGCTTTGTGTCCACACGGCTAATCCCAGGAAGGGATTTGTGATTAACAGTGGCCTGAGTCCTGGGGCTGGACTTTAACTGATATAAATTGCTGAATCTTCATGGAAATGGGCTGGAACAGGAGGGTTTGGGATAACGGCTCTGGCTTGGAATGACTCTGTGAGGGATGGAGACAGCAAAGGCTGAGCACAATATGGACTGTAGATGAGCTTTAGGCTGAGGAGGAGCCTCCATGCCTGATGTTAGTGAGCTACCAGTGGGTCCATAACTAAGTATGGCTAATTAGCAGAGCCCAGGCTGGATGACCAGGCGTTAGTCGGGGTCGGGGGTGGCAGAGCAGTGAGTCTGTGTGGAGCTCCAGCTGCTTTGAGACGGGTGTTAAGTTCCACAGCGTCAGCGTAGCACTTTATCTTCGCCTGCTGAGACACCCAGTGTCTCCATTAGCTCAATAATTACTCACCAAAGTTCCTGTTTTCATAGCAGTGATAACAGTTGTTAATCACATGCTGTGCTAGGATTATACCTCCTATGCCAATCCTGTGCATTATTCTAAAAACTCGACACACACCAACCTGGGAAGTGTATTAATGCAACTGCAGCAAGTCATTAAGCTTTACTCGTGGTGGGTGTTAAGTGTGTGAAGATGGAAGTCACGTTCAAAGATATCTAATCGGGAATCACAGCAGTCTCACGAACAGCAAGTTCATTCTCCCACTTTTCATCTGGGGACAGGATCACAGCCAGCAGAGAAATGGGATGAAAGTGGCCATAAAGAAGAGAAAGGAGCGAAAAGACAATACTGTGGTGTTGATAAATTCCTGAAACTGCAGGAACTGCTAGTGTTGGGCCATGAGGAAAAGTATTAACACTACAGAGACTGGATGGGGTTTTCTGAAGCAGAGGACTAGAGTGATATAATTAATGAAAGAGCAAGTGAGCTGATGCTGCAGAAACTGGTATTTATTAGAACATCCTCTAAAAATAGCTCTGGTTTAATCTGTGTCAGGCAAAGTAACAATAGAGTAACTCCCTGCAGTCTGTCCATCTATTACCAAGTAGAAGATAAAGACTACACAGACAAACAGCTAGCATATCTTTTTATAGAAAAGAAAAATTCATAGTAAGTTGTCTTGCGTTTATGTGAAGCATCTCACTTTCACCAGCATAAGATAGAGGACTCATTTCTGCCTAATGTACATCTGCCCAAGCCTAATACCCATCTAAAATACCTGACTGGCAGCAGAGTGATGGTATTGTGTATCTCATACCGCCCTGAATATACACACGCTGTGCGATGGTCATGAAATATGGAGTTGGAGGTGTTGCATTATTGCTCTCTATTGTTTGCTGCACAGTGCAATGTAGTGGAAGCAGGGCTGAAGGGTCTGCAAAGTTCAAATGATAAATGGGAAAAGAAACCTGCAGAAGAGTCTTGCACAAAAGATGTGCAAGGGATATAGAGAAAAGATACAGGGAAAAGATATTTCAATTCTCACCTACTTAATACTGATGGTAGTCCTTGCTGATAGTCCCTTTAATGCCCAGTCCTTAACAGCTTTGCCTGGCAGGCAGGGAAATGCTTGGCAGGAAAATGCTGGCCAAAACGTAGCATAAGGTCCAAAAAGTCTCCTGCTGGGAGTACAAAGCTGGTATCACAGGTGGGATGTGTTCAGGAGACCTGCACTGGTCATGGACCAGATGCAGCAAAGGGTATTCATTCCCCTTCAGTTTCCAGTGTTCATTGTCCTTCAAACATTATAGCACACCAAACTCCAGTCCCACAGAGTGTCTTCCACTGAAAAGCAGGAGGGCAGAGCCTGGGCAGGAGGTTTTTGCCCAGCAGAGCAGGCCCGGGACCGGCCGCAGGAGCAGCGAGACGTGCGGTTGGGCCTCCAGGCCGCGCCGGAGTGCGGCTGAACTTCCTTTGCAAAGTGTTTATCCAAAGCAAACGCACAGGGGGCTGTCAGGGCAAGAGACAAAACACAGCTCAACAACACAATGACTGCTGCAGGGAAGGAAAAAGCTGCTTTTACTGAATGATGCTGGCACAAACAAAAACAATTATCTTCCTTTTTTGACTTTTTTTTTTTTTTCTCCTTGCGTTTTGCATAATCCATTGCTGTTTCGGGCCAAACTACGGGGCAGTTTTTCCTTTTCTTTCTCCTGCTCTTGTCTATCAAGAGGGTTATTCGAGCCAATTCAGATGGGCCTGGTTATGACACGGTGGCTCAGCCAGCACGTCTTGGCTGCAGGAGCCGATAGGCCTGGAGTGCTGTTTGGCAGCACCTGTTATCGATAGCACCGAGGGTGGTTCTTTGGCTCTGCAACATAGAAATACTGATCTGTTCACTACCCCTGGGTTAGAAAAATCTCTTCAAGGCAAGTCTCCAAGCAGAAGGGATCATTCTGAGAATTCTCTTTGCACTGTGCCTGTGCCTGCCTTCCTTGGATAACTGGAGATGCATCCTGCTTTATTTCTCCTCATCCGGAGGGATGGGATGAGGTGAGGAAAGGACCACTAGGAGCACTTTGTCTTCAAGTGCGATATTGTCGAGGCTCTTCCTGTTTTCCCTTTTATTTCTATGTGTCACAAAACCTTTTGCTGACCAGCAGCAACCACCTGTCTGACTCCTGCCTCTCTCAGGCTGTGCTGTTCAGAGAATCAGGGGGATTTTTACCTCTTTAATGTCCTTTGTCTCACCAGGAAGCCTTCTATAGCCAGATCTGAGGTTCTAACTTGAAGGGTAGCTGTGATTCCTGGTGAAAAGGGTTATCAAAAAGCTGGAGATGGGAGATCTCCTTTTTTACAAAGATTCTTATTTAGTAAGCCCAACTGGAGATGCCTGTTCCTATGCCAGGGTCAGGAGGGGACTGCTGAGAAACCAGTACCCCAGTGGTTTGATTTCTTCCTCTTATGCTCTGCAGCAACAGTGATCTGGAAATAAAGAGTAATCCGGTCAGGTGAAAAGAGGCAGGGAGTCCACAGCTGTGCCCAGCCAGCTGAGAATCCCTGAATTCGGGAAATGAAGCAAGGGAAAGGTCGTCGAGATCAGCTGATCGGGCCCAGCTCGGCCGGCGCCGCCAGAGCGACCTCGACGTGAGGAGAAGCGCGGGGGCGGGCTTCGGTTTCGGGACCCGGCAGCTCCCGGCAGCCCTTGCGAGAGCGGCTGACGTGGTGTGGGCGTTGCCGCGGGGACGGCGATCACACCCCCGCCCCTCGCCTTGAAAAAGCCTCAAGGAGCCGCCAGGCGCTGGGAGAGGCCGCCGGCTTGTGGTGTGGGTGAGTGTCACCCACACTGTGCTGCAGCGGCAGGTGGAGCAGCTCGTGCAGTAGGCCGCAGAGACTATCACTCCTCGCTTGTTAGACTCTCTCACCTACTGCCAGTGTCCCTGACTGCTGCCGACCATGGTCTCCTCCAGGAAGAGGGCTTGCTTAAAGAAGACTGTGTCGACTCAGATGGAGCTACTGCCTCGAACTGTGGCTGTCCAGGTGTCCGGCTGCAGGGAGTGCCAGAGCCTGCTGCTGCCAGGGGAGGGAGGCAGCATTCCGCCTGCGTGAGGTGTGAGCAGGTGCAAGATCTGCTCGGCATGGTTGCAAAACTTAAGGAGGAGATTGAGACACTGAGGTCCATCAGGGAGTGTGAAAGGGAGGTCGACTGGTGGAGTAACTCCCTGGCGGGCCAGGCAGAAAGGCCCCAAGGGGGAGCCCCCCAAAAGGTGATGGACCCCCTGCCCTGTCGGGCAGAGAGGGAAGATCTGAGAGAGCCCCTGCCCTGTCGCTGTCGGGCAGAAGTAGGGGGCCAAACAGCTGAGGAGGATTGGAAGCGAGTTCCAGTTAGGTGTCGCGGGCAGCCCCCCTCCCTACCTGCTTTGCTTCCCCGGGTGCCCCTCCGTAATAGGTTTGAGGCCCTGGATATTGAAGAAGATGTAGGTGGGGACGTGGTGCAAGGGCCACCTACGAGGTCACACAGGAAGAGGTGATCGACTCCACGCCTCAAGACTGCCTCCGATAAAAAAGAAAGAAGGGTAATTGTGGTAGGCAATTCCCTTCTGAGAGGGACGGAGGGCCCGATATGCAGAGCTGACCCTCAGCATCAGGAAGTTTGTAGCCTACCTGGAGCTCGGATCAGGGACATCGCCAGGGTGCTCCCCAACCTGGTGCGCCCAACGGACTATTACCCCCTACTGATCTTCCAGACAGATGGGGAGGAAGCGGCATCCTGTAGTCTGAGGGGAATGAAGAGAGACTTCAAGGCCTTGGGATGAATGGTGAGAGAGTCTGGGGCTCAAGTTATCTTCTCTTCACTCTTTCCGTTTTTGGGTGATGATGTGGGATGGAATAGAAAAATTAAGTCCGTAAATGATTGGCTTCGGGACTGGTGCTACAGGCAGGGCTTTGGGTTCTTTGATAACGGCTGGTTTTATAAGACACCAGTCCGGTCAGTGATATGTGGGAAAGGTTTATCCCACAGGGGTAAAAGGATGCTGGGACAGGAATTAGCAGGGCTCATTTGCAGGGCTTTAAACTAGATTTGAAGGGGGATGGGGTTGTAGCTGGGCTTGCATCAGTGGGGCAGCATGCCGGAATCCATAAAGACCGGGAGGCCCCCCAGGCCCCTGGGGTGCAATCGGTGTACTCGGCTCGCTCCCTGAAGTGCCTGCACACCAATGCGCGCAGCATGGGGAATGAGCAGGAGGAGTCAGAAACCTGCGTTCGGTCAGGAGATTACGATCTGGTGGCGTTAACAGAGACATGGTGGGACAGCTCACATGACTGGAATGTGGTCATGGATGGCTGTGTCCTTTTCAGGAAAGACAGGCCAGCCAAGCGTGGTGGTGGAGTTGCTCTTTACGTGAGAGAGCAACTACAATGTATAGAGTACTGTCCAGGTGCGGTTGAGGAGCGAGTTGAGAGTCTGTGGGTGAGAATCAAGGGGCAGGCTGGCAGGGGTGACACAGTTGTGGGAGTCTATTACAGGCCACCAGATCAGAGTGAGGATGTTGATGAGGCCTTCTATGGGCAGCTGGCTGAAGGAGAGAAGCCAGAGAGCCGTGGTCAATGGGGCAGAGTCTGGTTGGAGGCCTGTATCTAGTGGAGTGCCTCAAGGGTCAGTTCTGGGACCAATACTGTTCAATATATTCATCAATGACTTGGATGAGGGAATTGAGTGTACTATCAGCAAGTTTGCTGATGACACCAAGCTGGGAGGAGTGGCTGACATGCCAGAGGGCTGTGCTGCCATCCAGCGAGATCTGGACAGGCTAGAGAGTTGGGCGGGGAAAAATTTAATGAAATATAACAAGGGAAAATGTAGAGTCTTGCATCTGGGCAGGAACAACCCCAGGTTCCAGTACAGGTTGGGGAATGACCTATTAGAGAGCAGTGTAGGGGAAAGGGACCTGGGGGTCCTGGTGGACAGCAGGATGACCATGAGCCAGCACTGTGCCCTTGTGGCCAAGAAGGCCAATGGCATCCTGGGGTGTATTAGAAGGGGGGTGGTTAGTAGGTCGAGAGAGGTTCTCCTGCCCCTCTGCTCTGCCCTGGTGAGACCTCATCTGGAATATTGTGTCCAGTTCTGGGCCCCTCAGTTCCAGAAGGACAGGGAACTGCTGGAGAGAGTCCAGCGCAGCCACAAAGATGATTAAGGGAGTGGAGCATCTCCCTTATGAGGAAAGGCTGAGGGAGCTGGGGCTCTTTAGCTTGGAGAAGAGGAGACTGAGGGGTGACCTCATCAATGTTTATAAATATATAAAGGGTGGGTGTCATGAGGATGGAGCCAGGCTCTTCCTGGTGACAACCAACAGTAAGACAAGGGGTAATGGGTTCAAGCTGGAACACAAGACGTTCCACTTAAATTTGAGAAGAAACTTCTTCTCAGTGAGGGTGACGGAACACTGGAACAGGCTGCCCAGGGAGGTTGTGGATTCTCCTTCTCTGGAGACATTCAAAACCCGCCTGGACGTCTTCCTGTGTAACCTCACCTAGGTATTCCTGCCCTGGCAGGAGGATTGGACTAAATGATCTTTTGAGGTCCCTTCCAATCCCTAACATTCTGTGATTCTGTGAAAGGTGACTCGTGGGTCTGTGGATGCAGTGTGGATGCAGTGCATCATTCTCGGCCGCCTTGCTGAAGGATTCGGACCCTTCTCCACCCAGAGAAGCCCTGTCTTACAGCTTCAAAGTAAGGGAATAATGTACTGTGCCATATCAAAAAGCAGGGGAGAGTCTCATTATCAGAGGCAACATGATTCAGTCCTGTTCTCGGTGTCGCGGTGGCGTCTGCCGCTCGCTGCCTCTCTTTATCCTGTAACCTTACTGCCCAGCATCTACAAAGCAATGGTTGGCTGCCAAATATAGGAGTTGGGGATAAACACGTTTGTTATGTAACTTTTCAGTTGCCAGGAAATGTGATGATTTTTGACTCCTGCTGTCTGCCTTGAGTAATGGATTCGGGGTAGAGAAGGTGCCTACAGAAATGAATGGCTTTCATTTATTTCAGGACACAGTTGACATTGTAAATAGACCTACAAGACCAAAATCTGCAGTTAGAGATAAATAACTGTGACTCTCTGATCTGGCCTGTAACATTGCTAATGTTTATTTACCACTATAACTTAAATTGTTACAGCAAACAGCTTAATAATTGCTATGTGTAATGCCCTGAGCAATCCTGGCTGGGACAGACAGAAGCCACCACACATTATTCACAAATGTCCTTTAGGACCCATCTGAGAAACCTACCACCCTGACACATGCGTTAGCAACAGAAAATGGTTCTGAGCAGCATTATTAGTGGCTTTTCTTCTTCTGCATCCTGTGGCTTCAGGCCAGCCCCTGAATTTTGCCTCCTTCTCTCACTGTGGTAGCACAGACCCCCAGTGTAGGAGCTGTAGGAAATCCCGTGCCAACGCAATGCACATTTTCGCACCAGTGTAGCTCATCTCAGCAGCTTTCTGGCCTGATATCTGACTGGATGCATGTGGCTGTGCACGGTCAGTACCGACTCATGCCTCTGGCTGGGGAGGTCTGTCTCCTGCTCTCGGTGGTGATCGCAGTGACAGCTGTCATGTGCTAGCTGCTTGCACCGCTACACCTACGTGGTTATGCAGATCCTCAGATCTTGACAAATTCTTAGAACATCCACTCTGTGGGCAAATGTTTGTCTGCGATGTGTACGTGCGTGTTTGCACACGTGCGTCCTTGCAGTAGGTTATTTGCAAAGAAGCAACACAGACAACTTAGAGCACCGTCTGCTGAGGAGCCCTAAACCAGCTGGCACTTGTGTTGGAGTGCAAGTCCCCCGACTGCTCTCCTATCAACCCCAAGATACTATGCTTCTGGAAACTAAGGCTTATGACTGAAATGTCTGAGCACAGGGCTAATGAGATTGCTGGGATAGAACACCACATTCATAAAATCACTGCGTGCTGAATAACTGGGCCAGGTGCTGATGTCAGCTCCCCCGGAGCATTCCTGTTCCTTCCAGGGGCTTATTCTGGCTTTGCACTGAGACTGGCTTCTGGCCAAAGAGGTTTGTCTTTGGTCAGGTAAGACAAGTTGGTGCTCTAGGACAGACAAGACCTTGCAGAATAGCTTGGGACTGCTGCAACCTGCTGTTTTCTTCAGCGAGTGGGGAGAGAGTGCGGCGCAGTGGCCGCTGTGATCTGACAAGGAGGTAAATCTATGGGGAGAATGAGAGCACCATCCCACTAGGGAAGGGACGCTTTATTTTTTGTTTAATTTGAGACACCTGTTACTTCCCTGAGGTTCCTTTTTTCATCAGGCAGTGTGTTGCATTAGTGTGACTTCCTAAAATGACAAGTATTTGTATTTGCATAAAGGTCTGTGTGTGCAACCATATGAATAATCAATGTTTTTATAGCCCATGCATCCTGGGAAGCTGAGTTTGCCCTGACCTTGGCTGAAGTCTCAGGACAGAATGTGATTTTTCTTGCAGGGTTTTGAGGTGTACATGCCATGACTGGCTCTGATCTTCTGGCCTATCAAGCTTGGCCTATTTGGGAAGAGGGAAATGTGAGATCTTAGAAGGAATAAAGTCCCTGTGGAGATCTTTTTGCTGTGTGTGTATGACAGGAGACCAAGTAAGGTGCAGTGTTGTAAGTCTAAGCAAGTACGTGGTAGTTCCTTGTCGTTGAGAGTTGGGTCGCGCTGGCTGCACATCTAAAACCTCTGACTTCTCAGCATTAATGAGGAGCAGAAAGGTTCCTCATCGGTGATGCAGCTCCGGTTATCCTGTTGGACAGGCAGGGATGCTACACAAAACAGGAAAAAAGACTGGGGACACTTGAAAGAACAAATGCAGTTTGGGGGAGCTGTGTGGAGCCTGATAATAAAGCTGCAATTGTTTCTTCTCCCTTTATTTAGAACCACCTTGTAGCTGAGCTTAAAGTTTAAACAATAATATTACAGAAATCGAATACCGTACAAAGCAAAGTGCTTCAGTGCTTCCAATTTAACGGCTCGTGTGAGAACCTGAAAAGACTCATAGTTGATAATGAGTCATTTCAGCTCGGTGGCTGCTGATGAGGAGCTGCTGTTTGTCATTTCTGCTCTTGAGGGATTTTCAAAGCCAGAGCAGCCCCTGGCTCTGGGAGGAAGGGCTGGATTCCTCCGAGGTCGGCGCAAGAGCTGCCTGGTGACTCTCGGGGACTTAGGATCAGACCTGGGGCACCCGATGTCCCCCCGTGTGCTGCTGTGACACGTGTCCCAAAGGGCAAAGGGACCCATGGCCATCCAGCCCTGTTGGGTCCCCAGGAACTGTCGCAAGGTGACTCCAGCACTTGCCTCCTGGAGCTCTTGTCTTCCAGGCTCCTTCCACCGATTGCACCGGCCCTGCAGTGTCACCTTCAGAAGTGACAAGTCCAGAAGCAGTGGATCTTTTCACCCCAAGCTGTTCCTGTCATTTGTCTTGCCCTGCAGCCACTCTGGGTTGCTGGGGAAGGCTGTGCCACGCGGGAGTCCTGAAACGGAGGATAGAGAAGGTGAAAATAGGAAGCAGCTGAGGAACAATTCTCAGATTGCTTTGGCCGGTGTAAATTCTTGTGTTGGCAGAAGAAAACCACGCTTGGAAAAAGACCCTATCACTGAATGTGGTGTGTGGGTCAGACTTGACAATATCGACTTGTAGGGAGGTTTAAGAAGTATTTTCCTGTCCACAGCACAACCGAACATCATGTAATCGAATCACAAGGCTGGGCAGGAAGATGTTTCTACTTTCCGACCAAATTTATGCAGAGACCAAATAAATGATGCCCTGTGATATTTGTGCAGCCAAAGGTGGTATTTGTCCATTGAAAGCCAGTTGTTGTGTACTTGGAGGACGCAAATGTGTATAAACTTGCTCTTTAAAGGTAAATTTTTAATTTTGCAGGTTCTTTGAAAAATCTGGCCTGTATTTTCTGCCCAGACTGGATTCTAAATCTCCACTGGGCAACTACGCATTGCAGTTCATCCCTTCTGAGCTCTGTTTTGGAGAACAGAACAAGTTGAATCTCTGCCTTTTAATGGATATTACTTGGTAGGGTTTTCACAGCCAGGCTTCTTGAAAATAGTAAATCTGAAAGGAAAATCCATTTTTAAATCATTAAAAGCATTAAAAATGACCTTTACCTGCTGCAAACGTAATCCGTTAATAATGTGCCTTGTACTGGACAGATAATGGGGATCTTCCACCCAGGGATTAAGGGATTGTGCAAACTCAGAACTGCTGATTTACTGAGAAAATATGTACTTTTTAAAAATCATAGGTGGAACCATATAGGTACAGATGGCTATACCAGAACACACGTCCATCTTCTGCCTGTGCCAGACTTAGAAATTTGCTCAAGTGTCTGTTTGGAATGTCTGCTGAGCACTTGGCACCTCTGAGCGAGGGGTGATGATACAACACCTTGAAATTCTTGTGTGATCCTCTGTAGACGTTCTCTGCTGTTTATCTTCACATGAGACATGGGTGGGCACCTTGTAGCTCTTGGCCAAAGTAGGAACAAAGCTGCTGCGGTTTGCTGTGGGAATTGTAATTGTGTGTTTTAACTCTGAAATCCTATCTGGCATCGGGTATGGTTTGGTGTGATCCTGGACGTGTTACAAAGGGCTGTAATAGCTCAGACAGGATGGATTTCCCAGCCTGAAGTGAATGGGGAGAAGGTGGGGGACATTGGCGTTGTCCCCCTCATCAATCTCAGCTTCCTCAAGTCACTATTGCAAATAGAAGTTAAATGTTGAGAATGTACCAAGCGGTGCAGACAAAACCTTGCATAACACTTCTTACAGCCGAGGAGGCTTCATGGCGGCTGGGATGTGTCAGGTTGATTTATCACACAGCTTCTGGAGAAAATAAACAATTGTGGTGGCAGAACAGAGCTTTCCTCATTGAAGAGCCATCAGATTTGCCAGGACAGTAATGGGTCTGGGTGACAGCCCCCGGGGGTGGGCAGAGCCAGGACAGAGAGCTGCAGGTGAAAACAGCCTCTCCTGGAGAGCTCGATACTGCAGCAAACTTGGAGAAAATCCATAAACTTGTTTTCCTCTGGATGGCTTGTGCCGAGCAGGCTGCAGCACCTGGGACTCCATGTACTTGCTGCTGGAGCTTCAAAGCTGCTCCCAAGGTACAGCTGGGCTGATAAGTGACGCTTTAGCCCATTATTGAGGAAGGATGGAGCATGGGCTGAGTCAGTTAAGTGATTATCCTGGGAATGGATGGGGCAGTAAATGTCTCCCGTGCTCATAACCCAGCAGCTAATGCAAAGAGATACTGCTGGGCTGCTCTGTTTCTGCTGGGCTCTACTGCATTTACATTGCAATTAGGTTGTATATTTAAAAAAAAAAAAAAAAACCAAAAAACAGTTCAGATGTGCTGTAATTCACTGAAGGTGAGATTCACCCCTGTTCAGCAGTGCAAACCAAGACCTGTGTATTGTTCAATTTTCCCCCTATTTTTTTTTTCTTGGTCTTTGCAACACTAATGCTCCCCTTTAGTGCATTTGGCCTCTGGTTATCTCAAGGGGAGCACCTCAAACACCAAGTTTCAGAAGCTGCATTTCAGTCAGGCCTCTTGTGTAACTGGAGTTTTATTGGGGATGTGTTTGCACTTCTCCATCTCCCTTTATCTCTCATCCACGCAGGCTGGTCCTGTGACTGGGAACTGGCTGAGGTATTTTTGCTTAAAAACTGTTTATTATATTCTCTCCTCCAGCTCCTCACGCTGCTTGCTGGGCTTCCTGGGCATGCGTGGGAGAGCACCAGCGAGAGCAAAAAGGTCACAGAGAAAAGATGGGATGTAAGAGAAAATCAGAGTAAGTGAAGGAGAAAGGAGGAGATTTTGCTCTTGTGCAAGGATGAACATGTGTGATATGAGGTGGTAAAGGAGAGAGCTCGAAACAGAGGAAAAGCATTGTGTGAGTTTGGAAAGGAAGGAGAGAGGAACACACGGAGAGAGATGAAGGGAGTAAAAGGCTGTGTGAGAGTGAAGGATGGAGGAGATGGAGGTTTTCCATGGTCAGTTCTATGCTGCTTCTGCCCCGGCGCTGGCAGCGAGGGCATCTCTGAGATGTCTCATCTCACGTTCTAGTTCATCCCCAGGGCTGGAACGGGTGATCTTCAAAGGTCTCTTCCAACCCAAACCATTCTATAATTCCAAGACTGCACTAGAACAGTGGTTGCAGGGTCGCCCTGCAGGACCCTGGCACTTTCTCAGCCTTGTGCTCCCTCTGATACGAACTGAAGCTCTGGGAGCAGAGATGGAGCAGCTAAACCAGTTAAACAGAAACGTTAAATAAAGCGTAATAGCCCTGTCGGACCCATCTCCAGAATAGCTGCTTTGGAGCAGGCTGGGAGAGCAGAAGGGCTGGCAAGGGGCGCTGGGAATGAGCTGAGAGGAATTAATATGAATAGTGATTATTTTCTGTGCTCTCTTAACCTGCCCTGAGTGTACAGACTCTCTAGTGCAAGTCAAAGGTTTTTACGCCACTGAGGTCGGTGGGACTTATTCTCTTCTTCCTAGTGTAAATCTGCAGTGATCACTTTTCAAATGAGCAAGGCTAATTTTCCTCCTGCTTGGTCCTTGTAATTCCATAGCACCACCACTTGGGCTGAGTTTCTCCTCACCGGGGAAGGAGTTAAGATGAACTAAAATGAATTAAGGCCTCTTTAGTTCTGAAAAGGAGAGTTTGTGTCATGGTCTAACACAGTTTGACTAATCTACTTTAAAATTAATTTGGTTTAATTTTCCTTAGGGCCCCCATGTGGATATAGCCTTAAATACCTAGAATAAATAACAGGTAACTTGGTTGTAAATCACCAGAAGTAATTGTGTACCTACTTACCTATTGTAAATCAGCAGTAACTCCAGTGGGGCTGGTTCTCTTTGTGTATACCTGGAATAAATGAAGAGTAACTTGCTGTAAGTCAATAAAGGTAATTTTCTTTCTTCTTTCCTGGGATATAAGACAAGAGCAAGTCTGGGGTGAGGAGCTCAGCTAGAGAAATTCAAACCAAGAGGGTACGTATTTCTGCTTCTGAGGATAATTAACTCCTAGAACTGGCCAAGGATTGTAATGCATTCTATGTGAATGCAGACTTTTTCTATCAAGTTCAGATAATTTTCCAAGAGGCTGCTCTTGCTCAAGCAGGCATTAGTATGGAGGAGGGTCCCTGGTAACTTCACATTGCAGTCAGATCTGAGCTACTTTCAAAATTGCCTTTTCCAGGTGCTGCTAAAACCGGCATCAAAGCAACAGAGCTTGCTGAGGGCTGCAAAGCCTACACGGGGAAAATCAGGGGATATTTGGGTTACTGGCTGGGATTTTGGGGCTGCCAGTACTGCCAGGGTTTGGTCAGCAGTATGGCTGGCTAAAAAATCAAATTTACATGAAAAAAAATTGGTGTGTGGGAAATACTGAAAGGTTTTGTCAGTAAAATGTCAGTGTATTCCATCCGTTGAGGGTTACTCAAGGGCTGTTGGATGCATCAAACAGCCAAGTGGGATTTATGACTTATGACTATGAAAAATAACTAATTATAGTAATGGTGGTATATTGTATGTTATATTTTTCCCCCTTCTGACAACACAGCCTCTGGCAAATTTTCCACTTGAGTCTAAAAATTCTGCGTTGCTTTCTGAAGCAGAGCTCTGTCCTACTCATGCAGTTTGCACCAATGTTAAATAGCAAAGTGAGTAGAAAGCCCATCTGATGTTGTGGCATTTCACACCCCATTTACACAGGAATTAACACCTTCACTGTCATGCTTGGGGCGTTGCATTTCACTCTGGTAGCAAGGATCTGTCTTGACTAGAAAATTGATTGAAATCACATGCTCATCCTTCACTAACTCCTTGATGTGTCTGTGGGGTTCTGTTGTCCTCACCCCTTGGGTTCCGCAGCTCCTGTGCAGGAAGTCTCCAGTTCAAAAATTCTTATTTTCTTAATAATTTAGTTCAGCCTTGCATTGCGTTACCTAGATTTCTGGCTGTGACTCAGAACTGAACTCCAGACTCTCTAGGGATTTTCCTTGTTTGTGTGGATAAAGCCAGTGCTGCTCTCATTTGCAGGAGTACAATGCCAGCTGCTATCCTCTCTGTACCCTTCGGGAGAGTGTTTTGAATCCTTTCCCTTATAGCACAGTGATGGGGAGGCCCAAAGTTAAACTGGAGAGTGAAAAAGGACTGGTTACTTTATTGTCAAATACAATTGATCAGAGCTTGGCTGGCCTCTGCTTGCACCATGTTCATCATCTGGTCTTAAAGTCATTAAACTGGAACAAAGCAGTGGAACTAGGGGAAAGAGCTGGTTTTGTAACAGCGAGTCGAGTGGTTTTTCTGCTGAGGGATCTTTTGCCTCCATGATGAGCCATGGTGGAAGATGGAGAGAGGGAGCGTAAGAATGACTCGATCTCCCTTAGGTGTATCACCTGTAAAGTGTATTTGCAGGTGAGGGAGATCTAGAGGTGTAACGTGTGTCACCATAACACATGTGTACGTGTGCACACAAAGAAAATGATGTGTGGAATGGAAGAAAAGCTGTATGAATGTATGTATGAGCAGATGCTGTGTGCTTGCGTAAGTATGGGAAAACTCCATCTATGCTTTGATGCAAAATGGTAGAATATAGACTGTGCTGTTTGTGCAGATATAGCCACCCCCAGGAAAATTCACCCAGCACAACCACAAAAGTGCGACTGCGGGCTGACCTGGGGTTCCAGGTGAATCTCTTTTGGGGTGTCATTAAATCCATCACAAGAGATGCTTTCAGTGTTTTGGTTAAGTTTTGTTGGCATTTCTCTTCCTATAAGGCCAGGCTTTCCCTTCTCCCATATACATTTGTCTGAATCTCTATTTCTTTCACACCTGGCTCCCCGCTCTATTGCACCCCCAGGGTGCGTTTCTGTTCCTAACAGGGATTGTGCAGCATGTTCTGTGTTAGACACTGCAAATGAACAAGGCAAAAAACAACTAAACCTCCCACGGACGAGATGGCTGGAGAACCAAGGAAGATGATACTCAGTATGCTTGTGATTTGCTGCACCAATTTTCCTAAAATCACCTGCTGAGGCTCCTTCCTTAGCCGGGAGCCCCTTTGCCCCAGCTCCCCTACCCGGGGAGCAGAGGAGATTCTGTTTGACAGGTCTGATCCTCAGAGTTAAAAGGTTTATTCCTCCATCAGCACATTAATGAGAAAAAAGAAATGTAGCTTGGGGAGGAAGGCTTATGAAAAGAAAAGCAAACTAAATCTGTCAATTCCCTGTCCCGAATAAATGAATCTATTAGCATGTATGGGAGGTTAGATGCCTGGCAGATAACGGGGGTTCCTCTAAAATCAGAGAGAACCTCAGTCAGCCCTTTTCAAACCCAGCACTGTCTCCTGTGTTCTCTCAGTTTTTCCATCTGGGTTCCGATTTTCTAGTTACTGCCTGTAAAGAGAATGCTCCCTGGCTGCGCTTGTGTTAGCAGAAAGTTAATAGGAAGAAATGCCAATAGATGGCGCTTAGGAATATATGGTGGTGCGTATGGGTTTGGTCGGAGTGATGGGGCCTGTGGTTTTTGAGCACTGCAAATAAGACTCCTTCCCCAGCTCCTTATGTCGGCTCATAGCAGAAAGCGGAGGGTGATGTAAATGCATCTCCTGGTACCCTGGCTGCCCTGCCTGCCGCTGCGAGCCTCTTGTTCCCCAATTGGTCTCATTTTGATTTTAAACAAGACAAAATCTTTGGAGATGAGATAAGCGAGGCTGGTAAAGCCAGGTCGCTGAGGCTCTGGCCTGGGTATATTGTGGGTAAATCACTGTGCTACCTGCTGTGACAGGAGTAATTTGTCTCAGGCTGAGAAAAGCTGCTTCTTCCCATCCTGAGCATTGAGGGTCATTCATCACTTTTTGTTATTTTTATAACAGAAGAGAGAGTGCTGGTTCCTTCCCCCCATCTCCTCCAGCCAGTCCCTGGGCACAAATTAGCTAGTCTGTAAATGGATGAGCCTTGGGGGCTGTTTTAGTTTGTATTTTTAATAGAGTAACAGAAACCCTCGGTTGTGCAGCACTCCCTGTGGTAGGGGGTAGGCGGCAGAAGGCTTTGAGCTTCACCATGGAGAGGACATGGCCTTTGTCTTCTGCTCCTGACCTGGCAGGAGGCTGCTCTCAAAAGCCCATACGTACAACATACGGTGTGAGCCTGGGGGCTCCTGCGCAGTGTGCACGGTCTGGGTGAGAAAGCTTTGGGGGGTTCTCAGACCGGAGACCTCACTGGTGCAGACAAGGGCTGTCTCTGCTCCTTGGGAGAGTCAGATCCGGCGCTGGATTCAAAGATCTCCGTTCATGTGTTGTAGGAACGCGCAGCTCCATTTCACGGTGATGCTGAGCGCTGTACAACCATGTATGTGTATGCACAAACATGTACGTATTTTATCTCTTTGACTTAGATATATAAATATATGATCAATAGACTATTTTGGAGAGAGATCTACTGAACATATGTGTTTTTATATCACACTGCAGCCCTGCCCAGGCTGCCACACTGGGAGAGCTACTTGTGCTCCTGCCCTGTGATGACACTTTGGGGTTTTGCTCTTCACTTGTCTTTGTATTTGAATTGTTTGGGCACTGAAGAGCTGTAACCAGGCAGTAAGAGAGAGAAGATTGGATAGCAGAGACCTTCAGGGTAATACAGATGCTACATGATCCCTTCATCACCAAAGGGACATTGCTTCAATTACTCTGCCAATCACTTGTCTCTCAGCTTGCCCGTCAATTATTGTACGATTGAGGGATTCGCTTCAGAGTAGCCAAAAGTGGCAGATATAGATATCTTGGAGAGGCCATTTTGCATAATTCTGTGCACAAGGGAACAGAGCTGGGAGGTTGGATCCACAGCCCCATTTCCATGGAAAATTTCAAGCAAGCAGGTGAGGCCTTTGATGCATGAAGTTACTGAGACATTACGCATTGGGAAGATAGTATTTGTAATAGTAGAAATTGCTTTTGTGTCTCACACGTCCCTCTAGTGAGTTCATTTGGAGAAAGGGCACTGAGGAGAAAGGGATGGTGGTTTCTCCTGCTCTCTCCTTTTCTCTGCCTCTCCCCCACTTCAGAGGAACCTTTGGAGCTGCAGCGCATCCTGTGATGGAGATGCAGCTGCAGGCAGATGTTGTGTTGCTGGAATAAAAGTTGTTGCTGTCTGACGGTCGTGGTCCCTGCATGGCGAAGACTGGAGGGTGTAGGTCAGGGCAACTGGCCCCAGCACTGCCTTGCAAGGCAGATTTGGATTCTGTTTTGTGGGGTGGGTCTTGGCGTTTTTTGTTTTGTTTTTATCTCCTGTTGATTTTACAACATGAAGTAAATCATATAACCTTGGTTGCCTTCTGTGTGATAGAGTGGTGATTACTTATTGTCATTTATAATGACTCGGAGACAAGCAAAGACAATGTACAGCCAGTGAAAGCTTTTTTTAAAAAAAACTCACAAGGGGCCAGGTCTGCTGGGGAAACAAACTGACTCTGTTCCCTTAGCTCCAGGGAGCACCACGCTCTGTTCTCGCTGTGGCTTTGGTTCAAGGCTTCTCCGATAGCCTCGTAATAGAGTCATTTGTCTCCCAAAATACTCATTGGTTTCACTGAAGATTTGTGGGTTCTCTTCATTATTAGTATCATTAATTCTTATTTAGACAGAATTTATGATCCTGTCCAACGAAGTTTATCCAAAGTGGTGTCTTGAAAACACACTTAGAGGTGTATGGGGAAGGAGGGTCCGGTGGCTGGGGTGCTGTGACCGGGGACAAGTCCCAGAGGGCTCAACCAGGGGTTCGGATTCCTTACGGGAAGGTCCTTGTGAAAACTGGAGTCAGCTGGCACAAGACACGGCATGAGCGTATGGGTGGTATTTAGGCTGCCTGAATATCTCCAAGCGACAAAAAGTTTTCTGAGTATGTTTCCTGTTGTCTTCTCCTTTCTTTGAGGCTGTTGGGAGAAGAAATATCATACAGAGAGTAGACCGGTCAGATTAAATGGGGAAAGAACAATGTCACTGTCTCGGATGATTTTTGCCCTCTTTTAAACATGGCTGTTTCTCTATAGAGATAAATCATGTTGCTTTTGCAGCAGTTCTTGCTCTAAGACGGGACCACTCCCTGCTGAGTCCAGCTGCGGGCAGCACCTGCGTGTGCTCCACGCTTCATCCATCCTTTGCCAAAAATTGACGCTTCTTGCAAAGCTGAGGCTGCTAGAGGCCAGGGCTGGATGTAGCTCTTGTCTTTGGGACCATGACCCTGGAGGATGAGGATTCAAAACCCAGTGCTGCCTCTGTGGCTGGGAACCTTCCTGTCAGTGTTTTTCAAAATTCACTCTTCCACTAACACTTCGTTATCACTGCCACTTGCTGGGACCGACAGCTGCTAACAAACACCAAGGGATTCCAGGCAGCTTTGCAAACCGGCTCTGAGTGCCTCGGGCAAAGCCTGCAATGCATACAACATGAAAATAACCTGTTCTGCTCACTTGCTCCTCATACCCTCCTTCTGTCCCTGGGGTGGGGACTGATAGGTGACAAGCAGATCAAGCAGGTAGAGGCGCTTATATTTTGCAAGGGACTCGAGATGGGGGGTTATATTTTTATTCCTGCTGTGGTTATTCATTAGGGAACCTTGTAGGTCCTGATTTGGGAAAGCGACCTCCTGCACAAAGCGTGGCTCAGCCTTTTGGTGCCCTTGTGGTTTTGGCTTGGCCTCAAAAGGAAGCAAAGCTGCTGTGATCCTGCTCTGTTATGTGTGTCTTGTTCACTTGTGAACCATCATGTATGATAAAGAGATTAAAAGTCCTGGGGAATACATCAGCCTCGCGCTGTCGGGCAGCTCGGAGGAGGGAGACCCGGAATGATGGCACTTTGGGCACAGCTCTTTGTTCAGCTCTGTAGCAGCACTGAACCCAGGGTTCCCATTTCTTTTGAGCCCCCAGGGATGCAGGAGGGCAGGTCCTCTCTGTCTCTCTCCCTGCTGCATCCTCAGCCTTTGATCCTGGGCTTTGGTGCAGTACTTGCCTGGAGCTCACTGAGATGCCCCATACCGGTTTATGGCTCTGAGACTGCTAAAATGTGCTGGTCAGGCTTATCCTTGCTAATCCTGAGTTATTCAAATGGGCTGCTCTGTCTTTCATGCTAAACAAACAGATAAACAAAAAGCTTTAGGAAGCAAAGTCCTGATTTGCTGATTAGACCCAGCCCTGCTGGAATCTCATCCTAAAATCCATCTGAGTGCATCTGGCAGGCTCCCCTGGAGAACTGCAGTGCTTTGAGACTTGAAAAACATTTGGATTCAAGTACAGATCAGAACGACCTGCAACAAACAGCACAGGTCAGCTGTCGGAGACGTGAATTTGCTCTATTAACTGTGAAGAGGTTGTAAAAGAGACTGTCAAGAGTATTAGTGAAAGGAGGAAAAAAGAGTTTATATGCTCTAATGTATTTTCTGCTTTCTGTTTGTTAGTAGTTAAACCAATGGTACTTTCCTGATGCCTTTTGCATTTAGCCAAGAATAAAAAGAAGTGCCATGAAGGAAAAAAAATTCAGGAAAAAAAGAATTCTTCCACACATAATCTGGAGACTGTGCAAAAGATTGCGACATTTAGATAGATGTTGCTTTCTCCCTGGCCTTGTTTTGCAAGTGTGTCCGCACTGAGAGGTGCAATATAAACTTGAGTCTCCTGTACTCTTTTGCATACTTTGCTATCTCTTGTCGTAACTTGAGTGTCTGTGTCTCTTAACTGAAGAGCTCTGGATGCCTGTTACAAGCCCTTGGTTACAAGACCTTGCAATATTGTGAAAGGTTCTACTTTAAACTTGCAGTGAACTGGAGAGTTCAGATGGGTTCTTCCATGTGCCTGATCCTTCTGTCTCTGGGCATTTTGGAGTAAGATAAGGAAAAGGCTAATTTGTGGTCCTCTACCCTACCTTATTTAATACATGGTGTGTTTATTGCCTCTATTTCCAAGCCTGGTTAAAGCTCTTCCATTCCAGGCTGACATTTCATGACTGGTTTGGTGCCCTGCATGCATGTTTTTAGTTGTTTAAACAAGGTCTCCTTATTTCTTTCAGTTTTCTCTTCTGTCTCTTCAGTGAAAGATATGTCCCAATATTAGGTCCCATAGGAGATTAATAAAAGCTATTAGACCCATGGGGAACCGCCCACTTGCTGCTGCCGTGTCCTGTCCAGTTTAAACTGCTCCCTTTGCTGTTTCTCACCAGGCACCACCTAATGCATCCGCATCCCTGCTAGGAGGTTTTGCCTGATGCTCAGCTTCATCTATTCTGTGCACAGCTTTGTCCCATTATTCCTAGTTAAACTCTCTTGGATCACCCAGAGCATGAGGGATGTGCAGCAGCTTCCCACAGCACAGCATAATTAGCCACTTCAAAAACTACCTGCAAAGAGTGATGCCCTCGTTATGCCGAGCAGAGGAGAATCTGGTGGGGCGAGATGTCTCCAGAAAGAAGATGGATTTCGTTTCTGAGAAGGAACAAGAGGCAACCATTGCCCTCCTGCCGTTTGCTTTATCTCTGGTTGCCGTGGGAGCCTGAAGGCACATGGCAGTGCCCCATGATGAAAGCAAACACCTTTGAGCATCCATTAGTTTATGGTGATTAAAATAAAGGCTGGTGGTTCATAGGCTGCACTGTTCCCAGGAATTAACTGTAAATGTTTGAAAAAGCAAACCTTCGCCGCCGTGCCCAGAACAAATCGGGTTCGTCAGTTGTTCCTTCGCTGATTCCCTGATGAGATGGAGAACCCAAAGAAGCTGGGCTTGGATTGAGAGCTGGCCCTTGGTTTTTCCCACTTTATTCCTAGAATCTAAAGCGGGCCAAGAAGTTTCCAGTGCGTGTCTGTCTAATAACAATAACACTCGCTATTTCTGCAGCATTTTCCATCTAGGATCTCGGAGTGCTTCGCAAACAAAAAAAATAAATAACCTTACAGTCAACCCCCTAGGAATCGGTATTATAACACCTACTTAACAGATGTGTAAACACAAGCACAGAGAGCTCAAGATTTTCATGTTCAAAGCACTTTGCAAGTACTACCTAATTAATCCTCGCACTGGCCTCGTGAGGTGTGCGTGTCGGTCGCTTGCAAGGGCTGAGCAAAGTCACAGGTAGGACTAAGGAGTCGCCTTGAGCTACTGCACTAAATAACGGGGTGTTCACTGCACCCACCTTCGAAACATCACCTGTGTCTCTGCGATCCCTTGAAAGTCAAGGGATGAGTGTTCAGAATGCAGCTGGGCTTCTGTGTCACCTTCTCTAAAGACAATCTCTATGCATTGCACCTATGTAGGACATGAAAACATCCTCTTATTTTTTTTTTTTTTAATGCTAGTCTAACATTTGAATAAGTGCTTCATATTGAATGTTAGTCACAAATGGTCCTTTCTTTTCCGTTCTGTAATCTGGGGAAAACAGCTCAGCCTCTTTGATCTACATGGAATCATGTTGACTCTGGGAACTGAGATTTTGCTGTGGTTCAGGTTTTATTTGTTGCAGCTGGGGATATTAGCCAGCATTACCAACCCTGCAAGTGTCATGGGATGAGAAGATCCCTGGCACTTGAAAAGTTCACAAATGGAGTATTTTTCTGCCCGTCAGTTCTTGTGAGCTTTGGAAATCCCACCACAGGCGGCTGTGAACACGCGTTCTGACTATTCCGTATCCAGCAATTACAGTCACTGAGTTGCTACTTACTCATCTGGGGATTCAGGGCTCTGATTCTGTAACTCGTTATGATGGCTATTTTTGGCCAACTTGAATCACTTGCTGGCAACTCCAGTCATTAAGCAGTAAGTTTTATAACTTTAATATATGTATTTTCGCAGTATGTTACGGTTCATAAGGTTTGCAAAAGGCTATCTGGATGAAACAGTACTATGAGAACAAAGGGCTCCACATATGTACAATATGAGTGTGTGTGTGTATCTGTGTGCACTTACGCGGGTTTACACATGAAATATGGTCAGGAAACGTCACAGCGCGACCTCCTGAGGTGACAAACCAGCATCTCTTTGCTGAGGTTGACGGAGGTGCCCTGATTTACATTAGTGGATGCTCGGATCCCATGGCTTTTAAAAACACAGATCCTGCAGAGCACTGAAACACTTTATTAACCTTTAACAAAGACAGAGTTATATCAAGTTTGTTCAGCATTAATTATACTTTCTGCAGTGTTCCACCTACACCATCAATTATTAATTAATCTCACTCTGTATTTTAAGCTGCTACCTGTCCCTAATCACCTTGCTGCTATAACTTTCTGGTCTTATGCCAACACGTGTTGCCAGACCAGTTGAAGACATTAGTAGGAATGTAATTACCTCTTTATTGCTTGTGTAATTTTGAATCCCTTACGTAGATTACATTAGACGTACTTCTTGGAGAAGGAAAGGTAAATATGTTTCTTCCCCAGCAAGCAGTTCTGCTTTCTCACGCCAACCGCTGTCCTTCTCGCTCCGAGACAGGACAGTGACCCTTGTGTCACACTGACATGGACCCTCTGTGCAGGGAGCTGGATGTCGTGAACCAGCCATCGTGTAGCTGTGTTAGTGCAGGCGAGGATTTATTGAATAAACTCTTGTTCAGGGAGGATAAATGAGCTCACCATGGCTACTGTGTCCCAACGCAGGTACCCACAGCTGCAGCTGTTGTGAACTCCGCAAAGAACCTTTTGCCAGTTCTGCCCTTTGACATTTGTCTCTTCAGCCTTTGGCTCTGATTAATTAGTGATCCAGAGACCTAGTGGTTTTTCATCAGGAAATTACTGCATATGAGGGCCCTCTTGTACCTGCCATTTTTCGAAGATGTCACTTTGTCACATAATGTGGTCACAATAATGTCAAAACAGGGGAACGAGACGGGCAGAAGCTCCCTGGAAGCAGCATAGTCCCTGTATTAAGATATTTGAGTTTATCCTGTTCCTATACTAAGTTCCTTTTGCCTCTTTCATCACGATTATCACACTGAGATGTTGCCGTAAACCTTCTCTCAAAGCTGCCCAGGAATAAAAAAATACAGCTCTTTATTTGTGCATGTGAAATCTTCCCACCCAAGTGTGCCGCTTGCAGCTGTGCTTGTGTGCTGAGGCATGTCCAGGGCTGCAGGTTTCCAGGCACAAGATAAAACCCTGCCAGCCAGCAGACTTTTCAGCCAAGCCTGCTTTTCTTCTTCTTCCCAATGCCCGATTCCCTCCCGCTCGGTTCCTTGTTATTCGCGCAGATGAACAAATGTCTGCACAGCTGGTTGCAGTGGTCATCACGAGGAAGGAGACGGTGACAGAAGAGGCTGAAGTCACTGCCGTTCTGCATCCGAGCCCAGCTGTGTTTGTCAGATGGTGTTTGTGTCCCTGCTCCCTCGGTTGGTGTGTATGGGGATGCACAGCCAGCTCTGCAGCCCCGTCCGGCTTTGCAAAGGTCGGGGACTCGGCTGCGATATCCAGGTCCTTTCTTCATTCTCCCCCGAGAAACACGAAGGGCTGTGGTTGGAGCTCATCAGCTGGTTTGCCGTTTCGTGTCAGGGAGTGTGCGTGGATGTGGAAAGGATGCGTTTCACGGTGTGCAGCTGCAAAAGGAGATTATTTGCTTGGGAAGGGCAAATAGGAAGGGGAGCTGAGATAATTCAGAGCAGTATTATTAGATAAACAGTCATATATCCATAGCCCAGACCTGCAATTTAACTTTGGAGTTATGTTCCTCAGAGCCAGGCAAATATTTGGGGAACTCTTCTTCTTGCATGCTCATCCTGCATTCACCCAGCCAGCATTCTTGTATGAGCAAAACTGCCTATCAGTTAAAAAGTTGAGTACCTTGACACAAGTCCTTGAACTGCAGGTCTGGGAGCATCCACTCCAATAAATTAAACGTTACCAGTGTTTTGGATGAGTAGTCATGCAGCAGAAAAGAGGAAGAGCAAAGCCATTAATTGAGCATAACAGGAAATATTTTGGAGCAGATGACAAGACGGAACTGTATAGCTGCACAAGACAGGGCTTCCCCAGGTTTTAGGTCTGACTATGCAAGAGCAAACATCTGCTTCCCTCTTTCTGCAGAAAAGCGCTGGCGGGGCAGTGTGGGAAGGGCAGAGAGAAGACTTTACTGGTGTACAGAGCTGTACTGGTTTGCACGGCTGGGCAGCCCTTGCAGTCGACACAGAGCAGCACAAAGCTGTGATGTGCTGGGTGTGCAGGTGGGATCCAGGGCAATCTCTGCAGTGTCGCCGCCGCAGACGAGCTGTTGGTTAGCACTGCATCTACAGCTACGGACAGAATCTAGCTGATAGCGGGTTAGGTTTGGCTGAGTGAGCGTATTAGAGACCTTGGAGTCGTGTCCAGGCTTTTCCATAGCAGTTGTGGAAGAGAAAAGCTTCTGGGAGCGCTCTGTGCTGGCCAAGGAGTCGGTGGTGCCAGAGCATCAGTATCCAGCCCGCTGGGCAGCAGCTGCTGGAGCCGCTTTGCGGTAAAAGACCTTTCCCAGTTGTCTGGAGAGGGCTCGCTGGCAAGGGCTCTGTTGCTGCAGGTGGGGAAATGATAACTGCGGAGCTGGGCCGGGGGTTTCTGTGCTCAGAATAGGGCTGAGAAAGGAATTTGTTGTCCAGAAGGCTAATATTTCAACTTGTTTGGCAGAACCGGGACTAGTTTCCTGCAAAAAAGGCCGTTCCCCTGCAAATGGGTGACTGAGGTGGGTGACTGCAAGAAAGGCAGCTGTGGGTAAGCAAAGGATTCCATAAGTAACTACTTTATGAATTAAAATCCATCCAGAGCAAATGCAAGATGTCAAACGGGGGGAACATCCAGTCTGATTAGCTGCAATTAGTGTGGCCCATCAGATCCGCTGCTAGGCTCCTCCAGGCGGGTTTGCCATGGTCGGACCAGCAGTTCTGACTCCCCAGCCCTTGCTGCTTCTGGCAGGAAAGCTGGGGAGAGAAAGGCAAAAAAATAAAGTGCATTAAAAATGCAAAATATAGAGAGTTAGATCTCAGCTGGCACAAACTGGCAAAGCATTTTTTGACATCAGTAGAATTATACCTTCCACTGTATAAAATCTGGCCTGCTATTTTTGCAGCGGTTTTGATTGCTAATTTGACTTTGGAGTTTAAGTGGTGCTGATATGCTCAGTTCATTACGGGAGCTGGATTCTAGGCTGTGAATAGAGATTAGCAGTAACTTCTCTACAAAGTGATGCTGTTCTGTTTTCCCTCAGAATTTGCCAATTTGTCAAATTTGTTTGCAGAAACAGTGCGATTTTGATTCTGGAGGAATCAAGGCGGCTATTGAATGCAGCCTGCTTGGCAGTTTTAGCCTTCCTAGATGTGCGTTGGAGCTGGAGCGCCTGCCCGGCAGCTCCGCTCGCTCAGATCTTGGAAAACCCGAGTTCTGGCTCCCAGCTCTGCTGTCCCATATGGCGACTCCTCAGGATGGCAGCGCCCGCTCCATTTCACACCCAAGTAAAAACATTTTCTGTGCTAAATGCAATAGTCGTTCTCCATCCGGCTCTAATTTGAATTCCTTTGTGCTGCATAGGGTTTTTACTGCTGATTATTGTACAGCTCCAGCGCAGCGGTGTTCAGAGCAGCTGAAGTATTTACATGCTCAAGAGATGCGTTAGGTAGTAACGTGGTAGTAATGTTGAACTAAGTGACCACATCCGAGAAGCCGGTGAGAATGCAGGGATGCTCGGTGTTGGTTTGAATTCCTCCAAGCTTACATCTCCATGTACAACATATCAAAACATTTCTTCCAAAATCCTTTTGAGTTTCTGGCAAGCGTGAAGTGTCTGGAGCTGAGGACTTTCCAGAGAAAGGGCATTCCCACCCATCCTCACCGCTTGTCACATTTACCATGGAACACCAAGTTCCCTAAAAAGTCCCAGCAGCTGCTCTGCTGTCTCTGATATTTATTTTTTCCCCTGTCAGGAGTTAAACTGGGAGGCCATGAAGCGCTCCTGTAAATGCAGAATGGTATAGAAGGCTTGAGGAGTAAAGGAGAATAAAATAAGGACAGACTCTGTATTTGCTTTCCCGAGCTCGGAGCTTTAAATTGGCAAAGCCTGACCACTCACTGCCTGGTTCCTCATGCTAACAATTGCACTCTTATTTCAGACAGATCCAAGGGAAATAAGTTAAAAGCAACCAGAGAAAAATACCTTTTACTGAAGCACTAGCAGGCAGCATGGATCTGTTATCCTCTGAAGACATCCACACAAACTGATGTAATTTGGACAGGTACATTCTGTGCCTCTGATGCTTTCACTGGGCTTAACTGCTGAATTTGATAAATCCATGCGACAATGCATATGTTAAAATCTATCAAGAAGTTAGTAAAGATTTACTGCCAGCCAGCACACAAAGGTCTTGCAAAGGGACAGTGATACGGAGCAATGTTGATGATTGAGGGCTGGAAAATGGCAGAGTTGGACCCCTTGGGCTTCCTCCCCCTTTTGGCCAGAGTAGTTGTTATTAGTAGATTGAGCTTGAAAGTTGACAGGGCCATGATGCTCCATTCAAAATCTGTATGGAAAATGGAAGATTTGCATTTGAGACTCCAGGTCTTGAGAGCATGAGACAACCTTAAGTCTGTGAGTAAAGAGCAGAAAGACTGAGAGATGCGGATTTGCAAACTCAGCTCTAAATAACCTTTTCATCTCTTTAGTCACACTTAGTTCTGGTTTGGCCCTGGCCATTGTAAATCTCAGAGCTCGTTCTGAGGAGACGGGAACAATGAAGATAATTGCCCTGTAATTCTGAGAGCCTTGGTGGGGACGAAGGTTTATCAGCACCTGAGAGGGATGATTCCCTTTATTACAGGCAGAAACAGAAGCTCTATTTGTTATTAAAGCTGAGCGATAGCTGTGGTTTTGAACTTCCTCGTGCGTTTGCCAAAATTTGGATAGATGAACCAATACATGATCTTTCCATTAAAAGTCATAATCTACTATGTAATAACAAAGTGGGAATTTAGATGGTTCTGTTTCAGCACTGGGAGTTTCCTAACTTCTGAGTGCTCATTTTTGAACCTTTTCCTTTCTTATAGTTTTGGGTGGTATTTTTTTTCTTTCGCGAAAGCTTGGTAACCTAGCACGGATCCATGACTTGTAACAGCAGAACTTCTGACAGCAGCGAGGCCCATGGGATAAACCACCCTGTTGTCAATAAACACTGCTGCTTTCCTCATTATGTAACAATGCAAATATAATTCTTCCTTCTCTGCTCCAGTTGTTACTCAATCCCCGATTAATCCAGAAATGGGCCAATAGTGAACATACAATTGCAACTGCTAGCACAGTTTAATACAAAGTTTGGGTTATTGTCAGATGCTATTAATAACCCTTGTGATTAGGCACTGACTTTTCCCTGAGCCGTTTAAATGTCACTGCCGGAATCAGAGGGGTGAAAGGAATCGAATCTCTCTCCCCAACCCTCAACCTCTGTATCACAGGAGCTTCGAAATGTGTATTTTTTCCTATTGTTCTTCAGCCTATTGTCAAGTGCCGCAGTGACTAATTCTTGCATAAATCATTGCCATGACAACACCTGTAATATATACTGTCAAATAGTGCCAAAGCGCTGAGATTCCTTCAACTAAAAAGGCTAAAGAGGTACAAAAGCGGGTAAAACAAGTGCACAACCCGTGTCCAGCAATGCAGGAGTGGCGAGCGGTGGGATGGGCGTTTGGGGAATCTGCCGCCCTCCCTGCTCACCCCAGCTCTCGGGGATTGATCTGTGTGGTGGTGAATACACTGACGTTGGTTCTAACTCTACAACCGCTGCCTTTAATAGCCCTTGGCATTTTCCCTCAACTCGGGGGGTCTCCTGGCCTCTCGCTGGAGCAGATGCAGCTCCGTGGCCCTGGGTCCCTGCTCCGTGCCCTGCACAGGGGGTCTGGGTCTCGCGGGGGGCTTTACATCCTCTGAAATGCAAATAACGGGGTGACAGCCCAGTGTGGCCAATTGATGGCAGCTGAGGACTGGGCTTCTGTCTTTCTGCTGGACTGCATTAATAGGGCATTGATTCTCATCTACTGGGAAACAGGCAAAGTTCGGCATTGTGTTTAATTAAGGACTTTAAAACAAGGACTTGTAAGGTGATCTGTATTTATTAGGACAGGGTAATCTTGTTTGGACTTTTAAACTTGGTGGATTTGATACACGTCAGCAGCAGGGCTGTAAATGTGTAGTAGAGAGATGTGCTTTTTACCGGGTAACAGCTTTTATGATAACCCAAAGCCTAGCTCTAGTTTAATGGCAAAATATATCAACCCATTTTTCTCCTGTTCCTGCTAGCTGCTCTTTATTCATTCTAAAAAGAAGACCTGTGAAGAAAAATTGAGCAGGGATGTTACTGATTACTATCTACAGTCTGGTTGCAAAGGAAAATTTACTAACACAGGGTAACATGGGAACAAATCGCATTTAATGAACTTAATCAGAAGTACTTTACAGGTAGGACTGGATGAAAAACGAGGTGTAACTTTAATACCAATATAGAATCCATCTGTTTAGTTCTGACTACTTTTTCTTATACTTGATTCATCCCCATTGCGTGTGAAGTCTCCTGTGATATGTGAAGATCTCGGTTTTGTCTCAGATTAAAGGCAAAACTTCTCTTTGGGCAGTGTTTCCTACTAACGTAAAGGGGCAGAAGGAATTGTCACCACATATGGAACCGTTGGTCCCTGCAGCGGTGGCACACCGGGGTCTTTTTTGAACTGTACTCCTACGGAGTGACTTTATTTATCCAGAGTCATGGCTCTTGACCTGATTTTTCTACTCCACACTATCTCCTTTGGTCACTGACATCTGAGCGTGTGAAAACGTTGCTATTCTAGTTTTTCTGACTGGGTATAATGAACACTGTGTGGAGCAGTGGGAACGGAGCTTCAGAATTGGGCCTTCAGTTACCGTAACCCACCGAAGCTCCAGAGATCAGAGGTCGTTTTGGATGGTTCCTCGTCCAACCTATTCTTAAAAATCTCCTGTTGCAGAAAATGCAGGACCTCCCAATGTAAAGGCGAAATGGTAAATAAAATATGGGCATACTTGAAGATGAAAGGGCTCATAGCATATTGCCCAAAAGAAGCGGGTAGACTGTGTTACCTGAATGATCCTCAACCTCTGGGCTGTCCCTCGGTGGTTTGTTTGTGGTTGAGCATCCCGAGATCCCCAAAGCTTTACCTGCCGCCGAACCGTGCATCTCCCCACTGGAGACCGTGGTACCGCACACAGGTTCACCCTGTGGCAGCGCTCAGGAGACGCGCTGAAATGTAAATTGAAGTTTCACGTCAGATTCAACACCCGTATTCTGGATTTCTGGTTTGATTCATCCACTGAGAAGGACTGAACAGGGTTTTGTGTGACGCATTGGCTTAGGCACAGCCGGTAATCCTCGGAAGGAGAACAAGCGCGAGCTCCACGCTCAGCTGCAGACAGACCTCCTGACGCCTGACAAGCAATGACTAAAAATGTTTCCTTCCTCTTCTCTAGCTCCAAGAGAATTAATTCCAAATGCAAACCTTTGTTTTGCCTGGCAAGAGCCGGCAGGCTGAAATCTCGCCTGGACCGGGTGTTTCTGCAGTGTCACCAGACCTGGGTAATTTGTGTAACAAAGAGTTTACTCACTGAGAAATGCAGTTTCTGAGTTGGAAGAGGCAAAGCTGTTTGTGAATTTGGGTCAGATTCAGCAAACAATTTCTGCCAAAAAAGAAAAAACCAAAACTCTCCCTTTATTGCTTTTTGAGATAATCAAAATATTTCATTTTATACTTCCCAAGCAGCAGCAAAGTAAGAATACAATTCAGAATTAACATTTTCTTTTCACTTGGGAGTATCCCACACTGAAAAATACAGATGAGCAGCGACTTTTGCCCATGCAAAACGTTTTATTTAACAAAACCCATTGTTTTTCACCGGAAAACACCCACGCAATTCTGGTACAGATGGGTACACTCATTCCTCTCTTCTCAGAGCGGGCTGGCTGGTGCAGAGGTGTCTCTTATGTATCATTTGCTTGTTAATAAAAAAAAAGCCAGCAGATGGTGCTGGAGAATATGCACCCTGGCTTTTGGAGGTACGGCGGATATCACTGGGGTGCTGTCCCCATCCGGGGGTTCCGAGAGCCGCTGGCCCAGCTGGAGCCTCACCCAGCCGAGCTGGAACGGGGGGTGAACGGGGCACCCACGGGCCTGTTCCTGCTGGGGGGCACATGTTGGTGCTTGTCTCTGTGAGGAACGTGTGGTGCTGGGATGCAGGTGTGAAGCTGTGATGATGCTGGGATGAAGATGTGGTGAAGCTGTGGTGCTGCTGCTCAGCCTTTTCTCCCCAGCTCTGGGTTCAACATTCTCACCCGCTGGCGATCACACACTCGGTAGGTTGGAGCTGTTAGCAAAGACCTAGGATGTTGAACTGAGGGGATAGCAGACTGGCTTTGACACTTCTTTTTAAATTTTCAGTTCCGACTTTAGGTTGATTTTGTTTTGTTTTGTTTTTTTCTCTTTGCTGGGTTGTAGATGACTGAAGAAACAAGGATGTGATGGAGGAAGATGATGTCTGTAGCCCTTGTGTTCATCCACTGGCCTTCAGAAGGTTGTTTTTGTAGCAAAAGTACAAGTACCCACGGGCCCCCCTCACTCTCTATTTTTCAAGGGCTAAGGACAAAAACTCTTTCTTAACTGCTCTGAAAGTCAATGGGGATTTGTGCTGGGATTGCCGGGGCTGGCTGTGCCCTGCAGTGTCGGAGGAGTCACTCCAGATTACAACAGCAGATCAGAGAGCAGAGACTCCCCTTCTCCCCTGTGTCACGGCTCAGGAAAGGCAGCCGAGCACCTGGTGACATTTCCCATCCCGACAGCTCATCTCTTTGAGCTGTGTTGCCAGACTGAGAAGTCTTTTTTTTTTTTTTTCCCCTCTCTCATTTCCAGTACAAGGAGACGCGAGTCTGCTCCATTGGCTCCCTTAATGTGTGAATTAAGCACAGAGGGAAAGGAAAGACGTACAAACATCTGTCCTGTTCCTCTGCCTTTGCTGCGGAGATGCTCAGGCTGTGAGACGGTGTATTGATGCTGTCTCATTCTGCGTACGCTTGGGACACGCGGGGTTGAAATTACTGTGGCTGCAAATAAAGCCTCTGATGTCGTGTTTGAGGATGAAGCAAGTACTCATCCTCTTCTCTTTCCGTGCTTGCTTCCCAGCCTGTCACCATCTGCAGTTTCTGAAGGGTCTGTCTGAGCAGTACATCGGTGGTGCTGGGTCAGGGCAGCGTGATGTGATAGCGTTTGACTCCTGTGATAAATTCACACTGCTGCCACAGAGGGACAGGGCAAAAGAAAGTGTGTGTCTGGTTTTGCACCTTTGAGCCACATACATATGTGCATACATACATATCTATATTAAGAAATATATATAGGAGGTCTGTGGGTTTGACTCTCAAGCTGTGCTCAGTGGGTTCACCAGGGCTTTGAGGCTCTGTACCTGCGTGTGAACGCTTACAAAGGAGATTATGATGGTACGAATCTGCGTGAGCACTCACCCTGCAGAAAAGGGAAGAGTTATCCTTTCTGAGACATGTTGCCGCACAAAAAAAAACTTGAGGGAGGGCTCTCAGCAGCTATTTCTAGTATTTTGTGCTTTGATTTTCTGCCTTTGTGGAGATCAAGTCACTGAACTGTGATAGTCTACCAGGCAGCAACAGTTTTTAGTCCTGCCATTTTGGTTCCTATCTCCCTAAACCGTATCCTCCGAAGGGAAGTATTAACTTGTATGGACCAAGGTACAGTAGATTGGCCAGTTCATTTCTCAGGAAGGTTTGTACTTTCCATAGGCCATGCTCAGGCATGGCCACAGTGTGTCTGGATTTAGGGAGGCTGTTAAAATTCATCTACTTGGTTTCATGCAGTCAATGCCTTTAGCAATGAGCCAAAGAGACACAGATTTGGAAATACCTGCTCCTACCAATTTCATCTCCTCCAGACAGTGAGATTATCCCCAGTGCATTTCCCGTGAGAGCACTGAAATACATTTAAAGTTGCCTTCTGACACTCTGCATAGCTTATCCTGGAGCTATTGCAGCTGAGTACATTCTGCGAGCTGGAAGCTGCTTGTACCTCTTTGCTCACCTGAAGTGCTTTCTCCTTTTCCTCCTTCTTTATGGAATTTGTGTCCCTTCATCCTGCCCCAGACCAAGAGCTTGGTGTGGTCTCCTTCCTCTTACTAGAGCACCGTTCTTTTGCAGTGATAGAGCCTCTGTGGAGATACAAAAATACCGAATAACTTTACTTTTTAAGGGAGGTGATGTGGGAAAGAAGAGAAGAAACTTCCCATTCAAAAAGGGACTCATGATGCTTTTTTCCAGGATTTTTTAATAACAAAAAGCGTAACATTTTTATCGATGTGTATCAGTTGTACGGAAAACCACTTTTTTTTTTTTTCAAAGAAACGGATGAGCACGACACTACCAGTCAGTGGGGAGGCAACTTCTGTGTCTTGGCTCAGGAAAGAGCAAGGCTGAGCTCAGCTGGGACGTGTCACCTTCTGCCAGACGAGCTCTGCTCCCGAGGAAAGGCTGGTGACAAGTGTGAGAGGAGGAACTGGCTGATGGGTCCCTGGGTGCTCCTGCTTCCCATGCTGTGCACCCTCCTCTCCCCCTCCCCAAACCATGGTTTCTTTGGACCGTTTCACCAGATTTTGAAGCCGATGGCTTGTTAAGGCTTGCTGCGTCGTATTTGGAAGAGCAGCACCCATCAGAAGGAGAGGAGGTCCTCGGCCACCTAACAACCAGCCTTTCCATCTCTGCTGGAGTATTTTCTGCTGCAGCAAAGCCTCTCGTTGTTACTTTTATACGCACATTTCAGTGGCCTAATTTTCTATTCATATACATCTGTTCCACTGGAGCCTGTCATCAATCTCCTGGTAGGTTTAAATTTTCCCTCTTTGCTGCATGGCCAGTCATCAAAGAGACGACTAAATGAACACTGATAATGAATACACAAAACAGACAGTAGGTTCCCGACTTACCTGACAATTGTTTTCTTGCTAAAACATATGAGATATCTTTCAGTTAAGGGAAATAATAGATGGAGTTTGTGGGTAGGTCTCTCCAGCCCCATCAGAGCTTAGAGATGAGCATGTCATGGTCCTTCGCGGTCCTTCTGTGTGTCACGACGTGTGCGACAGGCTGGGCTTTGGAGACCGGGCTGCCTTGGCTTGGCCCTGTGCAGCCCCAGCTTTGGCAGTTATTGTTAAACCCCAAGTACGGTGCTCATCTTCTAGAAATGTGATGGCTATCAGCCAGAGCTGCAAGCAGAGCTGGAAACGTTCTGCTGGGACTGCAGCAGATGGGTAGAAAGGGGCATTTTAAAGGCTCTTCCTGAAGTAAGATGGAAATCTAAAAAAATATATTTTTGTCATGGGGCCAGACCCTGAGTAAGTGTAATTTGGCTCTGACGACTTCAGAGGAACAGTGCCAGTTTATACAGCTGAAGACCCATCTATGATATTAAGAAAAAACAAACCTCATTTATTCTGTGTCCTTGTTGGCATCACAATCCAACTATTAAAATAATGAAAACAAACCAGGCCAGTCCTGCAATCACAAAGCCAGCATACATCAAGACAGTTAAAATGAACAAAAGGGATTCTTTGTATTCTTCTTTTTTTTGGCCTTGAGGTGCTCTGTTCCCATGTTGCCTTTATAAACACAAGGGTGAAAAAGCCTTTTTACTACAGGAGTCTAAAAGTAAATGGAGAGGAAAGGCTTTCTGAGAACGTGTCACATTGTGAGATTCAGAGCACTGTTTCCATCGGGAACAAGGCAGAAATGGAACTTTTCTGGCAGCATCTTCTCCCACGTCCCCCTGAGTCTGTCACCTCCTGATCGCAAACTCGCGCTCCTGTAGTTTTGTTACTGTAGGGTAGCTTGTGCCAGGTTGCTCACAAGTATTTTGACTTGCAGCGTTAAAAGAAGTTCTGGCCGTGGGTCGTTCAAAACAACTTGCTGGCAATGAGGCTTTGCTTGTGCTGATCAGAGGGAGGTTCAGAAGTGCCCTGCCCGGCTCTTCTCAAGAATGGGTTGTGATGGGTAGAAACAGCGTGTGGGTTAACGTGACTGTATTTCTTTCTCTGAGTGTTTTGTTCCTGCAGGACCTTCCTTGCTGATAATTACCCTTGGGTCTAACCCTGGGCCAGCCATGAGATGGAGGAGGCAATAAGTCTCCCCCCTTTTGCAAGAGGCTTTTGTCTTGGGATTAATTGTTATTTATCAAGTGCTTTAATATTGTCAGATGAAATCTGCTAGAACATTCTTCTCTTTTTTTTCCTCACTTCAAAATGAGGGGAGCGAGTGACTTGGATGCTTGTCAGGCTCCAAGTGAGAATTCAAGGCTCAGCTGGGCAGGCGTTTAACCGAACACCAATAGAGAAGCCATACACATGCACACAGAATTTGTTTTTACCCCCTGTCTGCTCAGTAACAGTTAATTTACAGCTTACTCCTAAACGGTGAATTTTAATACCATTTTCTTTCAAAAGTGTTACATATAAATTTGCTGCACCCAGTGTAAAAGTGTCTGCAGGCACAGAAATCATTATTGCTGGGCTGACTGCTAAAGACTGATACATTTAGAGAGAAAATATATATTCTCTCCGAAGTGGAAACTCAGATTGTAAATTAAATTTGTCAATAAATATGGAAATAGTTTCCATTTTCCTCTTCTACCCTGTGCCGCTGAGATTGGCTCTTGAGGTACCATGTCACTAGTGTGGCAAGAGAAATTACCGGCTCCTGTCCGTTGTTGGCACAGCTTTAGGTCCATGAGTTAATTGTATGTTCATCAGCGATAGCAACAATACAAATTCTTTAGGAACAGAGCCTGGATGGAGGTGATTGGATTTAAGGAACTCAAAAAGACATTATGGACAACTTACCTTCCTGAAAAACGTGTGAATGATGGAATAAGCAACATGCAACCGTCAGGCTTTGGTCCACACAAGTACACGCGCCCAAAATGAGCCTCAGGTGACATTTCGTGTTCTGTTGCTCCTGCGGTTCTGCACAGATTGGAGAAGAACCTCTCCATTCCCTGGGCGGATGCTGAGCCAGAAAGAAGCTGAATCAAGAAAGAAAGCAGGTTCTCTGGGAAAACAAAATGAATTTCTTTTCCCCACCTTGATGCTGCTAGCAGCCAGGATCCCAAGGTGTAAACTGGCCTCTTTCTACCTACTTGAAAAGTCTGGTTTTTTTTCCCCGCTCTCTGAGCTTTCAAACACAGTTAATTGTACAGAGCTGTGTGCCGAAGTCCAGGCTTTGGCTGAGAGTTAAACACCAAGAGTTAAACCCAAGCAGTTGAGCTATGGAAGGCTCTGCTTTATCAGAGGAGTGTCAGGCTTCCCCTGGCTGTGACTGCTATCAGTAATTAGCACACCCTACAGAGCCGCTGCGAACCGGCCGCCTGCTAAATGCTGCTTTGTCATCAAAGCACACTAGCTTGTAACTAATTACATCCCGGCTTTATCT
The DNA here is from genome assembly GCF_036013445.1 of Caloenas nicobarica. NCBI lineage: Eukaryota > Metazoa > Chordata > Aves > Columbiformes > Columbidae > Caloenas > Caloenas nicobarica. The sequence continues at coordinate 3,847,036 of NC_088267.1, read as the reverse complement.
GGACCAGTTCTTCCTTTTAAATACACTTAATAACTCTGCCTTTGAAGGTTCTAGGCACAAAAATAAGCACTTTGAATAATCTCCTGAAGACACATGCCACATTAGGTGTAGAGCTGAAGTGGGCACCTTGGATTAGCTGAGCAAAACAAGAGCCCAGGGCCCTGCTGGGACATGGGGGGACAGCCGTGGGGCTGGGGAGCCAGAGTTCGTGGTGTACAAGGGTCCTGTGCAGACGTTGTCATAAAGATGTGAGGAAGGAAAACTGGACTGTGCCAAAAAAGAGCTGTGACTTGACGGCGACTGACCCGAATGGAAAGACTAACAATGTAAGGGCTAAAATTCAATGTTAGTCCCGAGTCCTCCTCCATGACCCGAAGACCATCCATTTCTCTTCCTAAATCAGGTTTAAACATTTCCGGTTGCACTGAATTCATGACTCTCTTTTGTCATTCTCTCACTGACCCTGTCAAAAAAAACCCGGAGAAAACATTTTATTTTCCTGATCTTGGAAGTTCCTGTGGGATGGGAAACACCTTTGCAGAAGGAAGGGCTGCTCGACATGCTGTCAAAACCGGGTTGGGAGTCGGGAGTGAGACCAGAACCTGTTGCCCGTAAGTCTCCACTGGTTCATTTAAAGACTATGTGCTGGTCATTGAAGCCAATTCTGGAAAGTCTGGGTGCCATAATTAGGCAGTAAAATATCCCATAGGGCAGGATCAGTCGGTTTGTTTGGTAGTGGTAGTGGTTGTTTTTATAACTGGGTATCTTTGGTGTGTATTTTTTCTTACCATGCCCTCAAAATGCAGACGGGATCATCAGTGTCCGTGACAGCCTGTTTGTCTAATCTCCAGTGGCCTTTGCAGCTCAGGAGACAAGATGAATATTTACCAGTCCAGCATTTCCCTGCCACCAGCCCCCTCGTTGCAGTTCAAGGTGTGCGTGTGGTCCTGCTGGTGTTCAGGCTCATTTACGTGATGGAGGAGCAGGTGGGTTTAATGGTATTGTTGTCTGTCAAATTGACAGGGGTGTTTTCTTTCATTTGAAACAAAAATGCAGAGGACGGGAGAGCTCTGTGCATGACGAGGAGAGACAGCGTGCAAAGGCTTCCGAGGACTTTGATCTCTAGGGGCCTGTTTTCTGTTCAGTTGGGGTGAATTCAGGATCAGCCCTAGGACTGAAGCAAGTCTCCTCTTCTGCGGTGTGAATGGGAGCAACTTTAATAGAGCTATTGTGGATTTAGGTCTGGCCTAACCCCGGAAGAGTCGCTCTGCATTTATGTTTTCACTCGCCTCTGTCAGTCTGGACTACCTCCAAGAGGCTTCCTTGGCTTGCTCTATATTATTTTTTTTCCAGCCATTTCAAGTTGTTAATGGATATCAATATAGAAAATAAAATGAGTGAATTTAATGCTTGTGAAAAATCAGAAAGGCAGTACTAGGAAGGACGTTCCCCTGTGCTGTTCTTCTCCTTACTGCAGCTCCTGCTCTGCCACTTTGTGCCAGCCCCGCACAGTCCAGCCCAAGGATGTTTTGCTCTGCTCCTTCGAGCCTGTTCGGCTGTGGCCGTTCTGCCAACAGCCCTCATCTGTCTTTCCTTCTTGGCTGTGATGGTGACAAGGCCATTGCTGCAGCCTCGTGCTGAGCAAGAGGGAGGTGGCCACGTCTCATGGGGTTCCTGCAACAGCTTCATCTCAAATGCCCCTTTGATCGTGTGAATTCTAACCTACATCAAACCCTAAATTCTGCAAAGAGTGATTTTCTTTTTTTCAGTGGCTCCAGACCCAAGCTGTTATCAGATCCGCTCCCTCCCAATGACCCTGTACCACGCAGATTTATCTACTTTCTCACAAGAGCGGGAGAAGCCAGTAAAATGTGTCAGTTTTCAGCTCTTCACAGAGTTGATGATCTGCACAGTTTGCAACTTGCCTCCAAAAAAAACCTGTTTTGTCAACACTCACATATGGTGGCTCATTCGGCTATACCAGGACACAATTAATTTTTTGAGACTGCTGTCTATCTGTCAGAGCACTGTAAAGTTTTGGGGATGCTTTGTTTAATCTACAGTGGCTTTTGTTTGCTTCAGAATGGTGGATATCTTTTCTATTTTTTTTTCCTTTTTCTTATCTTACCCCTTTCTAAAGCTTTAAATTCCTGTAATCCGGATGGTCCCTTTTCTCCGGCTGCCGCTGATCAGTTATCCAGTGGAGATAACGCTATCGCGGCTGGCAGGGCAGCACCCGGTGGCCATGCCATCACTTGAGGTCCGGGATTTGGGGTCTGGGATTTGTGGTCCGGGCTTGTCCTGGCTCTTTGTCATCACTTACCAGAGATCCTGCACATGGGGAATGAGCTGGGCTGGGGTTCACCTGAGTCAGGGAATAAAGAGCTCCCGGGTGTGATTCAGCCCCAAGTCACCGTCTGTCTCTCGATGACTACAGCCCTGGCCGAGGGTGACTCAGCTCCTCAAACGGATCCTGCGGGCATAGCGCGGGGCACAGGTGGATGAAGCTGGTTTGGGAGTTGTCACGCAGACGGCAGAGCTCGGGGGGGCTGCCCACCGTCACCCACCCCTCCCGATGGCACCCCCAGCCTGTCCCACAGCATCTCCGTGCTTCTGGTGGAAACCTGCAGCCCTGCCAGGCTCTGCCCAGAGCTTCTCCCCTCTTACCTGCAGACCACAGGACAAACATTCCTGTGTCACGTCGTGCCTTCCTCCAATAGGACTATCTTTACGCGCTGGGGCTGCTGTGGTGTTTGCAAAGCACTCGAAAAGCTGTGGAGGTGCCAAGTGTCCTTCTGGCTGCAGTTGGAAACGCTGCGGTTTGCACAGACAGGCAGTTCGGGTCAGCAGAGCTCTGGCTTGGCTGTATTCTCCAGGTGGCAGCTGCTATAAAGGAAACAGATGTTTTGTTCCAGTTTCTAAAGACCCCTAATAGTTTTGTTATATCTTGGAGAACAGAGGGCTAAGGTCAGCAGCGAGCTGCTGTAGCCAGTGCTGCAGGACTGATTTTATCATGAGAAAAATGAGCGTTTATTAGTGCTGGGGAGAGCTGGGAAACGTATTTCCAGAGGAGGGGAAGTATTTGTGAGTGTTGGCTTGCTATGAAAGCCCTACGTGGACTTGGCTGGGTCTGTGGGTCCCTGTTATCAACTGTCTATGAAGCCTGAGAGCAACAAATGTTTGTTTCTAGAAGGTTCTTAGAAAGAGATCCACCTGCACTTCGCCGAGCAGAGACAGTGGGACCGTGGCTTCGTTTGGGTGGCTGGGACTGTGCTTCGGAGGGTGTCACTGGGTGCCAGGACCATCAAGTCCAGTCCCTGTCTGCTGCATGTTTTCCAGATCTTCTTCTGGCTTCGAAATCAGGCTCTTTACATGGTTCCCAAATGTTTTGCTTCCAAAGTCTTAATGTCAAGTCCTGGAAGCTTAACTAATAATCTGCATACAGATTTTGCTTAGCTCAGGTCTTTATTTTCTCCTTTGATTCAGTTTGTTATACAGTCTTCTACGTAGGATCTTAATTTCATTTTAACCAGATTCTTTTATCTATGAGTCTTAAATGCCAGGTGCCTTGTGGCAAACTGAGTGGCCACAGCCTGGGAATAGTCAGCGTGCAAGTTCAAAGGCAGCAAAAACATTTAATCTGTTCAAAGATAGCTGTAGTCCCACCTACAGATTTCTTTTGTGGTTCTCATAAAAACTAATATTATTTAATCAATGAAATTTTAGAAAAACTCTGTTTTATAAACAACATTTGAAGGGTTTTAGTTCAAGTTGCTGAGGAGGTAAATATCTCTGTGTATCCTCACCAGCAGTACCTCTGAAGGACTTTATGGATGTGGTGTTTCCTATACTGACTCAGAGCCGCGCTCAGGGTGTTTCCTGGAAAAGGCATCTCCTTTTCTTGGTTTCGAACCTGGACGGTAACTGAGCAGTGGAGGGGAAAGCACCATCTGCTCCCTTCATGTTTTCGGGCTGTGCAAACAGCCCGTGAGGTCCCACTGGTCTCTCCCAAGGCACCCGCGCTGGTCCAGCAGCATCGGGACCCTCCTCCCTGTGCTGCATCCCAGCTCAGAGCTGCTGTTCTCCGTGGGACAATGCAGCAGCGAGCACGAGCCCCCCCGGTGAGAAAAGCAGCATATTTGCAGAGCAGCCGACGGCGCTCGCCAGCTGCAGTCACAGCCAGGCTGATCTTCAAGATAAATGTTATTTAAATTGCTGCATCTCAGCTGCTGTGGGAGCTGAACACCTCAGCTTAGCATGCTAAATATACCTTATTAATTGCCCTTGCTCTTTACATACACCGGAGGCTGGTGCATCGTTAAATACACCAAGAACATTTATTCCTTGAGGTCTTGTTCCTTATTAAAATATTCCAGTTCTTAACGGCTCCTCTGGTTGGGATCAGGTTGGACCTGGAATCTTGCAACTTGTCCTGTTTTTCCCTTCCTCACAACGCACAATGGTACAGCATCCCAGGGTCTATATTTAAGCACATCATGCTTGTACAGAGCAGCGTCATTCGACTGGAGGAGTAAATACTTTCTGAGAGTATTTAGTTCTGCTGTTTTTCTGTGTTGCTGCAGTATCTAAAGGCTACAGCCGAGATTGCTCTTTGCGTTGTGCAGAGGGAGACACAGCTGCCCCGGTGCAGTTTGCAGTCTCAGTGGGCAATTAGACAAGCATCAGGGAATAGCCTAAATGCAGGTCAGAAACCGAGACGCTGTCGTTCATGACAGTTCACAGCGTGGCTCACTCAGAAAGCACAAGGAATAGAGTCCGAGTCCAATTCCTTGCTTATCACCTTTCCTGTAAGTCTGGAGCAGCTGTGCTGGAGCTGCTGCTTTCAGGCCAGCATATAATTGGCCCAAGAAGACAATTTGTGAGTGATGAGCCACTCCAAAAATCCGTACTGCGCTGGGTTCTGAATGGAGTGTGTCTTTGAACACTTTCATGCCCTCTTTCTGGGCCTTTGTGCATCCGCAGGAGAGGACTCGAAGGGGCTTTCAAAGGGGCGGTGCAAGCTTCTTTTGCGTTCTTTTACAAATCCCTACCTGTATCCGGAGTGCTGCTGGAAGAGCTTTTTCTTTCTGATGGGAGCAAACCTATCCTGGAAGATAACCTCGGCTCCAATCCGCATCACCAGCTAGAAGTTTTCTGAGAGATGATCTTGCTTCACTTAAAGTAAAAAAAAAACCCTTCTCTGCTCCAAATAGCATGTTTTTTATTGAAAGCCTCTTCCTTTTTTTTTTTTTACAGCCCTATTTGTTTTTGCAGTAAAGGATGGCAAAGCACCTTGCACGGCAGTATTAGTTACACACACTTTCTGTCCCCTTCCTGCAGTACATGGGGGACGTGCATGGGGGCTGCAAAAGGTGCTCTGAGAGCAAATGCCCTCCCAGGACAGGCTGCGATCGGCCTCTGGAGCATCTTCCATCTGCAGAACCTCAGCCCCTTGGGTCGTCTTCTTTAAACAACCAATTCCTCCAGGCAGTTTCTAGTTTGCTTCCTTCCGACTGCATTTGTAAAGGAAAACACAACAGCAATCGCCAGGCAACACGTTATTGTATTATTCATGCCCTGTAGTTGAGAGTGATTGAGGTGGGGAAAAGGAGGAGAAAAACCCTGCAAAATTCATTACGGCTTCAATAGCACCGAGCCTCATGGGTTTTGGGGTATTGTGGCTTTTACCGGAGCTAATGGGTCCCTGTCGTGCAGATGTCTGGGTGGATGTGCTGGATGGCTGCGGGGACCCGGAGCTTTGGGTGCGTCCGCGGGGAGTCCCTGGAGTCACCTCCATCCATCGCCTACGCCGAGACACGTCGTTCTGCTCTCACGGGCTCAGGATCGACCAAGACTCGCTCTGTCTTGTCTGTTGAGGCCATGGATTGTGGGGCAGACGCTTTCGCACCCATTGCTTCCTGCCGAAACAAAGCATGTTGGGCACTGAAGTCAGCGGTTGCTGCAATACTTGGGTGGAAATATGAAGAAATGATTGTAACCTATTTTAGTACAGACACGTAAGCGCAAGCGCAACTACTCAATTCAAGGCAATGATTTAATTGTTGAATGCTGTTTGGTATGTTACTTTGTTTTTCAAAGCAGACAACTTTAGTGTTAGTCTTTAGATAGGGAAGGAAATGCCTTTCTATCTAAGGTATTTATAGACTCCATTATCTTATACCTGATATCTTATGTGTTTATCCTTGCACGGCCTATTGCTTATTAGGCATAGTTGTTTTTCCACTTTGCAGGGTGTGGGGATGGGAAAGCAAATGCAGACTGTTTAATGGCTTCTTCAAAGAGGAACTTAAGGTGGAGCAACACTCCTGCATTTTCTAGAGCCCTCTGGTTACCGCATCATCCTCCTCCTGCACGGAGATCACCAAACCTCAGTCCTGCCGCTGGATCCTCGGCTGCAAGTCCCATGGCCGCAAAGAATAAAAATAGTTTTATGGGGGCTTTCTTCCAGAAGTCCTGCTCTCCGACAGAAGGGCTGTTGGATGGTTTCCATATGTTTTTCCCATTTTCTGTGCTGTCCACTTTCCGGCCATGTCCAGCCAAGCTGTTGAGTGCCCCCGGTTCCCCTGTGGCTCCGCGCAGACGTGGCCATGGGACGACTGGTTTTTCTAAACGGGGGTCTTGAGTTTCCCCTCTGGGGACGGCTGGTGGCTGCACGGGACGGTGCAGAAGATGTCCTTGTCACCAGCAGAACGCTGCTTACCGGCACTGTCTGTAAATCACGACTGCCAGAGAGTGAACTCTGCCTGATAGAGCCCATAAAGTTGAGGAGTAAGTAAAGGATGAGCAAGGCTGAGCTGACACAGTCTAATTAACGTCCGTTCCGGGCTGCGGTGTTTTCTGTGCTCGAGTGTGGTTTCTTCCGGATTTAAATTGATTATGAACATCAACACGGTGACAAAACGCTGCTTTTGAGATCAGACTTTTCACAGTAAATGGTTATTTGTTTTTCTGTTCAAAAATATTGGCTTATCCAGGGTGATACAATTCTCTCTCTCTCCTCTTCCACCTTCACTACTGCCTGATTTGTGCATGTAGTTTAATTAAAATCATACAGTATTTCCCCAACTTGGTGTGTCTCTGCTGCTAACCTTGTATTTGATTTATATACAGCATTCTAGTGAAACTGCCTGGAAAAATTAAATAGACATGAATCAACTTGCCGCAGGCTTTTGAAATCAAGCATTTCACAGCTAACTCCCTGTGGACATCTCCTTTCAGCCTGATGCAGGATAAATGTTACTGTAAGCTGCTAAGCACAGGGCTATGTTAAAATGCAGTCATTAGGTTTGGGTTTTATAATTGTAGTTGTTTGCCAAATCATAGCTTTAAGAGCCAGGGAGCACTTTGATTCATTACTTATGATTATACGATTATTAAAAAAAAAAAGAAAAAAGAAAAAAACCAGAACTACCTGGGCTATTAGACTTCAATTCTTTTTGTGTGGGCCCTTAGAATGATTCTAAACCAGAAGCAAATGGCAGATGTTGGCAGCAGTGTGGAAGACAGAAAGAGCCCACTGTGGGATTTAGGTTCAGCTGTGTCCTTTCAGTAATTTATAGTAAGTCATGGGCTCTAGCAACCTAATCACAAGGATTCGGGGAAGGAGGCAGTGAATTGGTTTGTTTCCCCCCAGCTACAGGTGATATTAAAGTGAAGAAAGAAAAATTAATCCTCTCTTCTGATTTGCCTTATAAAAGATATGCAAATATTATTAGGGGCTGATCAAAATGCCAGTGATTACTGGATTGCTAAGAGCGAATTCTAAAGCAGCCCCTCTGGAGAGCAGTGCTGTTGTGGCTCGTAAATGCCAGTTGTGATGGTGGCTTCTGCAGGTGGACAGCAAAATGCTGCAGGTTGGAATTACCTTTGATGTCATCCATGGAATTACGTTGGTCCCATCAGGAGAACTTGACCTGAGGGGTGCAGGTTGTGGCCTTGGTTAGGACGGTTTGGGTAGACGAGGGTGCTAAACGCAGTGGGTAAGTTGTCAGCTGAGTAACAAAGGAACAATAATTGCAGGAGTGGGGCATGCAATATCAGACTCAAAGATGTTAACGTGGCTTGGTAGTTACAGTGCTGTGTGATTGCTCCAGAGCTCGGCTCGTTCAAGACTTGTACCCCGTCTGTGCACAAAAAACCTCCGAAAAAGGCAAAATGGCAAAGGAGGAGGAAGGCCTGGAAGAGCCGAGCAGGAGATGTGTAAAGGAGGATGCACCAGTGATGTGCTGGTGATCGCGAACGGGAGGAGCCCGTGGCCGGTGGGTTTGACGGGTGTGTTGAACCGGACTCGGAGCTGGAGGGTCCCAGGGTGGGTGTCACCCATCCTGACTCCCGGAAATCCTCTGCATGGGAGGGGGCCTGTCAGCCTGCGTTTGCACGTGCTTTTCAGTTTAATACATTTTAATCAGAAAATTAATCAGGAAACACCAGTTCGGCAAGATAATTGAACAATGAAGACACACGATAATTACTGTTTAGTCTAATTAACTTTGTTAAGTCTTTATTGGGAACAGAGACTTCCTGAGTGAAACTTATTAAATGGTTCTGCCTGGAAAACAGAATTCCCATCAAAAAGCCTTTATTCCTCACGCTATTTGCTAGGAATTGGGTGCATGTCTTTAAATCATGATTAGGGAAGCCAGCAGGTTGCTTTTGGGAAAACTGTAAGTTACCTTTGAGTCCAATTTGCTGCATCTTTGATTCATTTGCATCTCTTTAATTCACTCCTCGCCTCTTCCCAGGTTGGCAGGGTTTGATTGCCAAGAGAACCTATGGGGCCGTGCAGCCCCACGGCTGCATCCACGTGTGGCTTTGTTCCCATCGCTCATCTTCAGGCATGTGGAAATCAGGGATTATCAGCAAAAAAGGCTTTTGAGGGGCTTTTCTTTGCTGCAGTAAATATGCACCCAAGTCTTTGGTAGGGCTGTGATGGGACAGAGCTGCTGGGAAGCCTCTGGTACATCAAGGGGTACGTGGTCCTGTGGGTTGGGATCCGGGGTCTGGGGGAGGTCGGAGATGGGGGGGTCAGGGTAATTGGGTGTTGTCAGAGCCACGATGGTGCTACTGAATATTTGTGTAGGGCTGGAAAATTTAACCTCAGAGAAAAGCCTTCAGGAGCAAAACCTGCCTTTGTGTCTGTGTTGTGCTCCTCGGATCTGACCTCCATCCTCACAGGCTCTCGCAGGACTCAAATAAATAAGCCGTGTTCACTGAAGAATATTAATGGGCGTAAGGAGCAGCATATGCCTGTGCACAAATTAGCATGAAAGAGTTGGTCTGTCTGGTCCAGCCTCTCCTCTGGTTTTGCTTTGCTTTGCTTTCCTGGTAAGGGCGTAGCATTAAATATTTATAATTTCAGAACAGAGGATTAAAAATAAATATTGAAATGAGCTTGATTGGCTTTTGATCTGCTGAGAGAGCCCTTTGGCTGGCCACAGTCCAGCAAGCGACTGCCCCACCGGTAGCTCCTGCATTATTCATATTAGATTAGGTCAGGAAGATGAGAGAGACTCAGGATATCGACCCTTTAGGAGAAGGGTGAAGGAATGTGATTTAATAATCTGTGGCTTGTGGAGTGGTTATCTTCTCCAGGCTGCGAGCCACGAGCCAGGGGGAACTCAGGAGCTTAGATCTTGCTCTTAGTTTGTCATGTTTCTTTATCACTGAAGCTCAAATTCATGGAAAATCAACAAAAGCCATGCTTGCTTTCTTATTCTCACTAATTTGCCACTGCTAATTTCTTGGAGTTCCTTAGCAAGTCACTTCACCCCCATCTGTCTCTTCCCTCTGGGCTTTGCCTTTCAAGGTTGCTGGCATTTCAGGATGCTGTTTGCTCAGAGCCTGGTACATACGAAACTGTATTTTTTCTGGATCTTCTATGTACCTCTGCGCTATAGATTAATATACAAACTGCCAGGATTTCGGCAGGATGTAGGTTCGCCTCTTGTGTGAGCATCCCTTTCGCCCAAAGGTCTCTTCAGGAGTCCTTTAGTCTTTATTTTAAATGATACTATGTCCCTACTTGAAAAAAAAAAGAGAAAGAAGGAGAAGAAAAAGAGGAGTCAGGAACATAAATTAAGCCTTCAAATGCGTGTGCAGTTCTCTGTGACACAAACTTTGCTCTTGGGGTTTATGATGCTAATAAAATACTGTTCACTGCTAACAGCTCTTTCCTTTCTAACCTTACAAACTGAGACAAATAAGTGCATGTATTGAAGGAGTTCACATTTTATGTCTCTTTGCATCAATATGGCCCAGCTTTATTGACATTTAAGTAGAAACTGGCTAGTCATGCCTGGACTATATTAACTATTATTTATTATTTGGACAGAGGACCCAGGTCCTCTGTGTTTTATCTGGTTATACGTACAAATGAAAACTTTTCACATCCCAAAGAGTCTCTAAATATCATGAGAGACAAGAATTAAGCAGGATAAAAAGATGCAGTGAGCAGTTTGGGTGTTACGTGGTGGGAAACAGCACGTGCAGCTGCCGTGAGCGTTGGCCGCAGCCCACGATGGGGAAACATCAGGAGAACCTGACCCACAGGTGTTAACGAGAAAACCTCGTTAAATGGTCCACTGTGTCCCAAACGAACCACTCGACCAAAAGGCTTGTGTCTCTGCTGAGGACCTGGACTCCAAGATTTGAACTGTCAAGTACTTACAAATACAGTTATTTTAAGTGATCAGCAATAATAATTTTTTGTCATCTTTAAAATAAATCATGTTAGGAACTGCCTGAGTAGGGCAGCATAAGGAATTCGAGTCAGAATCCTGGACACACGCCCTGGCTGGCTCCAGCACGGCTTATGAACTGTAGAGCAACTATTCCTGATAGAACGTTTGTTCTTTTGTTTGCAAAATCTGGAATGGCCTCGCTGGGAGACCAGTAGCGGTGACTTAGTCATGGCACTTGGTACGTTGCTGAGGGCAACAAGATCAAAGTGAGTCACAGACAATTTGTCCAGTAAAGAGAGTAGAGAGTCGAGCCTCATGTCATAGAAGTTAAGGACTTAAAGACCAATGACAATAGTCTAGACTTTGAATTAGAATCTGTGATCTCTGTAATCCAAGTTCTCCCAACTTCTTGGACAACTTCACATGATTTTCTGTCTTACACGTATTAACGTTTTCCTTTTGTTTTCTTGCTCAGCTTCTTGCTGGAAAAATGACAAAAGCCTCTATCTGATCTGGAGATTCATGTATGGAGCTGATTGGGGAAACCACAGTGGAAACCCGATGCAGAAATCAGCACTCAAAATGGAATTAACCTTTAGGAAAATCTTATAAGTAAGTTGCTTGTACCCTTCAAGGTATTCCGTGAATCATTGACAATACGACTAGGCTAATTTAGGCATTTGTCACATAGATAAGGAAGAGTCAAATTCAGTTCTCGGTCATACGAGTGGAGGGAGAGGGGAGGGGAAACCTGTGGAAGGTCTGACGTGCCTTCCCATCTCTGGCTGTCCTGGATGTCCCCTCGGTGCTGCTCCGACGAGGACAGCCCCAGCTCCACTGAACTGCGCCGCTGGCTCTGTCCCGACAGGGATGCTCTAGCTGGGCTGTTGGATGCAATTTCCTTGTGCCTAGGACATCTCTGCACTTAATTTCTTCTCTTTTTAGGATCTAGACTTGTTTCTGAAAATAGAGCTTTATTCTTAATGTTCACTTCCTAAAGGGCAATGACAGAGGAGAGAGAGAGAGAGGGAGGGAGGAAATGCCATAAACCGGGACATTTTGTTACCACGTTCACTGCACATCTGGGAGCTCTTTTGGTACGTAATTGCTGCATAATGCTGTTCACAAGCTACAGCCTCATACGTGTCTTGTTGGAAGCTGCTGTTGTAATGCCGTAGCTCCCGCTCTGGAAATTGAGCATGACCTATCGGGCAGGTCTGCGGCTCACGGAGTGGAAAACTCTTGGTTCCTTCTCTTTGCTCTGTGAGATCGTGGCCAGGCTACTGCTGTGCTACTTTTTGAGGTTCTAAAAGCCTCATTGCTCCCAAATCCGCTGCTGAGCAGAGGCGAGTGCGCTGTTTAAATCCGAAAGATAATTCTGTGGGGAGACCGAATGTGCAGCTCTCTGCAAGGCTGTGGTGCTGGGAATCGGGGCGAAGCTCCTCTGTATTACTGTATTTTCCCCATTACAAACATTAGCTTGTAATGAAGTACTGATATTATTCTGTTGTTTTGGTTTGTATGATTTAAGGAAGAAAATCTGACCTTAGAAATTGTGTTATCCAGCAACCTGGATGCGATTAAGAAACCGCCACTGTGCTGCGTGTTCCCTTTCCTCTCTTTCAACAAAAGAAAAAAAAATTTCAAAACATTTTGTTGAATTTCCTAACTTCTTAAAATGCAGTTTAAACAGAACTTTTTGGGGAAAAGTTTGGTTAAGGTGCTTCCCTGCCTTTATTTGGGATTGTGTAGGTCTTAACTATTTAATCCCAAAGCGTTGAGGGCCCTCATCCAAAAGGCAGGAAGACATCCCAGTTTTGGGTAAACCGCGTGCAGTTTTTGCTCCCGTGGCAGGGAGACACATATTTTGGACATACAGTGTCTGACAACAGGTGAATTCAAGTTTAAAGCAAAGATGACTGGGTGAACTTCTGCCATCTGAACTTGGAAGCCGTGTCTGTCCACGCCACATGGTGAAGATGACAAATTGCAGTGAATTTGTGATCTGGCGCTATCGAATTTCCTTCTTGTCTTTCTTAACCTTGGGACAAATTAAATCAAATTCTGCTGTGAAGCCTAAAGACGAAAAATTTGTTAGCTCTAACAGTATATTATGCCAAGTAGTCAGAACTCCCTGGTATTAATTACTTTATTCAGTAAGTTAAACAAATGATGTGCTATCTGGATTCAGGGGGAAGCCACCCAGGAGTATATAAAGGATGCAAAGATATTCCTGTCAGTGAACATCCAAACTCTAGTTGCTAATTTGCTGTGGAGAGCAACAGTCTGTTGTAAAGCTGCCTCCATTCCTGGGCAATATCATGCAAGTCTAACCACCGTTACTGCGTAGGTTAAGGAAATCCTCGCTGCTGTCGTACTGGACTGGAGATCCCATATCTGATTTCTTTCATGGGTGAAGCTGCGAAGATTCTTTTTCCCTACAAAAAGTCTCTTTTAAAGAGACCCAGGTCTAGGCTGGGAGGCATCAGCCGATGGAGTGTCTACGGCTCCCAGGTTGTTCCAATGATTCATTACCCCATTTCAAAAAATGCAAGCATTATTTTGAATTCAGATTTGGCTGCTTTTAATTTCCACCAAGAGATTCTCTCCGCTCATCTCTGCTAGATTAAAGAGCCCTCAGTATCTGATAGTTTCTTCCTGTGAAAGTGCTTGTGCACTGTAATCAAATTATCTTTTGAATTTCTTCCTGATAAGTTAAAGAGATTAATCTTTTTGCAGTCTTCACTCTAAGGCATTTGTTTCCACAAGCCTGAGTCACTCATGTGCCTTCTCAGGGCTCGAGCTCCAGGTTTGTGTCTTGCAGCAGTACACACAGAGTGCAAATAGGTGTAGTACTGTTGCACAACAGTGCAAATAGGTATAGTACCATTACACAGAGCTCAGAAAGAGCCCGGGGTCTTGGTTCAGATACTGTGCTGACTTTTTTTTTTATGAAGACTACTAAAGGTCTAAGAATTGTATCTATTTTCATAAAAGACTAAGGATTAAAATGCAAGAAAGGAAAGAGAAGCGAGGTAGACAGGGAGGTTGCTCTTGCAGTACAATGCTCACCTCATTAGCTCTTTCTGCCCTGAGCAGCATTGCACACTTGGTCTGGTGTTAATTTATATGGTAAAAAAGCATGGGGAGGGTTTAAAAATACATATATATGTAAGCAGAAGTTCAATCCTGGCAGAATGCTGAGTGCTTTCTTGTGAAGTGCTGAGTTGGCAGAAGCTGGAGCTGCTCAGCACCTCTCGAACCATTCGTCCTCCTCTTGCTTGATTGTCAGCGAGTCTGCAGAGCTGGCCATAAAACAACACCGGAGACTTCCAATAAAATGAACGTAGTGTTAAGATACAGATGCTTCACTGTACAGAGTCATTCCAGAGGGTGAAATGCTAAATTGTGATCATTCCTATGGAGAGGTGAGGGGGAAAAAAGGTGTAATGGGAGAGGAATGCAGAGCTCCTGCACCCAGAAGGATGGAGATGAGAAACAATGGAGGGAATCGTGTCAGCCCGAGATCCATCCGTGGAACTGCTGTCCCGTGGACCCGGTGGGTTGTGTTAGTGTTGGTTTGGGACAGAACAGGCTTTCGAAGGAGCGTTTAGACCTCAGTGTCATCCCTCTAAATTACTGCCATGCATTCTGGCCCAGCGCTTCCTGGCTATATTTATAACACAGGGCAGCCAACAGCAGCCACTCGGAGGTTTTAAAGCTGAAATAAACTGTAGGTACATAAAGTTGGCGCATAGGTAAAGTGATGCAGAAGTGAGGGGGGCGGTCACTGGCAGCTTCCTCTGTGCCTGCCTGGGAAGGGTTAATCTTCTTCCCAAAAAAGGTTATTTGTGCCTGGGATGGTCCTGGGGACACGCAGCATGTGGCAGGTGACTGTCCTGCTCTCCTGGGAATGGTATGTGGTAAATAAAGAAATGCTTGTGGATAAGAGCAGCCTCCTACTCTGAATATGATCCAGGGCTTGTATAACGTGGCCTTGACCTTCGCTGGGAGCTCCAATCCTAATCAACAGTGGTAATTAACAGTAACAAATGCAGCAGCAAGGATCGGAGTCTTACAGTTGTGTGACTCGGGTTTACAGGAGCATTAGCAGCACAAGACTGTGCGACACCCGTGCGATACCTGTGCCGTTGTTTGCAAGGCTGCCGGGAAGGGCTGGAGCATCAGTGAGTGCAGTCACGGCTGAGGTGGAGGCTGAATCAAGAGAATCATTTCCTTTTTAAATCAGAAACTTAAGCAGCAAGTTGAGTTTTGCAGAATCCCGCAGTCCTTCAGGAGGCACCTCATGCCTATAAACCAGCACCCCCATCTCTCCCGTACACCATAAAATTCCTCTGTAATGATCATCATGACAACTATAAACCTGTTGTTTCCATTCTCTGTGATTTATTGAGCTGGTGGAAAAGGTGGGGCTGCTGTTTTATTGGGATGATCAAATGTTTGCAGAGGGAAAATACAATCTGCATTCTTCCAAGGCTGCTTTTATACACTGAATCATGAATACATTTCCTTTCCCTTTAGAAATTTAACATTGTAGGACACAGAAACACTTCTTCAAAGTGAATTTTTTTATATAGTAGTGTAAAGTCCTGGCTATATGAGATATAATGCAAGAGCCTGTGCAGCCATGGGAAATCTAGCATTGGAGCGTTCCCCAAACAGGCTATTGCTGGCTTTGATTTTTCTCAGCCAATTTTGAAAGTTTGAGTTTTCATTCTTAATTGGGATGAAGCCCCATTGCAGAATGCCAGAAGCCTCCACAAAGCAGCAGAGAATCACCCGTCCTGCTCTCTTGTGGTGTTGACCACGTGCCCTTGACCATGGTGACCGGGGGAGTCGAGCAGCCTCAGCGTGTACAGGATGCCCAAGGCCATAAGACTTTGGTCCAGAGAGAAAAGAGGATGAAGGAAAACAAGTCCTTTGTGTCTGTCGTGCGCTGGATCAGCCGGGCACACGCTGGGAGGAGATAAATGATGCATGGGGCTCGCAGGGATTTCAGCCTCGCATTATCTGGCAATTTCTCAGTGTTAAATACTTCTCATTGTTTTCTGCTGAGTTAAAAGTCTGCACAGGTACTCTAGAGATACTGTATTTAATAGTTGCAAATGTGTAATCGAATACGATTAATAATAGTAATTGTAGTAACCAGCACACTGTTGTAATTGACCTAAATGTTTCTTACTAATTGGAACAACTACAGTTCAGAAATCATTCACAGGCTAGAAGTAGTACTTTAGACAGGGAAAAACAAGCTGGCCTCAATCTGTGACACATATCAGCATTAACACAGCAATGTCCTTTTATCATCAGATTTCTTTACATTTTGTGGGACTGCAGCTGGATGGACATAAGGAGGATGTTCTGTGGTCATAGCAAAGGGTTGGCTGTGCCCTGGTCTTGGTTCTGGGCCGGTGGGCTCAGAAACGAGTGCTCAGTGCAGGCTTTGGCGCCAGCCCTTGGGGAGGGTTGAGCCGGGGACATTCTGTGTCCTGTGTGCCGTTCAGAAGCTCTTCTGTTTCCAAACCTTTCAAATACTGACAGCTCTGTCATCACTGCAAGATGTTGACTGCCCTGCACGTTTCGTATGTGCCTGTTTGCTAGATCTGCCTCTTTACCATTCCCAAATGGTGTAGGTTTATCTTTTTTATTTGAATATTTGTCTCTCTCAGGTTAAACGACATGCGACCTTTCTTCAATATAGATATCACCTGGTCAAACTTCCAGCAACGACAGTGTGTCTGGATCCATTTGATTAAATGATCTAGGATCTCTCCCCTAAGGACACTCATCAAACTTCATCTTACATCTTGGGCTGTCATTTATACTGCTGCAAAATGAATATGAAACACTTCCGTGACAGTTAAATGAGAATTTCTTCTGGAGAGTTTATTTCTGATTTATGCACTGATATAAATTGTTGGGGAATGTGCAAAGCAGAATAAAACCAGACCCAAAGCGTTTGCGACTGTGAATCCCGTGTTACAGAAGCATTGCTGTGACACCCCCATCCAGCGCCTTGGGACGTGTCAGCAAGTGCCTCGCTGAAGGACTGTGAGTTTTGTGATTGATGGCACCCAGGACAGTGTTTGATGTTAAGTGCTGTTCAAGTGCTTTGCTGGACCGGAGCCAGGGAGCTGATTTTTGCAGCCTTGTTCCTGTGCAGTGTCCTCAGCCGTGCTCGCTTGGCCCCATGGGACCCACTGGAGAAAGTGCTACTTGGGCGAGCAGCACTTGTCAGAGTCACAGCTTCTGTGTGTGAAGCTCGTCTCGACAATGTTCTCGTGTGCGTTAGGTCAGAAATAGACAGTGTGGGCCAGACCCTTAGCTGGTGTCGGTCTCTCCTCCCAAGGAACAAGCGCCAGGACGAGAGGAAACCACCTCAAGTCGTGCCAGGGGAGGTTGAGGTTGGATCTTGGCAAAAATTTCTTCCTGAAAGGGCTGTCGGGCACTGGAACAGGCTGCCCAGGGCAGCGGTGGAGTCACCATCCCTGGAGGGGTCGAAGAGATGGAGATGAGGCTCTCAGGGACATGGAGTAGTGACAGGGTTGGGGTAACAGTTGGACTACGTGATCTTGAGGGTCTTTTCCAACCAAAATGATTCTGCGATTAATTGGGAGATCTCCACAGCTGGAAATGGAGCTGATGGGGCAGAGGCAGCTGAGGATGGCTGGCTGCTGAAGTCACCGGGCAGCAGGTCCCTCAGCCCCCCGCCGAGTGGCTCTCCCCAAAATAATCCCACTCCCAGCACTTTCCAATTCTCCCTGGAAAAACAAACAAACAAACAAACAAACAAACAAACAAAGCATCAGCCCCTTTTCATCGCGGCAGAGAGACCGGCTAAGGTGAGAGCAGCCCCCACGCAAATCCCTGGGCAGCCAAGTGCTGGGCAGCGCGACTCCAATTGCCGGGGAGGCAGAGGGGTTGGCTTGGTAGGAAAATCAAAAGAGAGCAGTTAAAGGCCTTGGCAGCTGCTTGCCCAAAGTGACCGCAAACACGTGTCTCACCCTGGTAGGTCTCAGCAAAACTCAAATGTCATCTGATGCTGACAAGCGAGAGGGAGAAAAAGCTGACTGCCCTTGCTGGAAAATAATGAGAGCGCTGCAAGGAGGGAGGGAGCAGAGAACAGTCCCGGGAGGCTCATGTCCAGTTGTATTCCTTCTCTCCCACTATTTGTCCAATGCTATTAATTTGGGGAGTTATAAAAAGTGCTAAGTTTTGCTGTAGCACTAGAACTCTTTGCGCCAGGCACTGTATAAATGCGTGGGAGTAGAAAGTACCAGCTTCCAAAGTAGCTGCTGTGCAACCAGCAAAGGCTCAATGCACTAAGCAATGATTGAGGAAGGTTTTTAGGAGATAAAAGTGCAATTCCCAAATTTGACACGCGCTCCTCTGTGTAATCTCTGGGCAGTTCTCTTAATCCCTTTGTGCCTTAGTTCTTCAGGCTTCAAGTGTATTAGAGGTGGTTTAGGTACAGCTGATCCTGCGTTAGGAGGTTGGGGCTGCAGGAGAACAGCTGCACCGGAGGGGACTGCGCGGACTCGGACACGGCTAAAAAGCCACTGAGATGCCCGAGACTCTTCCATCCTTGTGTGCAGCGTTCAGCATAATGAGCCGCCGTCTCTGCTGGTGCTGCCCCATCGCATGGAGCCGATCATTAGGAGCCGATCATTAGGCAGCAACCCCGAATCATCTCTCTGTGTCCAGGTCTGCTCCCGCCTGGTGGATTAATCCGCAGGTCCAGCTCGCAGGTGGGGGTGCTGGGCTCTCTCTGTGCCTCTTTTCACCACATGCACCATTATTTTTTCACTTCCAATACCTTTCAGGCTGAGGTTGAAGTGCCGGCTTAAAGGAACATGCAGACAGGATAGCAGGTCGAGGCATGGGGCACCCTCTCCCTTCCAGCCCAGGGCTTTGTTAAATCCCCTTCACAACTCTGCACACAGCTGAATAATGGGGAGCTCTGCCACAGAAATATGTACTGCTTTCTCACTGCATTAAGCACTGGCTTCAAGTGAATTTCTTTCACAAGCAGAACTAATAAAAGGACTAAAAACTGCCAGATTCCACTTGACAAATGGCTCAAAGGAGGACGTCTTCTAAATGCTTTTAGCATTTGCAGTGATTGATCAGGGTGGGCTTAGAAGCAGCAGACCTGTTGAGTTTTTTTGGAGATGGAATGATGGAGGGATGATAATACTCCTTTCTTCTCTATCACTATAATTTTTGCTTTTCTGCAGATGATATATCCAGTGTCCAGAAATCACCACCTGTGTTTTGGAACTAACCCAGGAATACAATTTAAATCCATGCATGCTAACTGTGCATCTGTCAATTCACTTATTCATATAGTCGCACGCCGGGAATCAGATGACACGTGCTGTGATCGTTGTTGTGGACGCGTAGAGAGAGACAGTTTTGCCCCAAAGTGCTTCCTTGGGCCCAGACCGAAGGTCACAGAGCAGCTGGGGTTGGAGCCGGGCGTCCGTCACTCCAGCCTGTTCCAGCAAGGCTCTGGCTGCAACCAGCCACTTACTCTTCATTTAAACTCTGTCAGTCTCTCCTGCAAAAGCCCAGAAAGACTGTGCTGAGGGATGGATGGATTTTTGCTTAGCTGGAGCAGGTAGGAGAGGGAGCTCTGGAGCAGGGAGCCATTCCTGCTTGGCACACCCAGCACCCATCCCTGGGCAATATGAACTGGCAAAGTGACAGTTGTTTTCTCTTTATCTAAATTTTTTTTAAAAAAGTAAAAGGAGACACATCATGACCACATTGGGAAACGTGTGCTTTTCTTGCTGAGGATTTCAGACACTTCATCTCCCTGGGGATTGCAGTAAACCAGGCGTGTGCTGAGTCTGGACTGTCAGGTGGAGGAATCGATGGTTCTTCCCTGAGCTGTTTGTGCAGGTGAATGCTCTCTTGCTTAATTGATGTCCTATTTATTGTTGAAGTGTTGCTGTTTGTTTTTTTTTTTTTCCTTTTCTTTTCTTCTTTCCCCCCGCTTCTTCTCTATTTCTTAGTTCTCAGTCCGGGAAGCAAGTTTCAGTTCACTGATCGGTCACAAGAGCTTAGGAAACCAACTGTGAGCCGTCACTCCAGACTGACCTAATGCATAAGGCAATGGGCTCTTAAGGCAGGAAGGTAAAAAAAAGGTTTAAATCTCAAAAAGAAAAGAAAAAAAAAAGTTTTAAACCTCAAAAAAAAGGCTTAAAACTCAAACCACTAGGGAACCTTTAAAAAAAAAAGGTTAAAGCCTCAAACCATTTAGCAACATGGTTTAGTGCTAGAATTACGTTGTGGTTAGACTTGATGATCCAACCAGAAAATGATTCCATGTTTGAAATCAGGCAGCTCTTGTCTCCCTCCCAGCAGCTCCCTCTTGTCTCCCTCCCTCCCAGAAAGTCCCAGAGGAGACTTTTTGGAGGTAGATATTACCTCCAGACTCCCAGGGAGTCAGCAGCACAGCTGCACAATTTATTATTGTGTGCGGTGAAACCCTTTGTTCATTTTATTAATAACTCCTGTAAGTATCACTGCAGCAGCTGATCCAGCAGAGGGGAAGGGACACACCTGGGGTGTCTAGAAAAAAAAAAGAGGCCAAATTCTGTCTGTGAGTTGGATGCCTGGGTGTATTCTTGTAAACTCATCCAGCTTACTTGTGCATACAAATTTCTGTATTAAAATATGTGTGTTTAACTCAGTGCCCTGGTGAAGCAAACCGTAGCTCTTCCTCCTCTCAGTTTGCGTCATGATAACCGCCCTGGTTCCCGCACAGTCAGCTGGGATCTTCCCACCTCTTTCTGTGGCTGTGGAGACTTCTGCTGACTTCTGATCTGCTCTGCAGAAAATGTCGATGCATTTTCTTGTGAAGCAAATAATGCAAAGAGATCCCCTGGCCCTGGCTGCTCACAGTAGCTGCTCACTGAAGCACAAGCAAAATTTTTTAGATTTTTTTTTTTTTTTGCACAATTAGGCTTAAGAATATTCTAAATCAGTTGAATTGGACTGAAATAAATGTGTCCAGCTGGGCTTTGGCATCAGCTGAAAACTGTCTAAGCTGGTGCAATTGCTCAGTTCCCCCTGTGCTGGGAAGGGCTGAGTTCCTCAAGGGGAGCCCAGCACCCCACTTTGATGGATGCTTCTTCAAGGGCTGATGGACAAGCAGATGAGTGAGCAGATATCTGTGTGAGACTATGAAGTGCTGAAAAGCCTTTAAACTAATCTGGGCCAAATAATCCAAGGCTCTTTTTCTCAGGTAGAATGGATGGATCCTCAGCTGGTGTGACTTGGCATCTCTGCCACGTGTCTCAAACTCGCGTTGTTTTTATTAAAAGGCCAAATCTCGTGAGTTTAGGCTCTTGGGTTCCTTCTCCACGGGGCAGCGACGAGGGGCTGGGGCCGTGACTCACGCACTGGTGCTGCTTGCAGACTGCTGCCAGCTTTTCTTTAAGATGCCACAAGCTTTAATAAGCAAGGGATTAATTATGCTTCCCATGACTGCTTGGCAGCTTCACCTTAATGCTTGAGCGTGTTAGCACATCATTAGTCAGAGGGCAGTAAAATAATGTCATTGTCCTCCCGTTCTCCCCCAGCTGTGCTCATTATTTCGTCGTGCGCAGTGGCAGGAGGTGTGATGGGCCCGCGTTCCTCTGGAGGGGATGGAGCCTGTGCTCTCTGCTCTGCAGGTCACCGCTCCTCTGCTCTAACAAGTGTAATTAAAGGGATTTACTCCATTATCCAATTTGATTACAGGCAAGCTGCTGGGTAAACAAGGAAAAGGGAAGGCTTGGGTGAAACCACACAGCTCAAGCAGCTCTTTGGAGCTGATCTTAGCAACCTTGTTTATGTAGATGTGCTTGCCAGGGTCTGTTGCTCACTGGGAGTGATTCATCCAGCCAGCTCCGTTGCACTGAACCTCTCTGGCAGGTTTTGTTTCTTGTTGTGGGCAAATCGAGCAATCTTCAGAGCGTCAGGTTTCCAACCATCTCTTCTAGTGAGCAAAAGTCTTACGTTTCTGACTTCCCCTGAGGAACTTGGGATGACTGATCAGGCAGTTCTGACCAAAAATGGCACACGAGGTGTTTGCTCCTTGAGGAGCTGAGTAACGTGCTAATGAGTGCGAGACAGATCCTGCTGCTTCCCATCCGATGGGAATTAATGGTGCTTGCGCTGGAACAGAACCAGGCTGGAGGCTGGCTGACTTCTCTTGCATTGATTAGGGCCCCAGCTTCAAGAAAGTACAATCGAACTGAACTTTTCAATAACGCTTTGAGCCAGGAACGATGTGTGGGTCAATGAGGACAAGAATGGAGTGAGGACTGAGCTGCTAGGCCTGGCCTAGAAGAGCATTGGCGCCGCAGTGCCCCCACTGATGGGGACGCACACGGTAGCGCAGAGACTCGGTGAACCTGGCGTTCCCAGCCTCATTTACCTCAAATCAACGTCAAAGTATTTATCTTTGACGGACCAAATTGTTTGGCTTGGCGCTGGGACTTGGCGGCGCCCGGGGTTTGTGTCAGTGAAACGTCTTGTCGGGGCTGCCCCTCCTGCCCCCGCGCTGCGTGCAGGGCTGGGGCCTGGCGTGAGGACCTGGCGCTGTCAGATGTCACCTCAGGGATCAGGTGTGTCACTGTCCCTGGCCGCAGGCAGAGCTGTGTCAGCAGCACCAGCGCGGGGCCGCCTGAAGGGCCCTGCCTCAGCTTGCTTTTGTCACTGGCAGGCGACGCATTTAATTTGAGTAGGGAGAATGATCCTTTAAAAGCAGGAGCCATAGCAGTGCTTGCTCAATGGCTCATTGCCCTGAGGAGCCCTCGTTCCAAGGCTCCTGCTGCACAGGCAGCTTTCGGGCAGGTAAAACCATCCAAAGGGAGCTGGACCAGCCTGCCCCTCACCTCCCCGCAGACCATTCATCAAATCCAGCAACGCAGACCTGCCCACAGCCTGATTACTTATTGCTTAACAAGTGCATTAGTGTAAATCAAGAGACATGTTTCAATTATCTAATAGAAGAATTATTGATCCACGCTCTCGTTCCGAACATTCAAATGTTCCAGCAGGAGAAACAATATTTGTATATGCTATAAAAAAATCTGAAGTGTGTTTTTATGTTTCAATTAGACTGTACTTGGAGAACTGTTGTACGATGCTTTTGTAGAAGCAGCTGTGGACAAATGGTGACAGGTAGAGTGGCTGTGGTCCCCAACACGGTTCTGCTGCTTGTGCTCCGTGGGTCCTGCAGCAAAGAGGGCACGGGGTGACATTCCTCCCTTTCCTCTTAGGATGCTGCACAGAGAAGCACAGGGCTTCATTTTTATCTCATTGCCCACTGAAAAGAGCAGCTGTTCCTCAAAATGGCAAATTTAGTTTAAGTCTATTAAATCAAAACATTTTTTTTTCTCCCTCTCCCTGCACTTCGGTTCTGAAAGTTGGGGGGAGGAAGGGGATTTGTGCTTCTTGAAGACATGACATGAGTGTAAGGAGCCTTAGGCGTCTCACTGATGAAACAAACATCCTGCAGGAGAGTTAATACGAAGTGGAGTTACTCTAAACCTTCTGCCTTTCAGTCCATTGTCCTTCTGTAACTGTAAAATGCAATTGAAGGACGCTCCTGTTCCCCTTTGATATAAAACATGGGCTATTGTAGAAACTGAAAACCCATTCCAGGCTCTTCTCAGCACTTCTTTTTAAAGCAGCGCAGTTTGGCTGTCAGTCTCTAGCTCCACTTTTAATTAAAATAGGCTTGTAGCCTGCACTGACAAGCAAACATCTACAGTAAGTTGCAAACTATAGAGCAATCCTTCTCGGTTTAAGGATGCCAAATAAAATGTCACTTGCCGCCTCTCCAGGAAAGCTCTCTATGTTTAAGAATAAACACAGAAATAAAGTTGCCACCTGGGAAGCTATTGATAACCTTTTTCTGGGACAGGGAGCTTAGATTAGACATAATAGCAGTTTTCTGGGTACTTCATGCAGCCCCGTGAACGTTGCTAGAGACTTCATGGCCCTGAGTCTTGTTTTGCTTTTTTTTCCCCCCTCCCTTGTGCTCTGTCACACATTAAGCGTGACGGGATGGAAAACCCACCAAAAAGTGGAAAAAGCCCATGCTAGAGAGTTTGTGCAGAATATTCTTGCGGTGGGACTCCTCGAGCATTTCATTGCCAGACCAGGGTTTCCCTGCTGGTACGAGGCACCTGATAAACCTGCCACTGCTTTCATGTTCTTTTTATTGAATACCTGAAAAACCCTCAAGAAAGTAAATAGGATTAACTCAAAACAAATCTGTGGCACAGAGCAGCAAAATCATGCTGCAGGTTTATTACTGTCATCATTATTAATAAGCTTCTTTTCCTAGTCTGGCTGCTTCTTGTTGCATTTTTTAGTGTTGAAAGCTTTTAAAGTGTCCTGCAGGCCTTGGGGTTATAGGAGGTGGCTCATTTCTTGCCCTGTTTGGGGGATCAGGCTGGATTTCTTTAAGGAAATTTGACTTCTAAATAAGCAACGTGATCACTGAATTCTTGCTGCTGGGGTTAAAACTTTGTGCCGCAGGTGTTTGGGATGGACGTTATGGGAGATGCTCGGCTTCAGTGCTTGGTTTGTGGGGGCTGAATGTGGTCCAGGCTGCAACCCCAGAGCAGGGGGTCGTCCCTGTATCCCAGATGGGAAACTGGATCCCGACAGGTGAAATTAAAGGTCTGAAATTCAGGGTTGCTACGAATCTGAAATTCAGGGTTGCAAGCATCAAGCGCGCCGGCTCCCGTCCGATCCTCATCCCATCGTCTCGTGCAAAGGGTTTGTGATTTTGAGTAATATTTGCGAGGGCTGCCCGGCAGTAATTACACAGTTTTTTCCTTCCCACTCCCCCGTTCGTGTTGCTCTCAGTTCATAACCCTGCAGGAGATGATTCTACACCCCTTTATTGAGCAGAACATCCTCTCCTGGCTGAGCAGTGTTGTAAATCTATCCAGGTGGGAAGCACAAAGAGAGGACAGCAGTTATATTTTTACTCTCCTGTTTACATACTGTTTTAATTAGGAGGGTGCATTTGATTAGCTAAAAAAAAAAAAAAAAGATGTGTCAATTGAAATTAATCTCTCTCTAAAAATTTGCTCTAGTGAAAAGGTTTGGTGGTTTGTTCCGAACTGGAATGTGGGCAATGGAGTGCGACAAATCAATTTTCCTACCAGGTCTAATCATGACCAGTGTGAAATTAAGTTGTCACGTAGCACCCCTAATATGCACGTCCAAGCGCATGTTAGACTGTTTGCTGAGGCAATTTGCAGAAACCTGGTTCTTCTCCATCCCGGTGACTTGAACTAGACTTTCTCTTGTTGTAAAGCACTTAAGGGCAAACTGCAATGTGACATGTTGACACCAGGGAGGTACAGAAGTTTCAGAGGAGAGAAGTAGGGCATGTAATAGCAACATAAACTGTTACAAATCAAGAAGCTATTTACGAGCCATTTACTTACTTAGCCCTAAAAATAGCTAGGGCTGTATGTGAAAACAGGTCTGTGATTGAAATCAAGCCCTAGACATGATGTAATGGGAAATGCAATCAGTTATTCTATAAATAGACCTGCTGTCCTCTCCACGGATGGGGCAAGAGTAATAAGGGAGAGAAGCAGCTGGGTTTAAGCAGCGGGGTTTAAGCTCATACTTACTACAGGTAGTTAATAAAGGAGAGCGCGTGTGTAAAGTCACCAGCCCAGCCTACGACTGCAGAATTTCCCCAGTTGCACCCAGGCATTTTTCTGGACTTTTCTTCGAGTGGGCTGAGAAACATAACTGTGCTTTTGCCACAGCGCAATTAAATAAATCCACTACTACCAATAAAGTTTAAAACCTATAAAATACAGCTGTTCCGTCCTGCTGGGTTTTAAAAGAAATGGTTTCGCAGAAACGGGTCCAGGTGTGTGCTCGTGCCAGAATGGCTCGCGAATGCTTGTTGGAAGAGCTGCTGAAATATTTTGGCAGATGTTCCTCTTGGTCTAGGGGATATTGCTGCAGGGAATGAGTCTCTCTGCGCAGCGTAATGCAGAATAATATGGGCTGAGAGCTGCAGCCCCTGTTTTGGGTGTCCGTGATATCCGCCAGCCCGGGCTGCTCCAGGTTCCTTTAAAATCTATTTGAAACCAAGGGAGCTCAACAACCCTGTAGCTGCAGAGAGAGAGTGGAGACTGAGCCCAGCTGCTGTGGTGCAATGTGGGATTTATGACTTGTGACCATTTTTCAAGTTAGAATCATTGATTTTTTTTTTTTTTTGGTACCATTTCTTCTCTTTGAAATGCAATAAATCGCCTGAAGCGCCTGGTTTCTCGGGGACCCAAGGCCGTTCCCCTCTCGAGCACCGATGCTGCTGCGACACGTGCTGTGGGGCTGGGCCGAAAGGGGCTGGAAATGGTTTAACACGGAGGTACCATTTTTTACCGAGTCTGTAGGTTTGGCTTTTCTCCTCGTGGCAGTCCTGTTTTCCCTGCAGCGCTTCATCATCGACCAGGAAGGAAACCCGTTCTTTGTTTCTCAGTCGCTCTAAATGCCTTTCTTCGTTAATGCCAAAGCAGTTCTTTCTATGCTGCCTGTCCCAATACAAAAGGAAATAAATTCTTTGTATTGAAAACTGCAGATTTTTTACCCAGAAAGTGCTGTCTTGATAATTTTTGAAAGGTTAGAATCACAGAATCATAGAATCGTAGAATCATTTCAGTTGGAAGAGACCCTCAGGATCGAGTCCAACCATAACCTAACTCTAGCACTAACCCATGTCCCTAAGAACCTCGTCTAAACGCCTTTTAGACCCCTCCAGGGATGGCTGCAGGAAGTTCTCTTGCTAGGCACTAAAACCATGAAGATAGCCATGCATTTGGGCTGGAAAAAGGGTAGTTCTGACCAATTCTCATGCCTTTGCAAAGTCAATATGCCTGGCGCAGCAATGAATTTGGGAGAGAGAGCTTTGACACCGAATATCAGCTGCCCTGGCTGAATAACGGGTGGCTGGGAGACCTGGCTGGGTTGTTAGCGCCGCTGCGCAGTCACACACCCTCTGCAATTCTCGATATAAATGGGAGTAGCAACGCTTTGTTTTATCTGCTCCACCAAAGGAGAGCTGAAGATCGATTAATACTCGTGAGCTGATGCAATGCGCTGTGTGCAGCCAGATAGAGATGATTAGAAATTGGATGACAGGATGTCCATGGACCTCCCAAGCTCATGCCTGCCCAGTATATGTCAGAAAACCTCTCTGGGCAATGTCTGGGGGCTCAAGAAGATGATAAATATATTAAAAAAAACCAACCAAACAAACAAAAAACCTCCAAAACAAAACAAAAAACCACCACTTGCTAGTTTAAAATCAGGATAAGATGAATTATAATCCTTCACATGCGAAGAAATGTGGGCTGTTACTACTCACTTCTTAAAGAAATAAAAAGTATGCTGTATCAGTGACTTTAGATCTCTTTATGAATGTTCTCCTGCAATTGCTCGACTCTGCTATAGTTTTTCAAACATTTTTAGATCCTAAAAGAGAAATGCTGTTTATCACCTCTAATTTCTACAACTGGGTCTGAAAACTAATTAGTAAAATAGACTGTACCATATGCTTCCTTGGTGTGTGCTCCTGCTATAACTATTTATATTTTAAGTTGGTTTTTTCTTTGTAAAATTGCTATTGCTTCTCAAATGGCTTGGTTCTACCTATTGATGTTTTATTGTGGAGTCGTATTCCGCTCCTTATGTATCCGCATCTCTTCTTGGCATAAAAATTACCTGAGAAGAAGGGAACATAAACCAAAACTGAATCCTTGTCATTCTTTCTGCACAAATGTGTCTGGTTTATATTCCTGGGGCAACTATTACTGGAAATGTTGCAGATTTTGCAGGTCAGAAAGCAAGGAGCTGTTCAAGTTGCAAAATGGTGCCTGAAGATGGGGACGTTACAGGCTGAGCCATGGGCTGGGGAGGTTGTGGAGCTGCTGGATTGACCAAAAATGCCAACTTTTGGTCAATCTGACACCCTTCAGAGCAGGACAGGACTGATGGGAACAAGTCTGGAAGTGTTTCGCAGTTCAGAGACTGGCAGAGCTCAATGATGCTCCACGGTAGATATTTCGCCTAATATTCTATTACTCATTTTAATATTATTATTCCTGTTTATACTCTAAACAACTCTTCTTCCCTGCTGTTTCATGTCCTCATTGTGTCTGCTTCCTGGAAAAAAGGCTCTACTTGAGAGCAAAGTATTATATTGTAAATAAACTCAGCAACGACAGCTTTGTAGTCCCGGTTTGCATCTGCAGGACGGCTCATGCTTCCCCGAGCCTTAGCTCCAAACTGCATCCAGTTTTGATTTCCAAGCTGTTGAGAAGGAATTATGACACAGTGGGTAAGTTACTGCTGACTTTTGAGCGGTGAAGTGAGAGGAGTTCTCCCCTTCTGAAATGGGCGACGGCAGCGACTCTGCCAGTTCTCCCAGAGATGGGGCCAGGAGATCTAATAGATCTAAAACTAATAGACCGGCCATGTCAAAAAGGACAATCTGAAGCATAGCCTGGTGTCCTGATGTGCACCTTGCTGCTTTCTCCTTACCCGCAGAAGTATCGGCTGTTAACGAGAAAGAAGATTGAAATGCTGGTTCTGGGCTAGCTAAAAATCTATACATGGGATGGATGCTGTTCCCGCTTTCAGGTGACCAAGACGTTTAGACCCCAGATTTCCTTCAAGATCACGAGATTCTCACCAAGCCAACAGGGGTTCTGATTGCTGAATAATGCATCTCAGATGAGAAGATTCTTCCTCTGGATGAGCTGAACTGGTAGATCGTGCCCTGCTTTGATCCTTCTCTTTGAGATCTCCGGGGCTGGTGGCAGGAAGGGCCATCAGCAAGTAGCTGTTCCTTGGCTTTGTGGATATAAATACTGATTCCTTGTTCCATTTTTCATGCCTTACTTCTTCTCCTGTACCGTTCAAAAGAACAAAAGGCGGTTTGAGCTTTCTGAGCTTGGAATTTAAGAGGTTTTTCTTGGTTGTGGCATTGCTGATTTTTCTTCCCCTCCCTTTGCATCAAAAAAAAGCTTTTCCTTTTACCTACAGACATGAAGGGGAGGGGAAAGAGGGGGAGAACTGAAATGAAGGTGAAAGCTGGAGGAGGTTTCACCTGCATGCATGAAGCAGTAAGTGGAGTGATTTTAATGTTTGGGCGTTCTGAGGGTCATCCACAATCATCGATAAGCTCTTGCTGTCTTTGCTTCGCTGTCCTTGTTGCCGAAGGCTCGGCGGACGCTGGGGATCCATAGTGGGCTGGGAAATGGTTCATCCCCCTCTCCAGCCATCTTTCATTTCCATTCGGAATATATATGGAACGGGAGGCATCCGGGACTCAAGGGAGCAGGGAGGATTTATTGCCAGCAGACACTGTTTAGTACAGATGTGCAGAGCAGCAACTATCAGTTGCCAACAAAACCTCTGGAGATATATATCATAGGAGAAAGTTGTCAGCAATTAATTTTCAGAGGGCTAAACTTCACCCATTTTTTAATAGAAGAGGAGTCTGAGGGACCACAGAGAGAATAAATCATTTAGACTCATGGGAGGTTTTTAGCTGCTTTCCAGAGCAAGTGTTACTACTTTTGCACCTTGGCAACAAGTGAAATGTTTGCTTTTAACCACTGAGACAAATATTCTTAAATAAGCAAGACGTAAAACAAACAAATAAAAATTAGAACGGCTTTTCTTTGAGATACCCCTTGAGTCCTTCCCCAAAGAAAGATACCAAACACTTGGGTAAAGATCTGGTTGATATTGTAGGTGATGCTCAGGATAGGGGGGCTGCACAGGGAAGAACTTATTTTGGGGTTTTTTTCCTCTGGCTGTAATTGATAGATATGGGAAGTTTGCTGATGGGACTGGGCCTCTTAAAACTAGCTCGTGGTTTTATTTTTTGTGGGTGGGGTGGATGTAATTTCCTTGCAGCTTAGTCTGTCCGCTCAGCACAGACTTCAGTGAGGAAGTCCAGTCCCTTCACTGTAGAGATGGACAGAGCACAATTGCAGGGCTGATTTATCGGTGGTTTGTGGTTGTAGTTGAATCGATAATGTTTTAATGAGTCTGTGTTAGGAAAGGATAGATTATATTCTTCCTGCAGAACCTCAATTTATCAAAGATTTTCAACATTTTGCTTACCGTTAAGCAGATGTTTAAGTCCAGTACTACTATGCGCTGTTTAAATGGTATGTAAGCGTCTAACACATGATCTGCGCTGCCAAACAAACCCTGATACTCAATGGGGTGGCTTTGACTGCTAGTAAAGCTTTTAATTGCCATTAAAGCTGACGGTTATCTTCCTATATTAATAAAATGTTTCCTGTAGCTAAAGGAATCCACAAATCTTCGTCTGTTCAGAGTGGCGTTGACAGCTCCCACCACTTCTCCCCGCTTTGCGTTGTTCTTCTTCTTAAGTGCAGAAGGTAATGGGTGGAAAAAGCTTCTGGAAGGCGGCAGAGCTGCCAGGGCCGTCGCAGAGCCGGTGCCTTCCCCCAGGTGAGGCAGCCGGCCAGAGAGCTCGGGAGATAAAGAACCCGAGCAGAGTCATTGCGGAAAAATTCCACTCTGTCATATTTCTCTTTATTACCCTTTCCTCTGCGGCCATGATGGGATTAGTGATATTTCCATTTGTCTGGTTTATGTATTTTGTTTTCCCTTCCTCTGAAAAATGATTACAGAATGAAAAGTCTGTCAGGCCTTGGAGTTCAGCAAGACTCTCTCTGGAATTCATTTCATACTGTGGAGTGCAAGCAGGCATCTAGAAAAACGCTATTTGATTAAACTTTTGTTTTAATATAAGAAAATGGTTATTTTAGCTTGTTGGTGGGTGTAGGACACAGAGCTGTGTGGAAAAGGCAGTATTTTTATTTGTCAAATGCCTGAAGCCTTAAAAACCAAAGAAGCAATAATAAGGAGGAAAGCTGAGGAAACAGAAGTTTTGCTACAGCTGGTTATTTTCTGAATGTTAGAAATTCCACGGTGAAAGAGAAAAGCAAGAGGAACAAGTACATTGTCCTTGAATAAAACACAGGTTGGATGAGCTGAGATGTTCAGAGCTTGGGGCCCAGCAGAGCCGGGTTCAAAGGGTCCGGCGTGAAACGGCTCTCGACTTCATCCTCCTCTGCACAGCCTCTCAAGGCCGTGATCTAATTGAAGGGGTTTGTTCCGACACCTGCTGCAATCACAGCTAAATGCTTTCCCTGTAAAATCAATGCTGATAATGAAGCCTGGGCTGTGCTCTTGTCTCCACACTCTGGTTTCCACCCGTTCCCAGTTGTGAGACCCTCCAGCTCCGCTGCTTCTTCCACCAGAGCATCTTCTGTAGCTGTTCTGAGTGATTTTTACCCCCAAAACTTGTGGATCTTTCCTGCTCCCTCCTTTTTGCCTTCCTCTTCCATACAGAATGATTTGCTCTCAGCAAATACACTGGGGGACAAGGGGCAGGGGGGAATCCTTCAACTTTGGTTGCACAAAATAAATGGAGCAACCACCAATTAGCACTGATGTGTGTTGTCACTGTGTCTCACTAAGGAGCAAGACCAGCATTCGAGCTGAGACCCAGGGCCTCATCCGTGGAAAATCAGGTCTCATGTTTGGGAGGGACTGTGGGTGGGGATGATTATCTTTTCTGAAACAGCTGAAATTTGCTTTGAGATCCTCCAGTTGAGGCTGATGTAGTATCTACAGGCACCTGTCGTTCCTGCCTGGAGCAACCACCCTCGCACACCGAGCTCTTCCATCAGCAAGAAAGCCTCTGCACAAGATGTGGGATTATAGGGCTCCACAACTGGCAGGGTTGTGGCAGCGCTTCTATAGCGCTTAACGGAGCCAATACTTGTAAATTAGGATATTTTTAATTTATGGAGGTAAAACTCCCCCGGGGAAGTGCATTTGCTCTTGTGAGGCTTAGAGGTAATTATAATCTCCTTTTTTGACACTGCACTGTTGGGAATGAATACCAGCCTTTCCATTTGAGGGTTTATTTGATTATTTTTCTCATTTTGCAAAACATTATTACATTAAGCCGCCACTCCTGAATCCTTATCCTACCGTGGCATTTATGCGCGAGAGGGACTGTGCTCTGAAAGGCACATCAGACTGAAGAATGCTCCATGATAATGGAAAGGCTTCTGTTTATCCCGTGGTTTTGGAATAAGAGCTTATTTTTGGCTTTAGAAGCAAATGTGACCTAGTTTGGATCCAAAATGTAATCTGAGCCTTCATCTGCACATTTCAGATCTTCACTGAGGGCTGAAAGTGCTCAGTCGGGGTTCTGGGGGCTATTTTATTTGTTTTTGTAGGAGTTGCTTTTATAGCATATATATATGTATATATACACACAGATAATATGCTTCCAGTGGTGCGGGGGGAGTCATTCAAGAATGAGGTGACTTTATTTCTCTTTATTTTCTATTTTTGTGATACAGCCTTTAAGGTCACAAGCATGTGCTGGGTTGAAACTCCTCCCTTGGACTGGAAATACTGGCCATGACAGAAACCTCACCCCACCAGCCCACATTGCTCCTTTTTTTCCTGCAGTTTTTCCTGCAATTCCGTTTCTGCCTTATTCTTCTAGTTAGTACAATGCTACATGCCTTTTTTTTGCTTGCTTGCTTTTAATTAAATCTCATGACTTGAAAAATCCCAAGGAAGAACTTGCAGATCTTTAATTTGATTTTTATTTTCATTAAGTTAAAGCTTATATGACAAGTTTCCAAAAGCTTTTGCTGAATGCACCTTGTCTTGATGCACTGCTCTCCTGAACAAAGTCCTATTCCTGCCACAGAGATGTGGGCAGGAGGAAACAGTCACCTGGTTTTTACGACCCTGCAGACTCGTCTTTGTTATTAAGCTCAGGGAAAACAATGAAATACTCTGTTAGGTGGAGTCTGAATAGCATTTTTTTGAACTCTAATCATTATACATCACTTTGGCATAAAAAGCCAGAGGAAGAAGATTCTTCATACAGAGCAAGCAATTCTTCTTGGACCTTATGAAATTAATTCTTTTATATCCCATAACTGAAACTTGTAAGTCAGTGTAATTGGCAGGAGAAGTCCCGCAGTAACGATCACGGGGCTGGTTATTGTTTCCTCTAGTGCTCCGCTGTGGGAATGCTGGAAAAACAGCCTCCCATTCTGGTGTTTATTGGCAAACGTTTAAATAAATCATGCCAGCTTGTACAATAAGCTCAACGATAAATAATTTCTTCTCTTGAAATGTTAAGTGTTGCAGGAGGGAGAGCAGAGGAGACAGGCGGGTTTTGTGGTACCCGTGTACCTGGGATTGGGGTCCACGGTTTAGGATGGATTGGGAGGATTTGGAAAACCTTGTTCTCTTCCAGTTTGCCAAAACCTCACTGTGTGACCTCAACAGGGCATGGATTAATCTTGCCTTGCCTCCCATATTTTGTTAAAATAACCCATTAATTGCTTCAGATGCCATTTGCAGCCTTGATGGAGGAAACTCCTCCTCCAGCAGCACCCCGTATCCTGGCTCCTGTTCCCCACACCGGGCTTCCCAGTACCCCAGGTGTTTCCAGTGACAACAAATCTCCCTGTGCTGCCGACAGCTCCAAAAGCTCTAATGTGACTGTCCCCTGGCCCTGCTTTGGTCCAGGTTGTGGAGCTCCATCAGCCCCAGCCTCGAGGTGCTTCTTCCAGCTGAGCATCACACAGGGGCTGCTGCTGACGTTCTGTCTCCCAGGCCCTCTGAAGCTGCCTCCCTCTAGCAACTTGATATATTAAGATATTTTTTTCCTATCTGCCTCTAATTTCTGCCTATTTATCTCCCAGGTGGAGTCTACAGTGACAAGCTAAGCAGAGTAATGCAT
Organism: Caloenas nicobarica; assembly: GCF_036013445.1. Lineage (NCBI taxonomy): Eukaryota > Metazoa > Chordata > Aves > Columbiformes > Columbidae > Caloenas > Caloenas nicobarica. Next base: position 3,813,448 of record NC_088267.1, on the reverse strand, counting down.
CTGTAAACGCTAATGGCTCTGACACTTTCCCGCTCGGTGCTGTCTCGAGCTGGGGTTGCAGCATGGTCAGGGAAGAAGCGGGGGATAACAGGGTATTGCTTAACATCAGCGCTTGGTGATGAGACAATTAAAGTCAAGGGAAATGGCAAAGCAAGAGATCGCTGATGAGTGTGGCATCTCCATCCTGATACTGCTGCTGGAGAGAGCGCTGCTCTGGCGATGGCTGAGGACGCTATGGCAATATAATGCTTCGGTAGGAAAGCTCGGGATGTATCCTCAGCTGGAACAGGCTAGTCTCACTTTGGGTGGAAATGAGGTGGTTTACAAGGTCCTCACCAGAAGCACCGTGGCTGTAGCTCCCTCCTATCGCTTCCCTGTCTGCTGGTATCGAACAAAACTTGGGTTTGAAGCAGAACATCTCGCTCTGGGATTTGTTTGTCCTTTGTTAAATCCAGCATCCAGGGATTCTTCCTCAATTTGCTTTCACAGACCTACTTTCACCTTCCCCTTGACTCTGGGATGCCAATTAAACAGCTTGACACAGGGAGGGCTGTGGATGTTATTGATTAGGGCTCTAATTGCTTATCTCTCCATGCTGTCCGAGTGAAATGGGCTGGATGGAGATGCCCTGAGTGAAATAGAGATGTGGCTGCCTGCCACTCGGATCGAACTATGCATTGTTCTTCATCACAAGGGCTGCAGGGCTATTTTTGAGCTATTGTTTCTCAGCGGTGCCGGCTTTGTCCCGCTGCCATTGTCTCTTCCCCGTTGTGATGAGCCAAGGGTGCAGGGGCAGGGAAGGGTCACCCACTGTGGGTGCACCCCATTTGCTGCTGGGGACACCTCCCAACCAGCCTGTGCTGTGGCTGGGAGGCCATGTACTGTAAATTCTTTGGTAAATTAATTTATTCCCAGCTCAGAACCAATGCTTGGCATTTTCAAGGCATCGCAGGACATCAAGGAGCACGTTCACATATATCTTCAAACACAGACCAGAGCCAGTTTTTTGGAAATCCCCATCTCAAAGACATGTTAAAAATTCGGGGGAAGTGTTTTAAAACTAGTAGCTGATCACTTGGTACCCCTGGGAAGAGGTGGAAACCTCACCGTGAGACTAAAGCAATTGATCACAGTAAGAAGTGGACAGTTACCAAGAGCCAGGACTTTCAGAAAAAACAGCTTTTTCCCATAATTCTGGGTTGTTGCTGGTGAGGGAGGCTCCAGGCCATTAACAGCCAGGGGCACGGAAAAAACAAGGCGACCGATTTGTTAGTCACTGCAGGAAACTTTGCCCCTCTGTGAACAAGGGGATGGGTACGGAGTTGTCTATTTGAGCAGGCAAATGTTGACCGATGTTCACTAAAGGATTTCACATCCATATCTGAAAGAGCTCGGATTGACCTTTGAAGTGAAGAAAAAGCTGAATTTCACTCATGGCCTCAGCGCCAAACTGAACAACCTGGCTGCGGACAGGAAGCTTCACGCTGGCGCTCTGCTTGGGGTGAATTTCATTCGAATGGGCTGATAATTGTGCTGTAAAGACAGAATCAGGCCGGATGAATTTACCTTCAAGGCCCATGAAGGACAAGATCAAACCAACCTCAGAACAATATCAGGCTTTTCTCTTCAAGACAAAGTTTTAGTGTAAATGCTGCGAGGGCTTTGTGAACTCAAGACATCAGTCTTGGGATATTCAAGGCTGACAGGAGCTGTTTTCTGCAAAACAGGAAAGTCTTTCAGTGCTGGGAATTCACTTTCATCACCGTAATGTCAGAACATCTTCCAGGAACACAACTGGGTCTGTGGTTCATCAGGGGCTTCTCTTCTCCAGGGGGAGATTGGATGCAATAGATGGAGTCTGTTTTGATGTGATTTGGGGTATTCTCTGGGAATGTGTCACCACTTGATATCTGCAGTAGAGAAGATCAGGAGAGGGGTCTCACTTGCAGGTAAGACACAAAACACTTTGTTCCCAAGGAAGCTGAGCAGCTCCCAGAGGTGCCAGCGCTCCTGTCCAGATGTGCCGCACCTCTGGGACGGACAGAAACCACTGCAGCGCTGGAGGAGCTGATGGTGACAGCGCTGCCCTTCCTCCCGAGGAGACTCCTCATGTACGCTGGGCACGAACCAGCAAGCACCTGGGAGACAAGAGCGGATGCCTTCAAGGTGGCTACGAGAAGCAGCGCAGATGCAGGAGAATTGAAGACAGTAAAACTGGTTTTAGGCAAGCTTTTGGTTTTCAGATCAGATCTGCATATTTACACCCTATCAACACGTACACTTAATCCCCAGTTGCAATGGGACTCGAGCGTTGTCTGTTATTGCAGCTCCATCTCTGTGCAATTTCCTGCCGTTAATGCAGTTCCGTCCCTTGTTTCTATTCCAGACAAATCATGCCAGTTTTCTTTTCCGAGATCATTGTGCTGTCTTAAAATACCCCCTACCTCTGTGTTCGCAAAGCTTGTGAATAAAGAGCTCTCTCTAAGGAGCTGCTGACCCAAGTAGTCACAGCCAAGTGAGCAGGGACCTGGAGGGGCATTTCCATCAGTCCATCAGCTGCCGGTCCTGCAGCTCTGAGCACAAACACGCTGGTTTTCGGGTGCATACGGACGTGGAGTCTGACTTCGTTCATGTACTTGGTACTGCCAAAAGATGAAAGTGGGCTGGGTGGCAGTAATAGAAAAAACTTTCTGCTTTTTTTCTAAGCGAGCAAAATCTGGAGTGGCAGAGGTGGCTCATTTCTGCAGAGCTGCCTCTCTGACAACAAATACACTGAAGCGTCGGTGTGGGGAGCAGCAAGTTCGTATTCTTGAATCTCTCTGATAAGTGACAATACATTGTGCTTCACACATGTTCAAAAGAAAACTGTTATTCTTCTGAAGATCTTGTCGCACTTTGCAGAGTCTCTTTATTGCAGCTTTTCTGAGTCACAAAGTGAGGGGAGGTCAGGCCAGCTGGGCTGGTGTGGCAGAGAACCTGGAGAGCATCCCTGGCCGGCTGAACCCAGCGCTGTGCGCTTGTGTTTGAATTTGCTGTGATAAATCCCCTGGTGAGGTCCCATCGGTGAAGTGAACAGCGTGGATACATCATTAGGTTAAAAACAGTTGTTCACAGTCACAAAGTCTGCGTTACCTGGTAGTCGGTTGGGTCCTGGCCCTTCCTTGCGCCTGCAGCTGCTGTTGCTGCCTGCAGGGCTGGGAGGAGGAACCCTCTGTGCATCCCTGCTGGAACAGCAAAATTCCGGGTCTCACCTGGGAGTGTGTGATGTGCCGTGATGGGAAAAGGCCCCAGTTCCTGCTGCGGGCACAGGGCAGAGCAGCAGCTGGGAGTAGCAACCGGCTCGTCTTCTTGCCAGGCTGTGCCCACCCCAGCTGTGTCTGGGGCACCTCGACCCGGCCGTGCTGCTGAGGTGCTTTTGCCCCTCTGCTAGGAGATTATTCTGAAGGTACATTTTACCCCGTGCAGAATGCTGGCATATGCACACACATGCAGCAGGCACTCGCTGGAGCTGGCGAGTTGGAAAAACTAGCAGTGTCCTCAGGGAAAATATATATTCCCCTGTCAGTACCTTCCTTCCCTCTGCTGGCAGTTTCTCTGCACATATCACAGCTTTCAGCCTGCTGCCCCTGAGAGCCAGAGAGAAAGATAAAACATTCTCATCACAGCAATGTTATTTTTCTTTCAAAGTTCTCTCGCACTTTCATATATGGCTGTTGATATTGAAAGCTATAGATGTCACGGATCTGGATATATGGATAGAGACGTATGGCTGAGTGTGACAGCTGGGTGTCTGACTCTCTTCCATTTCAAAATCTGATCCCTCTTCTCTGCCATCAGTTTGATTTTATGCCCCTTCTGGCTCCTTTTCCAGTGGGGCTGAGAGCTGTGTGGAATTTGAGACTTCAGTTCCAATGAGCTCGTCAGGTCTCAGCCCGCAGCAGTGAACTCATTAGCAAAATTGACACTAGTGAACATCCCTTTGATTACAGAAGGTGTCAGCATGTGGTGTGTCTTAGGGACTGAGCTGCTCTCCCACTGCAAAGGCTTTTCTCCCTGCCAATATGGGGCGATGTGTTGGGTTTATCACGCTGGCACGGCAGTGGGAATTGCACCATGTCGTGCAGCAGCAAGAGACCCTGCCGGAATCCAGCTCATCACGGGAGCAAACAAACCTCTTATCCAGAAGGCAGCTCGAGGCTGATCTCTTGCACTAGTGTAAATCAGAAATGATGGATTTTAATTTGATTGCTGCCACTACATTATTATACTTGGTGCAATCAGAAACAGCAGCATCAAACTTGACAGGAGGGATTCTTGGCATCCTTGGCATTGCGAAGGGAGGCACAGCAGAGCCAGCGTCAGGCAGGTCTGTGCTGGCTCCTCTCGGGCCGTGCTGTGGTTTGCTCTGCAGCACCATCGTTACCAAAGTATTTCCTGCTGCACAGCTGAAGAAGCAGAATTACTGCATGTACAGCTGGAGCTGATGGGGCTCAGCACCCCCCTCCTTGTTTCGTGTTTAATTAGCTGGCGTGGGAAGGATGGATTGGCTGGAACAAGGAAGCAGGAGGGAGAAGGAAGGTTAATCTATCCTCTAGCCTTGCTATTCCTTCTTCCTTGTGATCTTGAGAAGCAAGGAGATGATGAGTCCTTTGAAGTGCAAAGCACTCCCCATCCTTCTCCCTGAAATGGTCCGTCTCCTCCTCCTCCCAGCCTGGGTCCAGCGCGTTCTGCAAAGCGCTGCGGATGGCTTACGGGGGCTGAGATGCAGGATTTCAGGACTGGCTTTGCTAAGCACCCTCAAAGCCACGCGCCTGTTCCAACAGCAACCTGAAATATTGGGGTGCTGCCTAGATTTAGTGTGAGGAGTTTGGGGTGACCAAAGCGAGGGGAAGGGTTTGGGCAGTGCGGGGCTGCAGGAGGGCGATGCTGCTGGGGCAGGATGCTGAGCGGCCGGTGCTGGGGAGCTCTGGGGTTACCTGGGCTCTCACCACCACCTCAGGATGTACAAATAGCCGTGCAATTCCCCGAGCTGGTGTTCGTAAAGAGAGCGAGCCCAGCTCCCTCCTCTAGTGGTCTTCAATAGCTCCGTTCAGTTTTCCAGGAAACTCTTTCCAAACAACAACGTGGGGATACCAGGAACAGAACGAGAGGGCTCGTGTGGCACGGCAGAACCAACAGCCCTTTCCCCAGGACCCGTGTTCTCCCCAAGTCATAGTAATTGAATTGTTTGAATATTAATATCTTCTCTGGAGCTCTGCTGATGGGAGGGAGGCAGAGATGTTTCTTCCAAAATAGTCTTAAGCTAATGCAGAAAGTATGAATAAATCTCTCAGAGATTATAGCCCCTGGAAAGCTCCTGTGAATATCAGAAAGCCATCCTTACTGCTATGGGAGGTTTGATTGAATTACAAATTTGAGGCAACTCCGAAGCAAAACTGATTAAGTCTTTTCTTTTTCACTCTCTTGTTGCAGCTTTTTAAACCACTAAAGCTTTTTAATAATTAGAAATCCCCCCGTCCTGTTTGTAAGTAGTTATAATTGGCATTGCCCTGTGTGTAAGTAGTTCTTATTGGTATTGTGTCCACGTAGATGGTCATACACCAAGGCAGAAAACTTGCCAAGCACAAGCCCATTCTGAGAAGCATCATCACTCGTCATCTCCGAAGGAGACGTCTGGTTCGTGTTACGGGAGGATTGCCCTGGGGTTTGGAGGAGGCAGCAGGAGAGCGAGACGATGCCCAAGAGGTGGGTCCACGGGTGAAACGGGGATTGAGCCCAGCTCAGCTCCCAGCCCCACAGCGCGGGGAACTGGGGTACGGCCTCTCACGTAGCTCTTGGAAATGGGGGGTTCCTTGCTTGGCGTGGACACAGCAAAGTCCCTGTTCCCCAGCACAAAGCCTTGCCGGGGGGACAGGAGGGTCATGCCCGTCCTGTGGGACATCTGAGCTGTCCCCGCGCCCACGGCCACTGTGTATTGGATTAACATTGTCACTGTGCTGCCAGGATCCAACTCAGTGCTTTGTAAAACATTGTCGGTGTAAAGACACCATAGAAATCACCTTATTCAGTTCTATTATACCACAGATAAAAAAGAAAAAAAAAGAAAACTCATTGTACCACAGAAGCTTCGCATCTCTTGCAGGGCTGTCTATATAAAAAAGACAGCTGTGGTCTTTACCAGCCCTCGACAAGTGCTTTTTCCAACAATCAGATGGGAGAACATGCTCTGTTAAGCTTATAATTGATAATATACCACTGTTGAAATATGCCTGTCAGTTCTGCAGGTAGATAAAATGATATCATTGATATTTCATAACAGTTTTCACAGGCAGTGTCTGAAACCAGGTCCTCCCTGGCAGATAAAAGGTTGGATGGGCAGATGTGTTGGCAGGATCCGTCCTTCTCCTCGGCACGGCAAGAGGAGCGATCACAGTCCCAACTGAGCTCTGTGTATCCAACAGACCACAGGTGGGTTTGGAGCCTTTCCCCGAGCCTGGCAGAGGGAACGCAGCTGGGTATGAAAACGTCTGTGTCACACGGGGGTTAAAATAATGAATAGGGAACTTCAAATGATCTAACCCAAATCATAATGCCAACTTTTTAAACAGAGAAGGCAATTAATTACTGGACGCTGCTGAAAGTGCCATGATTGATCCCTCCCTCCCCGGGAAGGTTTTGAAGAGGAGCACAGGCTTTTGGGGAAGATGTTGTATGAACATCCAGGCTGGACCTCGATTTGAAGAGGGACGAGCCCAGTGGAGGAGGGAGGGATGATGCAGGAGAGATGAAGCAGGGACTGGCATAATACTCGGATCGATTGACTGCAACAGCAGTTACATGACATTTCCCGCAACTCTTTTACTGTGCCCCATGAATTGTGGGTGCTGGGGGCTGTCAGCCCCTCTCTGCACCCCGGTGATTTGGACAGAGCCACAGCCTCACCTGTTTAAACCCCCAATTAGCACCTTGCACCCAGATCCCGCCTGGCTTTAGCATTTCTGTGCCGCGACTTCTTCCCGTTCGTTAGAGGTATTGACTAACATTTGGAGTCCAATCAAATGAGTGTAGCTAATAGTGAGCTCCGAGTCCTCTCTAGGGTTGGCTGCACTGAGTGAAATTAAAGTTCCCAACATCCCCATTCCCTTCCTCCTTACTAATTAGCCCTCCCCAACTCTTGGAGGTTGACATTTTAAATGAACTCGGCTAAAATGAGTATTTTTGCAGCCAGGGGTTTCAGTGTGGATAATAGGAACACAGAGGGGGGTGAAAAGGTATCCTGACTTAGAGGGCAGGGAGGGAAGATGCCCTGGAGAAAGGGGGTGTCCTCGTGCCCCCCACACTTGGGACCCAAGCTGGCACCCGGGTGCATGTGCCCAAGTCTGGGGAGAAGCCATGAAGGGCCCTTGAATTGATGCATTAAGGGGATTTCTTTTTTTCCTGAATCCCTCATGTAGGTCCCTTCATAAGATATTTCACCCTTCAAGGTACAAAATCCAGTAAGTTCTGGGCTAAGTCTGCAAATCCACAGCTGGCGTTTGTGACTTAACTTACTCTGCTGAGTAAAACGCAGAGTGTAAGGACGCGAGTGTTAGTGGTGCTATGTGACCAAGCTGCCAGGCTCTTAAACCCCCAATTTCCTGGCTTTTGATGGGTTTAAATCAGGATGGGTCTAACAATAACAAGAGTTGGTGCTTCTGTGCCACTTTATCTTAAAAGCACTGTACAAACATTAATTAATTACAGACACAGAGTGTGTCTGCGAATGTGTAGCTGCAGACACGCGGCTTCAGAGCCAGGCGCAGCTTTAGGCAGGAACCGCACAGCGTGCAGGGCACAAAACCACATCTGCTGCAGGGGCAGAGCCGCTCTGCTCTGCGGCACCCGCAAAGAGGCGGCCCCGAAAGGTGACTAAAGAGACAACCTGTGCCCCGTGTCTGCCTGTAAACACAGCACCGGCACAGCGAGGTTGTGGCTCCGGGGACAGGCTTTGTTCACACCAGTTTATTGACATCTCCCCAGTTAAAAGGAGGCTGGAGGCAGGTGATGCTGTGGGGTACCAGGTGCCGTGTTCCTTTGTCCTTCAGCCGCTGCCTGGCAAAGTGGTAAGCGTGGTATCTTCCTGCGTCTCAGTCCTGGACTAGTAAAAGGCATCTGCTTCCTATCCCTGGCTTGAGACGTGATAAACTTTGGGGGTTAGCTCCTGGTTTGGGTCAGTTTGCTTTGGATAGGCAAGACAGGGAATGAGTAACTGAGTCCTGCCTGGATTCTTGGCCTCCTTATGTCTGTGTTACTCTTTTGGGGGATGATGCGGTCCCTAAAATTTACAGGCGATGCAGGGGTGAAAACTGCCCATCTCCTACTTCTCCAAATCAAAACAAGCACCCCAATAGTGCATGGAACCTGCTGCTGGCAGTTAGAAACTGCGGCTGCACCAGAACTCCTCTCAGGCAGATTCTGCCCGGTTGGGATGCAGTGGTGTGTGACGGGGATGCTCTGCAGCTATGGAGGAAGGTGGGCTCTGTCTTCACAGCCTTTCTCCAGCTCTGACCACATGCTGGACATGCAAAAGATGCCTGTTGCCTTGGAAACTGGTTCTTTCTGCATGTGCTGCAGTGAGCGGGGAAAGTTTGCCTTCATCAAACCCCCATGGTGAAGAGAATAAGCTCCAGAGATGCTGTCCTAGGGACAGCAGCCTGATTGCGGCTGCTTTCTTTATTCACATCCCTTTAAGAAAAGGGACAATCTCCCTCCCGCCCCTTTGCAGAGGAGATCTCTCCTGACTCCTTTTGAGTCTGGTCGGTGTCCGAGGGCAAAGGAAATTACTTCAGTCACAGACCCAGCGCTGAGCACCCCAAACCCACACGTCCCCTCTGCAAAGCTGGGCCTGCAGATGCTGCTCCCTGTGCAGTGACAAACTGGGACATGTCACCTTCGGTCACAGCGTTGACCTCCCGCTTTGCCAGGTTATTCAGCCAGGATTTACCAAACTAAACCAGTGACCAAAGCCTTGAGTTTTGATCCAGAAAGGGTGGGCAAATGTCCTGAATGTTTTTGCCATTCTCCTGTGCTTGTTTTGACTGCCTCTACCTCTGAAGTCGTGTTTGAATTTGAAATGAAATTTAATTTGAGTATTTTTACAGCTAGAAAGCAATGAAGAATGAATAAATACTCTTTGCTAAACATTTCATTTGAAAAATGCACTAAAAACTACTGAATTAATGATTCAGTGATTGAGGCTGTGAATTTTGGTTAATCGTCATTTTAAAAGCTGTACTCGTATAATTTTGCAAGCGGGGGAATATCATAAAATGTTTCAGTTGTTTTGCTGTCATAATTATACAAGACAGGCCCTGTACAGATGCCGTTGTTCTGGTACGTAGGTGCACGGTGCTGGTACAAGTTGCTCTCGTTCCCAACGTGGATCCATCTGAGCATCCTCCACCATGGCAGGTGCTGGGTGGTTTTGGTGGAGCTGTCGCCCATGGAGCTGGTTTAGGTGTCAGTCTGCATTTTCTTGTTAACACCAGGCATTAATTACCTGCATCTGTTTGGAAGCTGCTCACCATGACTCTATATAAATATTTGTGACAAAATTCAACATCCACAAAAATCTCTTGATTCCTGGTTTTGGTGTGAGCAGAAATTCAGAGCTGAGACTTGCTGTGGGTTTGCTGAAGTCACTGGCAGCCTTTCCAATGAGTGCCTCAGTTCGCTGCCTGCTGCTCATTTTGAAGAGAATCCTCTCCCTTTTAGAGCAAACGTGGATGCAGTTTATGGAGCTGATGCTCAGCCGATTTCTTTGGTTTCAGTATAAATCCCAGGAGAGGTCAGCATTTTGCTTTAAAATCTTTGAGCAGCTCAAACAGAGGAATGGATGAAGAAAAATGTTTGCACAATCTCTTTGCAAATCAGATCTTTAACATCACGTGTTGCTCTGGAGAGGCGGAAAGGAAAGATAACGCCAGATTTTGACTTCAAGCTTGCAAGGCAGAGCTGTCCTTCCTTGTAAAATCAGTGGGAGTTTGTCCTCCGATGGAACCAGAGGATCTGGAGTCCTGAGACATCAAAACAAATGACGCCGCGATCTTTTTCTCAGGCTGACTCCAGGAGGTTTCGTCTCGTGCCAAGCGCATGCAGAGTGTGAGCGTTTTGACATGTTCTCCTAATCCTGGGATTTATAAAGCGCTTAGCGACACATGCAGAAGTGATTCATTACTGCAGTGGGGCCGTGTATGCAAAGCAGGGAAAGCGATGGGCAGCTGCTGCGGCCCCTCACCCCCAGCAGCCCAGCCACTGCTTTTGGGTTTGTTTCTGAGGATGCTCGGGGTATTTCCCATCACAGAAGCATCAGGACCATCGGTGCCTCCAGGTCTGGGCTCACCACATCTCCGTGCTCTGTCTTGCTGAATGGAAAAGGGAGGAACATGCCAAGGGATGGACCCTGGAGCAACCCTGGGGTCTCAGTTTCATCCATGGCACGCAGGTCCTGGGGTCCTACGGGTGCTGCATGGAAGTCAGGGCAGTGTTCCACATTTTCCTCTTTGCAAAACTACTGATTTCTCAGCATCTCGAGATGTCTGAAAATGTGAAATACAGGCCCCTTCCTAACGCTTAGAAACGCTGCTGTCCAGCGCTGGAGGCTGATTCCTCAGGTAGTGAATAAGTTCTGGGTTTTTGTGGGTTCCAGTGGAGCTTTGGAGGTGCAGAGGCTCTGCCCTGTGTCTGTAGGACCTGAAATGCCTCCACAAAGCTGGTGTTTGGTGACCAGCCAGGGGGCTTCACCCAGCAGGTGGCTTGTAGCCAGCCCATGGTGCAGGGAACCAGAGTAACGTGCGCTCATTATCTCTGCCTTGCTCAGAAAGGATATTGTGATTTTAATAACTTCTTGGATCCATTTTTTCCCCGGTAGCTCTTGTTGCCTTGGATACAGGCTCTGGAGAGGCTCAGCCCCGCTAAAGATGGTAGATCATTTAAATGGAATAGAAGATGAGGTGCGGATTTGCAAACTGCTGTTGCTGTTGTGGAGAGCTGGCTGGGAGCGCTCCGGCAAAGCTGAGCTTCCCTGGGACGTGCCAGTTGGTTAGAATGGGCCTTGTTCATGGGAACGTGACACCAAGGCTGCTTTTGCACAAGCTTAGATGCAGTATCTGGTGTGACTGTGCAACAGTGCCAGTCTGGATAAAACACAGCCCTGAGGTTTTGGTACGTGGTGTTGCACCGATTCCCAGGGCACTGTGACCAGGAGCAGAGCTGGACCTTGGCACCTTTGGGACTTCCAAGACCTCTGCTCCATCCTCTTCCTCCATAACCACTGCAGGACAGGGTGAAGGCATCAGCTTTTTCAGTGTGTGTCTGTGGACGTGTCCAGTTCTGGGTGTTTTGATTCCCATTTCTAGCACCCCCGTTCCCTTTCTCCCAGCGAGCTTCCACATGCACCTTATCTACAGACAATCCATGCAAATCAGAGAAATTTTGATTCCATGCCAAGAGGTAACACACCCCTAAAGGTCACCAAAGCTCTTAAAGAAAAGCCCTCATGCCCAGGGCTTTGGACACCTAATTTGGCTTGCTTTGGTCAAATTTCACGCTGCTGTAGTTTTTGATTTACGCACTTTGAAAGTCTTTTGCTGTGCTGGAGGAAGCCCGCTTGTGGTGCCTGTTTTAATCAAAGCTCTAGCTTTTCTGAGATGCCTTTTCTTCTTTTAATGACTCTGGGGTGTCCAGGCCCATCCTGATGGTAAACAAACTAAATGAATTCCTTTTGCACCCTGGTCCTCATCATAAACAGATTTGGATATGACAGCTGCCTGACAAATCATTAAGACCATTTGATCACTGTCAGAATAAATCAGCCTGACTTGAGACAATGCACTGAACCTCGAATTGCTGCTGGGGTTACTGAGTACGAGATGCTAATGACACTCTGCTCTTGGAAATTATTTCTTAATTGCTTTATAGTAGCTGGCGGAGATCAGAGCCGTGCTGTGTGAGGTGACACATAGAGCGGAGCTGTTAGAGGAACTGCACGGCCAGAGATACCTAGCACCGACCCATCACCCATCACATCTGCTCGAGCCCTGGACCAGCAAGATTGAGGCCAAACCCAAGGGCTTCCACGGTCCCTCAGGAGTTTTCACCCTTTGTCCTGCCTGGGGAGAGGGCAGCAGGGGTCCAGGAGAGGGTGGGAAATCATTTAGGAAGTAGCAGCAGAACAAAGAAGGGAAAAAAAAATCATTTTTTCTCTGCTTATAAGAAATCTCAGCCTTCCTGGAGAGAAGAAAAGAAAGGGAGGGAGGTAGATGCACCACACAAAGAGGAGAAAATGTGCTGAGAAACCACAAGGCGTTTAAAAGCTCACACAGAAGCCAAGCCCACTTTGATAACCCCTCTCGTTGGAAACAGTTGAGGCCAGAATAATGCTGCCATGATCTGCCACACAAAGGGAAAAGAAGGCGAGTGGATTTGAGAGCTGCTTTCTGGTTCTTAGGACAAAAAAAAATGCTTTGCATTCAATTGCAACGTATGAGCAAAAGAAAAAACCTTAATAAAATGTCTATTTGCAGGTGTGTATTTGAGCAGCGACATGTGTGCCCTTCCAAGAACTTGCAGCGAGAGCAGCGACCGTCGTGCGGGAGAGGAGCCGCCTTCGAGGTGTGAGAACGTTCCTACACATTCCTGCGAAGGGTCAGTCCGCTGGCCCCAGCCTTTGGGAAAGGGCTCAGGTTGGCAGTTATTTGGGTTCGTGGATGAGGGGAAACTGAGGCACAATCAGGGAGTTTTCCAACATGAGCACACGGTAACCCATCCTCCAGGCCAGAGCTGCGTGCCCGAAGCATCGCCTATGCCTTAATTTCATCTCTCCTCCTATTTGTGCAACAGTTCAGCTTGAATAGCCTTTATTTTATGCCTGTTTAAGTTAATTTTATAATTAGCGGAGGGAAGAGGCGTTTTGGCTGAGTGGCCATTTGTAACTGGGTACGAGCAGGGCAGCTGTAAATTACATCTGGTTCTGGAGCCGGGAGCAGATGCGGCTGTGCCCGTGTTGAGCTGTTCGCGGCCGTTTGCAGGAGAACACCCCGTGCCAAGTGGTGCATTTGCATGGAGGCAAATGGGTCCTGCTTCTTCCCTAAACACTGCATGGATGTGACCCGAGTCTTTGATGGGAGCAGAAAAAACCCAGCAAACTATTTTCCCTTAAACGTTCATCTAAATAAATGGCGGAGCAGTTACTGCTGAACAGATGAAATATAGAGCCTCATCAAAGTCAACTTTTTTAACAGGGAAATGTTTATTATATACTGTGCAGTTTTTTTACCTCTGCTGGAAAAATAAAGTGTTCAAAATGAACATTTTTTAAACTGATGAAAAAAATCAATGCTACAAAAATAAGTGCTTAATTTTTCACTGAATATGTCCCCGTTTTTTATCTCCCAGATTACGTTTTCAGTCATTTGACTTTTCTGCCTGTCACGATGGTTTTTGCGAGGCTGGTGACGTCGCTGGGCGCTCCGCACAGCCCGGGGACAGCGGGGGTTCAGCAGGTTGTCCCCTCTCCTGTAGACGTGGCTCCTTGTTGGGATCTTAGGGCTCCTCTGATCCACATTGGCCACTGATTTTCTTCTGGGTCCAATGTGTCTCCAGAGGAAATCTCCTCCTGGTGAAGAGCAGATTCTGCCTCTTCCTCGTGCCCACCCCTGCATGATGATGCGGTGCTGACTGTACACACACCCATGATCTCGTTTAAATGGACATATTAATCCTGCTGCAGCAGCTTTGGCCGAGGCTGTGTTACTTGTAACCGGACCCTAATTCTGCTCCCAGCTCCTGCGATTTATCTTTATTCCCTGCATATGCAACGAGGTATAAAGCAGCCCCTGCCGCCATCAGCATCACCTGGGCTTGATTTGTTTCAGCAAGAGAGTGCTGCTTTTTCTTTTGTCATAAGCAAAATGCACGTTTGAGCGGGATTAAATCTAAACTCCTTCAAATGCTTAATTCTGACTGGGATGCAAATAGTCCCTGTGGACCGTGGCCACGGTTCCAGACAGCAGGGTGAGGATAGCAGTTGTGTCATGCTTTAAAAATATTTTCAATTGCAAAACAAAAGTGGGAAGAGAGGCCTTAAATGATGTGAAAATAACACTGTTTGAATTAATGTGTCAGCCCTGATGGATGCTTGTGCTACCCAGAGTTTTGAAAGGGCTCTGACGGGTAAGGTATTACCAGGTGAGATTTACCTACAGCCCATGACTTCTAGTCAGCAAAATCTTAGATGAAAACCTATCCTTCACTCTGCACTGACTTCCAGAGAATATTGAATCAAGATAAAGACCTAGAGGGCCACACACACCAAGGTATTTTGGCATCTAAGTCCCATTAATTTCCATGCCAATTCTGGCATTTTCAAATATTATCTTTAACTTAGTCAAGTGAAGGAGGGTTGGTCCTTATCCCCAGCTCAGCCAGGGGACGGTGCGGGCAGGGGAAGGGCTGGGATGTGGGCAGTCCCATCCTGATGGGAAATGGGCTCCTGGAGCTCTGGGGACGGCGGCTGCGGGGGCTCTGGCTGCCTCCTCTGCTGTGCCAAGGCTAGGTTTTCAGCTTGTCTTCCCTATCGTCATTCCAAAGCTGTACATACATTTTATTGCACGCTTACCTTCCTCCCAGAGCGAGAGAATGACCTACATATACAGGTGTTAAAGCCTGGAAGGTGCTGGACTTCATAAAATGGGCTGTATAAGGGTTTGAATCAGCAGTGACCTGCTACATTCAAACACTCATTCCCGATGGGGACTGTGCTTACCTGCACATCTGTCCTTCCTTGCACATCTGTCTTTCCTCCTCCTCTCCATGGCACTAACCCACAGAGCAGCCCCTTCCCAGCGCCAAGAGTGAAATGAAGAAAAATCAGGAGGCAAAGATCACAATGTACACATGGACAAATCCTGTCTCCTGACCTTTGCAGAGGCCGCGGTTCGGAGCAGGTGAGGATGGATCAGGGTGTGAGGTGACAAACTGCGGCCAGTGCCGCTCCAGATGTGCAGCACTGGGGGAAACACAGCTTCTGAGATCCTGAAGAGCTGCCTCCGAGCAAACGGGGCTTCTATTTATCTTCCCTTTTACTCTAAGCATGAGATTAACTTTCTTTCCTCTTTCTTCCTTTGTGGCACAGGTGGGGACGTGCACTGACAAGAGGATAAAAATGAAAAGCGTCGAGTGCTCTTCAGGGAGGAGAATGGCTGCAGATGTGCCATGAGGAGGGGGCAGCTCGCGGGAGGTCCAGGCTTCGCTCCCTGCTCAGCTCGAGTGCATTCTCGCCCTAAACTTCTGTAAGTTGTTAATGACTGGACTCTCCTCATATTCAGTGAGAGAGCTGGAAAGGAAATTGGTTTCTTAACCCCGATGATTTTACAGCAGTGTAATTTCTTTTTCCCCTGAGCTCTTTGTGAAAATACCACCAAGGCTTTTCAGCTTTTTTCAGAAGGAGGGAAGGTGCAGATCACTCATGATATGATGATGTGGAGCAGTTGTGAGTGGCCAAAAATGTTGCTATTAGCTCTACAAATAAAGATGCGCTTGCTTTTGCCTCCCTGGGTCCGAGGGATCCCAGATTCTGGCTGTCCAGCCCCCGGCTCATCGCTGCCGCAGGACTGCGAACCGTCAGAGCCTTGGCAATGGCACAGCTACAGAAGGGAGAGAAAGAGGGAAAAACGTGTGCGCATTAAGGACAGAAAATCCAAAAATAATACTGACAGTGGACGCTTTTTATTGCGAGGGAGGAAAAACACCCTAAGAAAAAACGAGGCTGTGTTCTGCGTAAAGCTCTTCAGAGGCTGAGGCGAATATTTTCTGTTTGAACACGCAGCGTTTAAAAGCCAGTGCTTTCTCCCCAGCAAGATAAGTCGGGATTTTATTTGAAACTTGCGGTATCTACACTGTGCCAGCTGTGAGGAGCTGGGTCCCTCTGAGCCGGGCGCAGGCAGCGCAGGCAGGGAAAGCTCTGCCCGCTGCAGCAGCCCCGCAGCTCTTCCCCGACTTGTTCCCCTGTTCCAGCTGCAAAAACCCATTAATCCAAGCAGCACCCTGGGTCCTGGCTTGTTTGGGACCAGCACGGTTTTCAAAGTCACTCCCGCTCTGCTCGCTTTTGCAGAGCGTTCGTGAAACATGGGAGGCTGCGGGGTCGTGATCTCTATAAATCGATAGAAACAGAGATTACTTTGTAGGCCGTCTGGCATCAAGGTTAAAACTCAGCTGCGTACTTTAAGATTTTTCTTTAACTTTTCAGGATTTTTTTAGGAGGTTTTTGATCATTTATACGTAACATCTGAGGATTTAGCTTCCTTACTGGCTAGTTTGCTGCCATGTATCTTTAAAGCGTGTACTAAATGGGTACTGTTTTCTTTGTACAGGAAAGGATCCGGTGAGACGGAGGCAGTGCCGCTGATTTCTGACTCCTTGGGTGAAGATTAAACTGCACAGCGAGTTTTTGGCGGCCTCGTGGATGGCAGCTCGTGCAGAGGGGCTGGGTGAGCACCCTGGCAGGAGCCCGGCACTCGTGCTGCTCAAAGGGTCCAGTTCTTGCTTAGGTAACTTTAAACTCAATCACGCCTGGCTTTGCTTGCAAAGAAACCTTGCGACGCCTGGAGAACCCGGTGCTGCCTCATTTACCCTCTGTCACGCTGACTTACCTCCTGCACCAGCACGTGGAACCGTGCGTGCTCGTTTTCGCGGATTTGCTGCCAAAACACGGTAGGATTTCAGTGTGAGGAATGAGTGCGATTTGGGAGAGAGTCCAGCTGAACATGACTTACCAGTGCCAGGATTTATGATGCTTTTCTGGCGGAATCGGTGTGCCAGGCTGCCGTGGCTCGGTGACACATGGTGCTCCGTGCCCGGGGCGGACTGGGACCCTCGCTGTGCCGAGCAGCAAGCTGGGCTGGGCTTGCAAAATAGAGGAGTGGCAGCCCCCCCAGAGCAGCTTTGCAGCCTCTGCTTTGGGGTGGCATGTACCAGCAAAAAGCTGGCTGTGTTGAAAAGCCCATCTCCGAGCACCAGGATTTGGCCTCGTCAGCCAGCTCCTCTCCCAACACTGAATCTGGGCCACGTTTAAAGCTTCCAGCTTTTGCAGGCAAATACTCTTCGTCTGGTGTCTAAGAAAATTGGGCACTGATTACTGATTAAACTTAACCACTTGCAGAAATATTGAAGAAACATGAACAAAACTTTGAGCGAAAAAATTATTTCAGGGAAGTGAAAGCCACGAAACAAACCAGTAATAATGTATTATTAATATATTAGTGTCAGCATTAATAGTCATGCAGAGTTTTGCAGCTGGTTTAGTAATAATACTACAGCTTTATGTATTAATAAGTGTAGTAATATTAATGCCACTTTCTGCCATAAATAACATTGATATCAGCAGTGCTTCTCCCCTTTCCTGGGTTTTTTTGTGTCAATGCTGTGCTGGTTGTCTGCGCTTTGCCCAGAAATGGTGCCAGGCTGGATTTCAGGGTGATGATATGGGCCATGGTGTCTTTTGGGGTTTTTTTATTGCCTTTTTTTTTTTGCATCAGAGATGGAGCGTGTTGCAGGCACTCAGTGAGGGCTCAGAAAACCAGGAGTTGGAGAGGCAGGATTTTACCGATCAGCAGCATCTCCCGGCTGTCCCGTGTCCTGGCTCCTGCTCCTCGCTAGGTGGAAGACCCCGTACGTGATGCCATTGGGTACCATGATGCTATTAGCTAAAAATGAAGCTTTGTAGCTTGGCTGATGTCTTGGGTCCTCCTGGCCTGTGCAAAGCTGTCAGGTCCTGGCTGCTGGTAATTGGCCATCAGAAGTCTTCTGGCTTGTTCGTGGTCACTGTGTTTTACAGCAAGGGGTAGGTCAGCTTAGACCTATTTTTAATGAAGAGCTGGTGAGCCTGCAGGCTCCTTGTTGCTGTTTTTCTTTCTTAATTGGCTCCGAGTGCGTCTGTGTGGATGCGCGTGTGCCTGCCTCCCTCATCAGCAGCACCCCTGGTATTCAGCGGAGTAATTAGAACATCTAAATCTTCCCTATATGTCATCCAGACTTTGTAAAATTAACTGTGATTACTGGCACCAGCCTGCAGACGTGCCGGATCCCACCCCGGCTCCCGATAAGCATAATTGCTCCTCATTGTTCCCCTGGAAAGTCTTCTGCTCGCTGCCATGCACAAGCTCCTTCCTTCTCACTTTTACATTAGCGCCGAGTTAAATGACTTTGGCTTTTGTGGACTCTGGGAGGATTTATGGGGAGTTGCACTCAACTGAAATCAGAAGTGCTTCTTGATTGCTGAGCAAACAGGAGCCCTGGGCTCGGTGATGGCTCTCGAAATGAATCCTCCCCGTTCTCCTCCCACCCTGACCCCTCGCTGGACCCGCCGGTGGGTTGAGCTGCTTTGGGTACAGCCGGGAGACCTGGCCCACAGTGGAGCAGTGGCCTGAGCCTCTCCAGGGGCTTATATGTGTATATGTGTGTGCATAAATATATATATATTTATGATACAATATAGAAAAATAGAATACTACATATAAAAATTGTAACATGCAGGCGGTTTGGAGAACTTGGGTTTATGCCTTGCCCCACAGAACAGCATTATTTCTGCAGTCCGAAGCTGCGTTTTCAAACACAAATGGCCATTCATCCATTAGGCTTTGCCATCTTCATGTGCTAATGACCAGCCATGGGAAGGTGCCAGTTGGAGTAACAAACTGGGGGCAGGGGAGGCCAAGGAGCGGGTATTGATCATTATTAGTTTCTTGTTCAATGAGGTGGGACATCGACCACTTGCCCGCTTCCTTACCACACAGGTTAAGTGGTGTGAAGAAACAGAATTTTTCTTTCCGATGTTTTCTTTCCCCTTCCCAGCCCAGAGATCAGCACCACATCTCATCTTCCCAGCTCCAGGGCTGCCCAGGTGTCTGTCATGTTTCTCTGCCTTTCCTTGTGGATGCTGGTTGTCTCACACCATTCCCAATTTAAAAATAATTTAAAAAAAAGAACCAGGAATCTAACTTTGCTGATACTTTGCTGACCAGAATCATTAAGGGCATCTGAGCGTCATATCTGCTCTTTTCTCTGCTTCCAGGAGCAATATTGATTGCTATTTTAATTTAAATCTTGGACGAAATCCTTCATTTTCTCCTGAGTTCTCCAGCGTAGCTCACCGTGCAAACTGGTTCCTTGGGGGTGCAGCATGGGGGGAAAAGAGGGATGAGGAGCCCTGGGCAGCGTCCGGGTGCAGCCGCGGGTGTCAAGGACCTACCTCGGGAGCACCGAAAAACTGGTAATTGTAGGGAAACTGCTTCAAAATTCAACCAAGAGCAGGCAAGGCTGGCATCTTCAGTGGGGAACTCTAGTGCTTTGGCGTCTCTCTGCTCTCATTAGATACTTTGCAGCTGCTCTTATATATGCCTCAAAGGTTAATGTATGTTTGTGAGGAGTGCACTTTGTATAAATGTTAATTAGCAAGGGTGCAATTCAAGGGATTCTTACCTCAATAAGAAATGATTTGTCTGTATTTTTAGCCACTGATTTTATTAGTACTTGCTCCGCTGTTTGTCCAGGAGGTGACTGGGGAGAAAAGGCTGGTGGGGGCTGCAGTTCCCCCCCGTGAGCAGCAGTTTTGGGGAAGGTGCCCGGCTGGCGCGGGGGCTGCTGCATCTTCTGTGGGATCTGGGGATGCTCCAAAGTGCTCGGGGATGGGGAGACTTGAGCCATGGACTTCAGCTCTAATTTTCATGGGTTGCTGAGTGAATGCCCTTCCATTTGCAACGTGGGGGGGCAAAATGGGATTTCAATCGGTGGGAAGGGAGAGGCGATTTCCCAGCTCCCATTAACCGGTAATAATTGCTTTGAGAGCAGAGGTTTTATCTCAAGATTTCACGCAGAAGCGTCGCTCTCCAAGTGAGTTTCCAGCGATGCCCATTCTCAACACTGTGGCCGGGCCCTTCCCCGAGTGCCACATCTGAAATCTCCATCAAGGCTCTTTACACCCAGAGCCCCAGAGCCGAGCTCCCGCGGCTGCAAGGGGCATCTCCACAGCGATAACGCTCCCCCATTGCTTCAACCTCCATATCTTTGCAACACAAAGGTCAATTGAATTCATTACAGTGTAAAAATGAAGTTCTCTGATTGATTGAAGGTTCCTCTTTAACACTTCAAATAAATGTGTTGGTTTTACTTGATGGAATGCTTTAGAGGTCCATTATGAAATATGCTTTTATATGAGAAGCAATTTCTTTACATCATTTTTCTTTTCCTTAATTTTTGTGGAACATAATTATCCTTTTCCCCCCTCACCTCCTTTTCTTTTTAATCAAATTTTTTTTCTTCTTTCGCCTCCCCAGTGGAAAGCAAGCAGCGTTATTTAAAGGGACATGGAGATAAAATACAGTGGTATGATGGATACAACGGTTGAAAAATGAGATGGATCCATCCATCTCAGACTTTCAATGGCTCTCATTACTCACTTGATTTCAGTCTCCCGTTTTCAGGGTGAGCAGAGCTGGAGGACAGGGGGATGCTCCAGCTTTGGCACAGCATGGGAGGTTCAACGCACCTTCCCCAAGGGAAGGGGTGGTGATGGGGGATCCCTGGGGCTGCCAGACCCCCTCTCCCTGCACCAGCTGCCACCGCTTGTGAGGAGTGCCCTTTGCATAAATGTCACTTAGCAAGGGCGCAATTCAAGGGATCCTTCCCTCAATAAGAAATGCTTTTTCTGTATTTTTAGCCACTGATTTTATTAGTACTTGCTCCGCTGTTTATCCAGGAGGTGACTGGGGAGAAAAGGCTGGTGGGGGCTGCAGTTCCCCCCTGTGAGCAGCAGTTTTGGGGAAGGTGTCCGGCTGGCGCGGGAGCTGCTGCATCTTCTGTGGGATCTGGGGATGCTCCCCTTGTGTCCCCTTGTGACCCCTTGTGTCCTGCAAAAGGGCAATGGAATAATTAATTCCTCAGGGCACGGTTGTGACACTCACCTGAATGCCGAGTAATCGTCTTCACAGTTAATTCCTCTGCCCTGATTTGCCTTGCAGAAAATTCTGAATGCGCCGCAAAGAGATTTGCTGCCCATTTGTACAGCACTGCTGAGAAGGGAAAATGGGGACAAAAGGGAGAATGATCCCATTTGAGGCTGGGTGGGTAACGGCTCCCTGCACCGGGGGAGGCTGCAGCAGTCAGGATAATTCATGATGAAGTCATGATAATGAATGACTACGTCCCGCTAAACCGAAGCTAAATAGGAGTGGATTACTGACACGTGAGGCACGGGCTGATGCAGACCCAGGAGGAAACAGCAGCTCAGCGCTGGAAGGGTTGCTCTGCCTTTCCGAGCAGGTTACGTTGACATTGTCCGCAGCTCGGAGCAGCTGGCTGCTGGTTCCGGGTGCTCACGGGGATGTGCCAGGCAAAGCCCTGGCCCGGGGACCAGGTAGCTCCTTCGGATGGGTTTGGCTTGGGCGTTTCTGTGGGGAGTTTAACCCCAAAGCCGTGGCTTGCACCCCTCCTCGCTTCGCAGTTTCCTCTCTCTGATATTGGGGTTGCAGTGACCTTTCAAGTGATAGTTTGGAGAGACCATCACTGCACGGAGCTGAAATGCCCCTGAGAGCTCCTCTCCTTGTAAGCAATCAACAGTGTCAGTAAATGGCTTCAAGTAGCACCTGAATGGGGAAGAAACAGATGGACCGCAAACATTGTTTGTGCAGGAAAAGCAGAGGTTAATGTGTGCAGGTGGCTCATGAGAAAAGACGGTCTTTAAAGCCAGGCTTAAGAGATCAAACTGAACAAGCTCAATGAGCTCATTGATTGATTCTAACCTTAATCAAGAAGAGTCGTGAAGGCAGCGCGGTGGCAGCGGCCAAGCGGGGGTGCGGGACATGCCCCGCGATGGGAACACGTGTGTCTGGGCAGGCGATGCCACCAAAGGCAGCATCCCTCCTGCTTCATCCCGACAGGGCTGGTTTTGGCGGGCGAGTGCTTTTCACAAAGAGCCTTGTTGATGTGGCCATAGAAAACAGAGGGAGACGGGATCCTGAAAGTCATTGCTCTTGCCCCAAAATGGGATCAGGCTGCAGTGACAGGCTCTGCCACCTCCCCGGCTGCCCTGCTCCCGTGTGTGGTGATACTCGGTGTAAGGAAAGTTTGTCTGCTGTCTGTGAAGGTCGCTCGTCTCTCCGTGCTCTGGCTTTGCTCTCTGCTGGAGCGGAGCCGCGCAGCCCGATGTGCCCAGCACGGACCATGTGCCAGGGCTGAGGGAACCGAACAAGACAACGTGCTTAATTCCCGTATTAAGAAAAAAAAATCCTGGTGTCTGCTGGTGCCCCAGGGGATGGTCACCACAGACCTCCGTGGCTGACGAGGTGCCAGTTCTCGCGCAGCGCGAGTAATGCTCCTTGTCAGCTCCGATAAAACCTGAAATCTATCATCAGCCCTTTCCTCCAAAGGTTTTGTTACCGAGGAAAGTAATTACAATTTGTCCTTAATTCCAGAAATGTGCCTAGAAAACCGACAGACGGGGCTGGAGAGGAGGGGACTGGTCCAGGGCAGAGCCACAGCCTCCTGCTACCTCCTGCCACCTCCTGCCACCTCCTGCCACCTCCCAGGGTCTTGAGCCACTGCCGTGGTGGCTGTTGTGGCTGGAAATAGTGTAGGGAGGGTGATGGAAAGGTGGGAGGTGGCTGCCCTGGAGCAGGGTCTGCAGTGCCAATGCTGCAGCCGCTGGTCCTTCCACAGCTCCCGGCCGTGCTGGGGGGTGAGTTGCCCCCATGAGCATCTCCCTGGGCTGGGCACCTGGTCCTCGTGGTTGATGGATTGTGCAGAATTTGTATTTCAACCCCAGTTGTTCAGCGGAAGGGGAAGAGCCTTCCCTCTGCCTCTGGGTCTGATGCAATGAGACATCTGACGCAGAAGATGAATCGAGGGCTGCATCGGAAGTGCCAGATACATAATCCATCCTAAATAGGCTTCATTAGTGGTAACAATTAAAGTTACCATTGTGGATTGGAGACGTTTTTTATTAACTTTGCCCTTGTCTGCAACTCGGACTCACCTCGTAATAATGAGCTGTGTCACTTCTGATCTATTTCTCATAATAGCTCCTTTCTCCTCTAAATCTAGGCAAAATATGATTTATAGGCAGGGTTATCATATCTCGGTGTCAGCCACCCAGGAAGGGGGCAAATGTTGGCAAGAGTTTACAGCCTTGGGCTCCTCATGGGTGGCAAAAGCTGTCCTGGGGCTGGGATTTGGGTGACGTCCGTGGGATTTGAGTGACGTCCGTGGGATTTGGGTGATGTCCATGGGATTTGGGTGATGTCTGAGGGATCTGGGTGATATCCATGGGATTTGGGTGGTGTCCATGGGATTTGGGTGGTGTCCATGGGCTCAGGTGTCAGCAGGACAGGTGAGCTGGGACAGGAGCCTTCCTATGAGAAGCCGTCCTCTCCAAAAGCCATCGCCCTGCTGGAACAAAAGGATCTGAGAATCAAGTCTGGTGCTCACTGCCTGAGCATTTATTTTTTTCAAGGGGTTTATGGCTTGGCGAAATAAATTTTTAATTTCCTATCTTTTGTTTTGGAAGCTGAAAGGGGTTGGGAGGGGAGGGCGGCTCTCCTGGCAGGCTCTCCGTGTGCCGGGCAGGGAAAACCCCGTGTTTGAAGCAGCCTCGAGCCCCAAACCCCCAGCAGTGACCCACCTGCCTCTGACTGACGTGCCCGTGGTCCCCATCCCCTCGCAGGGACATGGTCCCAGCCCACAGCAGATGCTCCAGCAGCAGAGTGAAGTTCTTTCCCCAGGGCTGGTGTTTTACAGAGATTTCTTTGCATGGTTGGAAACCTGCCCCTGCGAACCTGCTCCCATCCCCTCCACGTCCAAATCTCTGTCTCAGACAAGCTCCAAAGTCTCTGCCAAGTGAAGAGGCAGCCACAGGAGCGGCAAAAAGCCCTCCTGACAAATATGTCCTCCCCTCCTCGCAAAGCTGGCTGTCATCTCATTATATCAATAGTGATTAAGAGCGGAAACTGGCAGTTAATCCCCTGCAAGGTATTTTGATGATTAAATTGAGAGTGCCTGGTATAAAGCTGTAGCATATTAAATTTGACTCTGGGCAGATAACAAGGGCGGCAGCACCGGTGACCCTCTGCTCCAGGGCACCACATTGCAGAGGAGCACTCTCAGCCTGGCTGTCTTCCAGTTTAAATAATTATTTTGTTTTGGGGTTTTTGGGGGTTGGTTGGAGTTTTTTTGGTATGGTTTGTGTTTGGGTTTTTTTGTTTTGTTTTTAATGTGAATTCTGCGTTTCATGCAGGCACAGGCAGAGTCAGGAGAGGTTCCCACTTGGTGTTTTTGTCCCATTCCCCAGCCGAGAGCCCGAGTCCTGGCTCAGCAGTGAGACATGGCAGGTAGAGCTGCCGCCCAAGCACCTGGTCAGTGTTAGCCCATGTGGCTTTGGCTCTCCAGCTGGTTTGCTCTGAAAAAACACATGCAGCCGGAAAGAAAAAAATGGCTCCGTGACAAATACGTTTCCATCAACCCAAGTTAAACAGACTGCGATGCTTTGGGACCTTTCCTGATAATTAAAAGCAGCGTGATGGCTCTTCGCTGGTGAGAATTTATTCTGTCACTTGGCCTTAAAGAACCATCCTTGTCAAGCAGTGTCACACGCTGGTGTCGGGGCTGTGCTCGCTCCGGTGTGGCTGTTTGCGATGGTCCCCTTTTGCTGTATGTACACACGGGCAGTCAGGGCTGGCTCCTGTCCCTGTCACCGCCTGTCCTTGTCACCCTCTCATCACCTGGCCTGTTCCCAAACAGCAACATGCTGCACTGGGGTCGCATTGGAGGAATTCGTGTCCGTTCCAGGCAAACGCTTCCCATCAGCAAGGCAGCATCGCTGCCAGCAGGCGGTTGCCATGGCAATGCGGCACTGTAATGGCCCAAGCAGATGATTATTGTTATTTATTATTTTAATCTCACCCTGGTCCCCTCTGCAGGAGCCGGAGCGGAGATGGGCAGAGACCGGGTGCAGGAGGAGAGCATGGGGGGCGATGTCCCACACCAGCACTGTCCTTCGGTTGGAGAGGACCAGTGGTGGCGGAGGGCTGGGTGTCAGGGACAGGACCAGGCTCTCCTTGGGATGCTCGGGGGTACCGCTTTGGAGTTCCCTCACCCATGGCGGCTGTGTTGGTGCTGCCAGGACACCACACCAGCCTTCGCATGGGGACATTGGAGCCGTTTGAAGGCAAGTGTGACTCCCTCCATCTAGATTCAGGCTGTCTAAAAGGTTTGTCTCCATGCACGGTACGAGCACGCTGTCCCCAGCCTGCTGCTCGCCGTGCCAGCTCAGGAGATGCCTGCAGCTGGTCGAGCATGGTTCTCCTCCTGTTATTGTTCATTTGTTGGTATCGGAGCAGCAACAGGCGGCCCAGTGTGTCCAGAGGTATGGGCAGAGGGACTTGTGGATGCTTCAAGGGGCACTGCACGCATTGGTGCTACTTGGATTGCAAGCAAAGGGACAAATCTGTGCCAAACAACACAAGTGGCGTCACCTCCTGAGTGCCAGCTTGAACAGAGAGAAGGGGCTTGAGTTTTGCTTGGCTGGGGCTGAAGTCAGAGTGTCACATCAGCTCTCTGCAGATGGGGTCATAAAGCTTCACCAGCACACTCCCCCCTCGCTGGGGAACGTTCGCCTGTGTGGGGTGTGCGGGGCACACACGCCACAAGTTCTCCGCACAGCCACGGGCTCCTCTGTTGCCGAGAGCTCAGCACATTCCGCGCTGTGCGAGAACCCCGGTGACAGCCCAAGGTCACCGGGATGTCACAGCAGACCTTGGAATTGAGATTTCATCTTCTCGAGCTGCTCAGTGCTTTGCTCTCAAAGCCATCCTTCATCCTTCCTAAGGGAAGGGACCGCCTCGCCCAGAGGCACATGGAGCTTTTCATATACACGGTATCAATCTCTGTAAGGAAAGCACTTTTATATTGAAGATCTGATAGAGGAATAAATTCCCATAGAAGTAGAAAGCAGAAGCTAATAGGTTTTTTCACAATGAAAGAATAGATCTGCTGACAAAGGCATTTCCAGGGCATCAAAATAAACTGTATTTTCTGTGAAGACCAGGGCTCTTCCAGGGCTCCTTCACCTCTGCCAGCAGCCCAGCCGGGAGCAGCCACTGGGACCAGCCGTCCCCGGGACACTCGGCCCGACCCTGAGCTTGATCGGGGTCACCCCATCTGCCACCCACGGGGACCAGTCCAGTGCGTGGTTTATCTTGGGTCAGTTATGTCCCCACTTTGCTCCTGGTCCTTCTGCCCATCCCCTGTGTGCCTGGGGTTGCAAGAGCATCCGACCTGCCTTGCCAGCGCCCATCTGCTCCCGGTCCTCTGTTACAGGATTCCGGAGCCTTGCTCTGGTTTCACTTTGCTTTTTTTATCCCGCTGCGTTCCTCCAATTCCCTTTGCTGGCTCTGAATTTGCTTTTTGGGTGAGCACATCGCTGCCCCAGCACGCAGCTCCAGTGTGGTACCTGCCTCCCCTGGGTCCCGCTATGGTCGGAGCAGCAGCGATGGTCTCAGCTGCATCTTCTGGGGGAACCTGGCCACAGAGACCCCCTCGCTGGGCTGTCTCAGGGCTGTTTGGACCATCTTTGTCCAGGGAATGCCCTGGTTCCCAGCACTGACAGGTCTTGGCGATGTTGTCTTGGGCAGCAGTTGTAGCACGCGGAAGATCATCCTGCCCAGATAATCCTTCTGCTTAAGCTTCTTATCTGAAAGCGGCTCTTTGGAAGCCATAGGCAGAATTAGCCCTCGACTTGCCTCTTCTGCGCTCTGCGGGCAGAGCTCCCCGCTGGGATAACCCATCACCGTGTCCTCCCGTCCCGCACTGCGGTGCCGTGCGTGTCCCTCTCCCTGCACCAGCTGGGACGCGACTGTGTCCCCACGCTCAGCTCCAGGCCCCCTTCTCTCCTTTTCATTTCCCCTTTCGAAAAAATATGCTATAATTCGTCCTTCCTATCCATTGATTTTCCAGTTAAAACTGCTCTCTGCCTACCCTTGATTCCCACCCTGCAGGAAAATAAGCCCTATAAAAGAAATGGATACCCCTGTTGCTTAAGAGACTAAAATTTACTGAAGACTTATGCGTTCCGGTCCCCAAAGGGGGCGAGAGGAAATGATTTGTTCAATTAATTATAAATGTTTTAATTTAAATGGCTAATGTAGAAGATAGTCAGATATAAAACAGCAAACTACTGAAGTGTTTTATGGGTCCTTAAAGACCACTAAATGCTTGTTCTGATTCTGCTAAGATCACTCAAATGACTTTTCCTCTTGCATTCAGGGCAGGGTGTGGTGGGAGGCGAGGGCGAGAGATTTCCTCTTGTATTTTACACACCTCCAGGCAAGTTGTGATAGATGTTTGGCAATTCATTTCTTTGGAGCCAGAATTTGCCTTTGAAAACCAGAAACTGTTGACGGTGCTGGGGAGAGGTGAAAAGAAAGAACAAAAGAAGACAAAATCTTCTGGGTCAAGGTCACCTCTTGCAGCTGGATTACTTCTTGCTCCCACACTCATCACATCCCTGACCTCCTGACCACATCCCTGGTCCTCCTGGATATCTCAGCAGCCCCCAGCGCTGCCTGTAATTCCCCAGTGACGGATATTTCATGTACGTTGGTCTGCGGTTCCCTGGCTGGAGTAAAGCCAGTGAAGCCCTTCATATCCCGGCATTAATGAGCTGATTTACACAGGGAGCGCTCCCAGCCTGCCCTTCATCTTGTCAAAAATATTGACTTGAGAAATGCAGAATTACGAGATTTGCTGTGGAAAGAAATATTGAATGAAAAGAAGGGATCCCCGAACAGAAGTTTCCTGGGTGAATGAGAGGGAGATGGAGCACGTCCGTGTGTGGCTCAGGGCAGAATGGGCTTTGCAAGCCAGGACCTTGCTGCCACCAGCCTTTTCCTCCTGCCTTTTGCTTCCCAGCCTTTCTTTTTGCCTTCTTTTTGCAGCTCAGACTCGCTGCCATTGCATTTCCCTGCCTTTATTTTCCCTCCCACCAGCTGCCCCTGCACCTTGCCCGCTTGCTGACTGCTGGTGCTGCCACTGATTCCTCCCCGCGGCTCCTATTTTGCTGCTGAAAAGGAGCAGACAGGGGCTGGGAGGGGGTAAATTGCCCACTTACTAAATGCTTTCTCTTGATTCCTTTTTCCTCTCTCGTCTCCAGACTGTCCTGCCCTGAAAAGCATTTTCCTGGAGTTCTCAGTTTGTTGACCCCTCAAGCTCCAGAGCTGTTACCTAAACTAAATGCTTTATATTTTCATGCTTCAGCAAAATCTCTCTTGCTTCCAGCACAACCCATCTCCTCCCAGGCCACGCAGAAACAATTACAGCAGCAAAAGGCTTCTATAGTCATAAATATACTTCCTTGCAACGCATTGGCGGGCTGGGCTCTGCAAAGAGAGATGGGCTTGGGCGATGGTTAGAAATCCCCACGTCTTCTGTCCGGGCACCCGCTGCTGCTGGGGCACCCGGTGCATGCAGCAGATGATGGGATTTGGGTGTACGGAGCCGTGGGAAGCACAGAATCACATCCCACGTGTTTCCCAAGGCGATGTTTGGTGGAGTAATAACTACAGTGCTGCTGGGAATAACATCAGCCGCTGCAGCAGGGACCGTGCTGCCCAGCTGGGACTCTCAAACGCTGTTCCTCTCCGGCAGTGCCTAAATTCTATTACGTGTTGCCTGGGAATTGGCACTGTTTAGCAGACAGCCCGCGCAGGCTGGCAGAGCGTGGGGCCGAGATCAGTCTGTTCCTACCAAACACTTCCCTTGGAAGCATTTGAAGCTCCTCTGCACCTCGCTCTTCAAAATCTGTAAAGGTGCAAGGCCAAGGTGCAGCAACGTGGGGTCACTGGGACCCCACGAGTCTCTGAGGTGGGGAGACCAGTAAGGAGAAAGCTTTTTCTGCTTGTTTTTTACCTCTCCTGCTCCCTCACAGCCTACATGTGCAGAAGGGATGTGATCAGAGCAAGCCTCAAATCTTCCTGCCACCCGCCGTTTGAAATACTGCACCTGTTATTAAGGATTTCAGTGAGTTGTACCCAGGGAGGTGCAACTGGAGAGATCAGTGCTGGGAAAAGTGACTTGTCCTCAATGTCATACGGGGCTGGATGGCCGGGATGAGCTGCATCTCCTGGAGGGCAGGCACGGAGGGTTCGGGAGCAGGAGCGTGTGGCTGCCGTGAACGGGGGGAGCTGTAACCTGGCTTGTTAGAAAGCAGAAAGTCTCACAAACGGATTTCCAATTTCCCATCCACCTGCTTAGCTGAGAGAGATTTCTTGTTTTATAATTACTTTTTGGGTACTTACAAGATCTGGTATCCAGGCAACTTGATGCCTCTTAAATCCTCTTGCAATTTTTTTTTTCCCCTGTTGATTTTTGGGTGCTGGAGAAACATCAACCAAACTCTTAAGGCCTTCCCGGCCTTCCCTTGATTTACATTTTCACAAACACCGAAGGAGGGTGGGGAGGAAGGTACAGCACATGCTGCCGTTCACAGCGCCCAGCGGTCTCTTCATCACCGTGCAAAGAGCGCGGGCAGGTCAGTGCACCCCGCAAAAGTTTGCGCATCAATACGCACTCAAAGGCTTCGACCTCTGTTGGGTAAAGTGTCATTTAATTTACTTTTGCTTGACTGTTTAAACGCTGGAATAATTTGGCAATCTGCATGAGGGTGGCACCGCGGGTGCTGCTGGATGGTCTGTGCCCCGGCAGCCTGAGAGTCCTTCAGGACAGAGCACTTGGGCTTAACGCTACCGCTTGTGGTCATGGTGGCAACAATTAGGCCATCAATCAATAAACTAATTCTTCTATTTACAGTCATTAGGGACTGCAGAACTAAGCATCTGCTTTTGCTAATGAGTTTAAAAGTTGGCTAAATATGGCAAACCTGCTCTCGTGGAGAAGGAAGCAACAGGAGTTCGATGTGGAATTGGACTCCGGTGCACATAACATCAATTTTAATTAGCAAGCTTCTACAGTTTCCCGACTAAACCAAAATAAGCTGGCAATAGGGAGGGTGCTGCCGGGGCAGGGGCACCGCTGCAGCCCAGCCCCTCTCCTGGGCCTCGGGGCTGGTTTGGGGAGCCCAGCACCCCAGTTCCTCACCGGGGCACGGGGGTCCTGGCTGGTTTTGCTGGGGGGAACGAGCCCCCCGGGCACCCTCCCGGCACCAGCGATCTACAGCCCTGCTGGTTCAGCTGCTGCACCTCTCGGGTGTCACGTTTATCTTTTAATCTGTCAAGGAGTCATTTATTTACACCTCCAGGCCTAACATGCTGGCTACCATGGGGATGCTCAAGTTTGAAAAGCCCTATCATAGATCTGTTGTAGCTCAGAGGGAAGCAGAAAAGCTTTTCCTCTACCTGCCTCTAAATGACTATAAATGTTTGGGTTTTTTTTTCTCAGAGATCATGACTCACAGAAGGCTGGCAACTGATGAGCTGGTTTTTGACCTGATTGATGGAGACCTCCATCACCTGCCCCCTTCCCGAGGCCACAGCCTCCTCTCTCGCTGCGGTCACGGGCATCGGCAGAGCCCAGAAACAGCCCCTGGATCCTGCACAGGACGTCCTCGGGTACCAGCCACCCAATGCACATCCTCACAGCACTGTCCCAGAGCCGTGCCGGCCAGGCTGCAAGTCACGCTGTGATTTTTCAGGTCAGCCCTGCTCAGAAGGGGGTGAAAAGCAAAGCTGAAGTTTCCCAAAAATGCATTGAAACCAGAGTGGCTGTGCTCCTTTAGTACCCGTTTTGTAAGACTTGCTGACTGCTGAAATGCCCCTGGGCAGCGCAGCTGGAATTTCACCAACCCATATAGCAAAATGCTTTCTGTTTTTTCCCAAAGCGCATTTTTGGGTGAGAAGGACGCTGACCCCCTCCCCGGTCACTCGGATCCCCTCGTCCTGCTGCAGCCAGGGGCCTGATCCTGGATCACATGGGTGTGATCAGAGTCTGAACAGAGATAGTCTTATTGGCCTAAATCAATGTTCATTTTTTTTCTAGGCAGGCTAACAGAATCTGTAATGAAAGGAAAGATATCGTTTGGGAAGGCAATTATGCAAAGGTGAATGTATTTTTAAGAAAGCACAGCATGTTTTGAGCAACAAGCCCGGCAAGTCGGAGGTTTATAGCCGAGCAGCTCTCTAAGGTTCAATGGTGCCAGTTGCTCTGGGTCCTGCCACCAAAATACTGCGCCAGGTGCCCTGATGTGCTGCAGAGCGTTAAACCTGGGGATGTTCTCTGAGGTCTCACGGGGCAGGGGATGAAACTCTCCCCACCTTGCAGAGCCCAACCCGTCCTCCTCTCAAAGCAGCACTGTTATTTTCCTGATAGATCTATTTCTGCAGAGTACCAGACATCATGTTTTTAGGAATCTTATGTTTCTCGGAGCAGGTTAAAACAGCAGATAAAAGGAACCATTTGAAAAGTCCTTTCTCCTTTTCTTGTGCACTCTTAAGTGAGTCAGACCGAGGCATTACCAGCTGTCAGGGATGTTTTAAGGCATGGCCTTCTCTGGATAAAAGCAAAGTTCACTCTCAGGTTTTGGCTTTCAGGGAAGATTTCTCTTCCTAGAGCCGTTACTCCTGCGCTGCCCCAGCCTGTCCCCATGTCCCTGCCACAACTTACACCCGCTCACAACCACCCGATCGGGACAAGGTTATGGACAGCCCAATTCTGAGGGTATTTTTATCTTAGCTCCTCTGAGGAAGTTCTGGTGAGTTTAAAAAGAGAAAATCAGTTTAGTTCCATAAGGTGATTTTTTCCAGTACCTGTAGAAACCTACAGCTCCAGAAAGGTCCGTGCGTGGCTGGGGGTGGTTGTTGCACACACACCTGCCATTCAGAGGCTGCGCCGTGCCAGATGTTTGCAGCTGTGGGTACAGCGGTGTGCCAGAGTTTGTGTTCATTGCTTGGAAAGGTCAAGCTCGGGGGCAGTCCTGTGGTTTTCCAGACAGGGACCCCCAAATAGCATCCTTGAAAGGGTGAATAGCCAAGAACTGTCTTAAGGATGCTGGAATAGGGAAGAACCTCTTTATCTGGGCTGCTGGGCTTTAGGGGGGCTGCTGGTCAGCAGAGCCGCTCTCGAGTCTGGGCAGGGGGGACCCCAGCTGGGGATACCCCTGCAAATTGGGGGTGCTGGGGGCAGCGGGGCTGCCAGTGGGTCCCTGCAGTGTGCTGGGGGGCTGAGCGCCGGTGGAGCTGCTCCAGCCTCCGCAGCCGACACTCTTGATGCTCTTTTAATACATATATTAAAAGGGTGATAATAAGCAAATCTGTCAGTTATGCAAATGAGTGGCAATTGCATCTTGAAGAGCATCCCACAGTTTAATTACATCATAATTGCAATGTAACACTTTAATTACCATATGCATCACAAAATCATGAGCGCTGTTTCTAATCTCCTCGCTAATATTTCAAATCAAACAGATTGCACAGGGCCCAGTATTGCACTGCAATACTGTGAACGAGAAATACCAAATACATCCTAATGCAGCAGAGGTCTGGGGGTCGGGCTGCTGGCTTTGGCGCTGGGTGAGACTCCGGTCGCTGTCCAGGAAAGCAGAATTTTCTCTATAACACGTTTGCTTGAGCTGATGGAGCCGCTTTGCTGGGCTGGCCCGGGACCTGCTCGGTCCCCATCCCTGCCCACGGCAGCCAGCTGAGGCGGCTGCTCTGGTAAAGGGATGAGGATTTCTAAATGGCTGTGTTGGAAGAAGCAGTTTGATGAAAATGCTACCCTTGATCCTCCCTTCCCCTCCCAGCACAGGAAAACGGATTTCACATTCTCCTTCTCACCCTGAGAGAGAAACAATAACAGTTTCTAGAGCACAGCTTTAGCTGGAGACCTGTGAATTTGATTTAAAACAGTTTATTTTGCAAATCTTCCCAGTTTCCATGCTTTACTTTTCCTCCCTTCCAGCCCTTTCTTTCCCCCATAAAGGGACATCTAGTAAGTGACTTAAGAAAAATAACAGATGGGCTTAACAGCAGCCTGAAAAATCACAACTGGGGACTCAGAGAGGAAGGCTCTGGAGCAGCGATGTGTGCGATGGAGCGATGGATCAGGACAGACACATACTGGGAGGTGAAAGAGCTCCTGTTTCTGCGGTGGTGCCCGTGCTGCCACCAGGACGGGGCAGGGGACTCTCACCGCGTCCCCATGTCCAGCCCTTCCCATCGCCGCTGCTTTTGCCGCGGGTTGCAGATTGCTGGTTTGCTTTGCCGCGAGCTGGCAGTGGTTTAGAATCATCCTGTGCTAATCCATATAAATGCTTTTAATCGGGGATTTAATCTTTTAAGTGTGCAGTAATTAAATTACATGCCAGTCAGGAGCACATCAACGTAACGTGCGAGGTTTGGGGCCCCGCGGGCAGTGTGGGAGCGTTGGGACAGCCAGCCCCGTGGCCAGGACATTCGGTCACCTGCTTCCTGGCACCTCCGCCATTTCCTTGTCATTATTATTTCCCTTTTTCTTTTTTCCAGCCCCTCGGACATCCCAGGAGGGGATGCACTTCTAGAAAGTCCTGCCGGACAGTGCGAGATGCTTTGATGGGCTGACATTAGTGGAAAATACTGTGACACGAGAAGCACATTAACAGATTAAACTTTGTAGCGAGAAGGGGAAAGTGGAGATGAACTGCTAGGTAGAGAGATGACTGGCTTTGGGAATGTGACAATTACTGTACTTAATAATTTTTTTTTAACATTAAGAGCTAAATAGGAGCATATATTTAATTCATTAAACCAGTATGAAGTAGCTCCCTCCATCCCAGTGCAGTTAATCGGTGCTCTATAGAGAAGTATCAGGGAAGAAGAGTCTCCTAATGAAAGAGTCCCTGTAAGGTCAGCCTGCCGCTTGTTAGCTAATCGGAGACTTATTTGTTTTGCAAATTGCTCTCCCATTTTGAACTGCTGTGCAGTAATTTCCATGGCGGGGAAGCAGGAGAGTTCACGGGGCTGTTTTTGAAGCCCTCAATCTGTCATTGGGAGGAGGATAAAAATAGCCTGGGAAGGCGAAGGAGCTGCGTTTGTTCCAGATGATCCAGCCCCATCTTCTGCCCGTGTGCTCTGCCCAAACACCTGCATCGTTAGGTGCACAGAAATGGGATGTCTGCGCACAGAAACACGTTACCTGGGATCGTGGGGTCCCTGGGAGCTCTGGTTGACAACCTGTCCCTTTGCATCACGTCCCCGGCGACACGCAAGGGGCAGCGGCAGCTCCTGCCTTCCCCGTCCTGCTGCCCCGCGGCCCCTGGGCTTTGCTTTTGGGAAACAGGGAAGAAATCCTGCTTTCATTTATTTTAGGTTAAAAAAAGCAGAGCAATGTGTAAATTGGGCCTGTCATCCTTTCCTTATCAATTCGTCAGCTCGGGTTCAGCAGCCCTCCCGTGTCCGGGCTGCAGGTGATTGAGAGCCCAACGGCTGTCGCTGCCGATTTCGTTCAGATATTTAGAAATCAAGAGCAAGAGCAAAACGCAGAAGCTCCCTGTGCTCTTGCTGGGCGGCCTCTCCGACTCTCCAGTGACTGGCCTGCAGCACAGATCTTTGCCTGTGAACTTCTGGCAGCAGTTTTCCCCGGGTTTCAAAGCGGGATGACTGGGAGCACTGGGGCTGGACCCTGGCAGTCCTGACTACTCCGCTCTCTCTGCTCTGCAGTTGCTTGCACATACAGCAGCGCAGCGATTGGGCGGGAGAAAGAACCTCCAGAAACCTTGGGCTTGGTTAATTCCTGGAGCGGTTTGTAAGAACCAGAGCCAGGCAAGTTGGAGACGAGTGGCAAAGGCAGCCTGGAAGCGCCAGCAATACCCATCTGCTGCACAAGGAAAGTCTTGTAGCAGATGAGAGCTGTGAGCATCACCAGGTGAGTTTGGTGTCTCCTTGGCTGTTCCTCAAACGTTCTTGGTCCCAGGGATAGCTCTGCTGACTTGGCTTCACATTAGGACAGGTGGACCCAGCCACCTTCCTCCAGCACTTGCTGAACCTGCGTTGCCCTGCCTGACCTGGGTACCCACCTTTGCCGTGGGCGCTGAATAGATCTGGGCTCTTGGGGAATCTTTTCTTCTTGCCATCCAGGCAGCTCTGCTCTCTACTCGTGGATGGTGCTGGTAGCAAGTTCCATCTTCTTCCAGGGCAGCGGGGCACAACCCCTGAGTGACCACTTGTCATCGTAACTCACAAGATCTTGTTTTTCTCATGAGGACTAGAGTTTGGGGCAAAATTGTCCAAGCGAAGACCTAGAGTCAGAGTCTCCTCATGAGAACACGACGGGATTTTTAAACCCCAATGACCCAAGCGCCTTCCTAGAACCCTTTTCTCATCTTCCCAAGGGCACAACCTCTGTTTAGCACCAAGGCAGGTACAGGAACGGTCCCTCTGCCGCCTGCCATCATCTGAGCTACGTAACTTCCCACATCAAGCGCGATCCAACGCTGACCTTCCTCTGCGTGCCAGAAGCAGCAGAGCTGTATGTATGTATGTATATATATATACATAAATATCTGTCTCCATGAGGCGGTCTCAGAGCTCGAAAGCCGCCTTGGCGGGGTCATGCCCCGCAGCGCGGGGAGCAGCTCCATCCCTTGCTCGGCGCAGCCGGCTGGTTCCTCGTGCCGCCCGTGCGATGCCGGGGCTCCCGGCTTCAATTGCAGGAGGAGGAAACGCTTCGCCTTGATCAGGAGGGATAAGAATAGCGAGCGGCAGGCGGC
This sequence comes from Caloenas nicobarica, assembly GCF_036013445.1. NCBI lineage: Eukaryota > Metazoa > Chordata > Aves > Columbiformes > Columbidae > Caloenas > Caloenas nicobarica. The sequence goes on along the minus strand of NC_088267.1, from coordinate 3,777,672 downwards.
GGACGGTGGGGTGCGGATGAAAGGCGGCTGGCTCTCATTCTTCCCACGCCCAGGGCGATCTGCCCCTTCTTTTTTCCGAGGCGTAATTGCCTGCCATGGCGCAGATGAGTGTCGCACTCCACCAAAGCCGGAGCACGGCGAGGCCAGGACTCCAGGCTCTCCGTCAATGAGTGGGGAGGCAGGGAGGATGCTTTTGATCCCGCTCGTCTTCCTCTGACGTGCTGCAGAATTATTCAGCTCTGAAGAAGGCATTTCTCCGGCTCGAGTTTTCCCTTGCTCTGCGAAGTGTGGCACTGCCATTTCGGGCAGAGCGGCCGGTGATGCCGGGCTGTGCCGTTGGCCAGTGCAGCACCAGCCGCTCTCATGGAAGATGCTCGAGGGGCTCTGGGCCAAGTTCAGACCCAAAACTAACATCCCTGAGCGCTTGGCAGTGCCCAGCCACCACAATGGTGGATGCTCGCTTGGCCCTTCCCGATGGCAGTCCTGGGTTTTGGTGGCTTCTGCTCTTCGGTGTCATGCTGGACACAGCCTTGTCTGGGGCTCCAGGGCCCTTTGAGGTGTTGGGCCACCTCGGCACTGAGATTTCCAAAACCAGCAGCCATGGTGGGGCACTGTGGTCTCCCATTTCCCTGGGTTTTTCTGGTGCTTCCTCTGGCTTTGCTTTCAGGAATTTAACACACACACAGCATAAGGAGGGTCAAACCTTCATCTGCAGCAGCTGAAATCCAGTAATTACCCAGTGTAACCCACCTGGAGAAGCATTCTCAGCTGGTCAGCAAATTGTGAAGAAATTCACTGCATCCTTCAGAGCAAGAAATTATCCTGGAGTATAATTTATGACTCTGGCAGCCTTACAGGTACAAAAAATAAAATTAAAAAGGTGGGTGAGACTGGAAATTTAAATGATGCACTAGAAAACTTTGAGCAGGTGACATCTCGACCTGAGATGACAGTAACTGGGGTTTTCCTCTTGGATGAAGGGGACCTGGCAGCAGTGTCAGGAGGAGATGAAAGGTAAAACCCTGATGCTGGTGGTAATGACAGATGGGAATGGAGGCAGAAGAGCAGCAGGGAAGCCTGCGTTGCCTCGGGAGGTTGCTTGCAGGAGCAATGCCCTGCAGCTCCATCCCATTCGGCAGCAGGTCGCGGAGCCCTCTGGGTTGCAGAAGAGGTGATGAGATGTGGTGGGAGCCCTGGGGAGATGCCAGGAGGATGTGCTGGGGCGTGTGACAGCTGTGGGTGACCGCAGGAGCGTCACCTCGTCTCTCCCGGGGCAGGAATCTCACCACTAAACTCCCCCGACACGCGGCTCCTCTCCGCATTGGCGTGATGCAGTTTAGCTGAGCGCGACATCATCCCTACAGCTGGGGGATATCTTTTTGGGAGCTATTTTGTCCTATTTTTAGGAAATGCCAATATGGATTGAGAACATTTTTTGGGGTCTGGGAGGGAAAAGGTCAGCCTGAACAAATTTCTCAACCTGAACTGAAAACAGAGAGGGGCAGAACAGTTTGCTCGCCGTTTTCCAGACAGACCCACTCCAGCTTCAGATGGCAGCTAATTAAAGTGCTGACATTTTAAGACACAGTGATGCGAAACCTCTTGCTTTGAGCCAAGTCTGGGCCCTTTTCAGAGTTCAGTTCATGCGTTTGCTGCCCAGAGTCCCCAGGAGCGGCACAAGCAAATTAAGGATGAAATGATGGGTTGTTTTTAACGTAGTATTTCCCTTCGGGTGTGAGGAAGTTTTTAGCCTTTGGAAGAATGCGGTAATGTCAGGCTGCCTGGGCAGAGATCTCCAGAAAAAGCTGAGCTCTCTGGCAGAGGTGCCCATGGGGGTGTTTGAGTTTCGGTTCAAACATGTTGCCATACTCGGGCAGAGAGAAAACTGAGCGGGGGTCCCAAACCCAGGGAGTGGGAGGCAGGAGAGGGCTGGGGTGGCAGAGCATCCCAAGCCCCAGACCCTGCAGTGTCACCCCAGCAGCTCCCAGTGACCTGATGTCCAGCCGTGCCGTTTCCCAGAGGGCTGGAGGATTTTGGGTGGCGGGCGGCAAGCTGCCATCAGGAGGTGACAGTGGCGGCTGCCCCGCCTGGACACAAAGCGCAAGAGTCGGCTCAGCTCAGCGGGGATGCGGGAGGAGATGTGGGGCAACGGGACAGTGAATGATGGGGAGTGAAAAAAAAAGGAGAAAGATCCCAGCTGCTGCAAACAGCTTCTGGCTCCAGCCACATCTGTGGGGCTGAGCGTGCTGCCCCAGTAAGAACATCCCTGGGCAGGAGCTTGTCCTGGGGATGCTGTGGTGAGACACATAAATCCCGATGCAACCAGACGAGGGGGTGAGCCGGATGCAGAGGGGTGGATGGATGGACAGACAGGCAGATCTTGGTGGGCTGATGCAGAGGGGTCGATCAGGGCACGGCAGGCTGAAGGTGAGCTGGCAGCGCCTGCCTGGCAGAGACATTTTCTGCTCCGTCATCCTGAGTTTTCTGCTCAGCTTTGCCAGACTGTTCCAGGGAAGGCGAGCGGCACGGCACGTTCTCCCAATGCCATCTAGTGTCTGCTCCAGCAGCCCCAGACATTTTAAGGCATCAGAGCTTATTTATTGCAGAATGATCTTTGAGGGCCAACAGGCTGCGGCGGCTGATTATTAACAGCGGTACCTGCAGCATGGAAAACTAACTGGTGAGTGCACGTGTTGGGCTTGATTATTTTTCTATTGCTCCCGTCTCGCAGTAAGAGCCCACTCGGGCAGGATGGAGCGCGAGGATGTGGTGACATGTCCAGGGTGATTAAAGTCTTTCAGCCTTCAGCCACTTGTCTTGTAGCCCTGACATCACCTGAGGCTTAATCACTCAGAAAAGTGCTGTCATGTCCTATTGTCGCCGTATTGGGAGCGCGACCTCTTTCCCATTTAGCTGCCATTTCAAAATAATATGACTTGCCAGGGGACAGATATGACTCAGGAGACTGGTAATAGGATATAAAGACTTTGACCTGCGGGTCGCCCGTTTGAATGCCGCCAAGGTCAGCGGCAAGGGCAAAGATGTCGTTTGCGCGATGATTATTTGGCCAAAAGACGCGATAGAGGCGTAACCAGCCCTGTTCGCAGCAGGGGCTGAGGGCTGGGCTGGACCCTGGGACCCCGCACCTCCCCGCCTGGCTTTTGGGACCAGGTGACAGCCCACGGTCCCCTCCAGCTTATGAGTTTCCCCTCCACATTCTTCCTTTACCATCATGGCAGGGTCATGGCCTGCCCAGACTGGAAATGCTCTTAATTCTGCTCTTTTAGGGCAAAGTGCCACAGCAGCTTTTCCCCTCTGTGCCCCCTCGCTTGCTTCCCAGCACAAAGGTTTTGCAGGACACACATGCCCTGTCCCCCTCATCACCCTGTCCCCTCCTCTGCTCACCATCAACTGCCATGGTTTAGGTCCCTGCTAACCCCATCCTCCGCCACCACTGGCCATGCGAATTTATCTCCTCGGTAACAAACCATCTTACTGAGTCAGTTTGATTCCATGATTAATTAAGCTCTGCCTAGAATTGAGGTTACTCCCTGCAGTTCCACTTGTAAACATGAGCAGATTGATGTGTCCTGGCCATGTTCGGTGGCCGCTACCAGGCTGGACGGTGGAGGGTTTGCTGCTCTTATCCAGATGGACCCTTGGGGCAGGAGGGCATCTGAGCAGCCCCCCCCAAATCTGCAAACCACGTCCTGGCCGCGTGAAGGAAACCTGTGCCGAGGAGGCATTAACATCAGCGGGTCTTGGGGCAGCATGTTGACATGAGGCAGTGGAAGGTGCTTTCAGTGCTGGGGGTGCTGGGGGTTACTGGGGGGTGCTGGGGGGTGCGGCACGTGGCTGCTCTGGGTCGCAGCTCCTCTTCCAGCCCAGTACACGCAGGTCCAGCCACAGCAGAACCGCAGCCGCTGCAGCATCTGCTCAGGTATGCGGGATGTGGGATGCAGCCGCCTTCACCTGCAGCACCGCTCCCCCCGGGGCTGCAGCCCCCCACTCATTAGCACACTGCCCTCCTCACCTGCTGTACCAGCAAGGCAGTTTAATTACTGTCGGCCTCGTTAGCAGTGCCGCCTTCTCGCCATCCTCCCTTTAATTGCAGCCTCCCTCCTTCCCCAGCAGTGCTGCATGAAGTGCTTTGGGTGAGACCCCCCCCCGGCCCTGTGGGACCTGTTAAAAACAGCGTTTGGAGCCCTTGTCCCCCATCCCGTCCTGCTGGGCCCCCAGCTGCAGTGCTGGGGCTGTGCTGGTTGTTCCTACATCTGCTGGAGATTGGAGGTCGGTCCCACGGCACGTGTCCCCAAGTCACCAGCATCTGCAGGACTGTCACCACCCTTTGCTGGCACCCCCAGTTTTGGGGGAGCTGGTTTGGCTGCAGCAGAGACAGACACTCACATGACTTTCCCAGTGGTTTAGCCAACATCCAGCCTGCTCTCTGTGTTTGGTTTTCACTAATCTGTTTGCCTTTTTTTTTTTTTTTAATTATCTGCAAACAAGGTGTCTTCTTTGAATAACAGTGGTGCTGGGTAAAGGGAGCAGCGGGCGGGTGGTCTGTGCAAGCAGCATTTCTGCACCCGCTCTGTACCTGCACCCAGGACCTATTTTTCTGTATTTATCCAGCACTGATAATGAGATTCCACCCTCCTAACCAGCCTCTGCATGCAACAGCACCAAAAGCAGATGCGATTCCTGCTGAGTTAGTGTGTAAAAACCTTTGCAATCATATTGTGCTACAAACCTGAAGGAGGGTTTAAATACAAGGCTCTTTAATAAGATGAAAATAGCCCTTTCCCCACTGGTTTTTCTGTTTGCTCTTCCATGCTGTGAGAGCCTGAGGGTTGTGTCAGGGCCCAACTGTCTGCAAAAATCTGTCCAGGAAGGGACCAAAAGGGAAAAAAAGCTCTGAATATTATCATTATTATTATTATTTTACAAGGTGGAATAATTTTCCTTCCAATTCCAAAACCTTCAAGGAAAAAGCAACATGCTAGTGGCCCAAGGAAGTGTTTTTCTTTTCTGCAGCAACTCCTGTCTGACGATAGCAAAGCGGGTGGGATGTCCCGTGCAGGGCAGGCAGCCCCGTGAGCGGTGACGTCCTCGGATGGTGGGCAGGACGGTGCAGCGGCACAAAGCACCAGTGTCCAGAAGGAAACCCTGTGCCTCAGTGTGTGCAGCAGGAAAACGGGTACAATCCTATTTACCTGCCTCCTCCAGAACTGGCTGCGGTGGTTGATTCATGTCAGGAGCTCAGCTGGTGACTCCTGGATGAATGACGCTATATAAATGCAAAGCGTTATTAATATTTCATGTTGTAGTGAAAATGTACTAATGGGGCTTGTTCCTGGAAGATAAAGTGCTGCCATTAATACACCTCTGCCTCCCCAGCACCAAGGACTGGCTGGTTTTGGCTGGTGGAGGGTTCAGCCTTTGGCACCCACCTTCTGCCTCTGAAAATCAAAATCTGCAGCACGTGGAAGTGTTGGGGCAGCAGCTCTGGCTGCGGGAGCTCGGTGCCCGCCAGCCGGGCACAGGATGCTCTGGGACTGCAGAGCAGGGTTCAGCCCCATCCGCTGCTCCGGAGGGACCGATGGCAGCTCCTACTTCTCGCTTCACCTCATGCTCTGGTTTCCTCCATCCTTATTTGGTTTTTTTATGCTTCCATCAGGTATTTGCCAGGCAGATGGGGCTGATCTCTGCTCCGGCTCGGCCAGACAGCCCCAACCAGCGTGATGCGGAGGGAAGATGTGCGGCCGCTCACTTTCTCCTGCCCCCAAAGCAGGGGGACAAGGGCTGCGGAGAATGGAGGTGAGCTCTGCCAGGAGCCCGGCATCAGCAGAAACTGCCCGGTGCATCTGGCAGCTCCCAAAAAGAGGGGGTTTTAACCCAGAAAGCAGCAAGCCACGAGAGCCCCTTCAGACACCCGCAATTCTGGGCGTACCTGGGGCAGAACATCCTCCCAGCCTGGGAGTGCTGCTCCGAGCCCTCCTCTTGGGGCGACGCAGTCCCCAGGAACCCCCTTCTCTGCAGAGACACCACACAGACACGTTTAAAAAAAAAAAAAAAAAGGGCTTATTTGCTTTCAAACTACAGAACTCTTCCCTAGAGCCATCCGCAAACAGTGGTAATTTGCTTTACAGCTGTTTAGATTTGTTTCTCTACATTTTTTTTTTTAAACTCAGCGGAATTGCAAATGAAACGTGTGTTTGCTCCTCAAATGACTCCGGCTGTACCTGAGCTCTCACACCCCATGCAGCAGCAGCCGCTCCTTGGACCCCCACCCATCTGACCCCCACCCCTGCTCCGTGCTCCCCACGGCAGCTCACGGGACGTGCTGGGATCTGCTGGAACCCCGTCCCTTCCCCCTGGGAATCTCCTCCTCACTCCCAGGGATGACTCACGCGGCGCCGGTGCCTCTCGCACCGGGCGATGCGCTCCTGCCGCGGGCAAGCACCGACCGGCAGCACCGCCGGCCCTGGCAGAGGGACGTCCCGCAGGTAAGCGGCACGAAAATGCGTGAGAACACCCCTCTGCTGCAGCCCTCATCCCTGGGGAGGCAGCGCTGGGGCTGGGGAAGGTGCGTCTGCCACTCGCCGCAGAGCCCAACGCGATGCCAGGGTGATGGGTGCAGCTGGGGAAGGAGAAATCTGGGCTTTGCGTGTGTGTCCCCGGGGATCACCCCGGTGGGATGGGAGCTGCTGGCTCCCACGGGAGGTACGTGCCCGGGGAGCGGGTGCGTTGCATGGCCCGGGCTGTGCGGAGCAGTGGAATGTGTTCACCCCTGAGAGCACTGCCAGCGCAGGGAGATTTGTTATTTTACTGATAGGTAAAAAGTTTAAGGGAAGTTTTTGGTGACAAACAGGCCTGGGGGTCTCGCTTGGTTGCAGCCCCGCATTGCGTGGGTGCGTTTATCCAGCGCGATGCAATCCAGGGTCACATCGGCTGCTCAGGGTCCTGGGGCTGGGACAAGCTGAGATCAGTCTGAGCTGATGAAAATTGGTTCTCATGGCCGCCCAGCCCCAGGTCAGCACCTCGGCATTGCCGGGGCTGTGCAGCCCCCCAGCTCACCCGCCGTCCGTACTCCGTGGGGTCTTTCACCACACTGTGCCGTGGCTCCGGGCGCGTGGGCACGGCGGGGTCAGCGCAGCGGGCGAGCGGAGGCGACGGCAGATTCCAGCGATGGGAGAGGACGTGGCGGTGGAGCCACAGAGCTGCCGGGTGAGTCACACCCCGGCTGATCCCATTTGCTGTCTGCCTGGGCCAGGCCTGGCAACGTAAGGAAAATTAATAACAAATACCTGCGTAACAGAGTGAGAGCCGTGGCGGTCAGCACAGGACGGCAGAGGGCTGAGCTGGGCATGGGCCATGGCTGGCAGGGGCTGAAGGGTGCTTTGCCATGGCAGAACCAGCAAGTTCTGGTGGGGACCCGCAGAGGGGGACAGTGCCCGGTGGAGACATCGCCCAGACCAGGTCTGTGCTGGGACACATCTCAGTCTGTGTCCCTGTGTGTGAGCAGAGGCCAGAGATGGTCCCCGAAACCATCACGGTGGGAAGGCAGCTCGGTGCTTGGGACCACCTGCAGCTTGTCCATAGAATGGTTTATGTCGAAGGGACCTTCCAAGCTCATCCAGTGCCCCCCTGCCATGAGCAGGGACATCTTCACCAGCTCAGGTTGCTCAGAGCCCCGTCCAGCCTGGCGTTGATTCACTGTGGCTGTATCTTCTCTCTCCCCCCAGGCTCGCTAACAGGATTGGGGGACCATGAACTGGGGGGTGTTCGAAGGGCTCCTCAGCGGGGTCAACAAGTACTCCACGGCCTTCGGCCGCATCTGGCTCTCCGTCGTCTTCATCTTCCGCCTGCTGGTCTACGTGGTGGCAGCTGAGCGGGTCTGGAGTGACGACCACAAGGACTTTGACTGCAACACGCGGCAGCCGGGCTGCAGGAATGTCTGCTACGACCACTTCTTCCCCGTCTCCCACATCCGCCTCTGGGCCCTGCAGCTCATCTTGGTGACCTGTCCATCCCTCCTGGTCATCATGCACGTGGCCTACCGGGAGGCCAAGGAGGAGAGGCACCGCGCGGCCGGCGGGGACGAGTGCCGCCGCATCTACCCCGACCCCGGCAAGAAGCGGGGTGGGCTGTGGTGGACCTACCTGCTCAGCCTCATCTTCAAGGCTGGCGTGGACGTGGTCTTCCTCTACATCTTCTACCACTTGTACAGGAACTACACCCTGCCCCGCGTCGTGAAGTGCGAGCTGGCCCCCTGCCCCAACACGGTGGACTGCTTCATCTCCCATCCCACCGAGAAGAACATCTTCACCCTCTTCATGGTGGTCACCAGCTGTGTCTGCGTCATGCTGAGCATCATCGAGGCCGCCTACCTGATTGGCAAGCGGTGCCGCGAGTGCTTCCTGGCCGGCGGCGGGACGAGCCGGCGGCACAGCCGGGACTGCCAGCTCTCCCACGCCGAGCCCGCGGACACGGGGGGACAGGTTTTCCACGGAGCGGACTACAAACCCCCCATGGCCTCCATCCCCCCCGCAGCCTCCGCCCCCGACACGCTGCCCGAGGAGGAGGATCTTCCCTAGAGCTGCCTGGGGGAGGCAGGAGCCGCTCACCTGCCCTGAGCCCTCCTCGTTGGTTTGGACCAGCCGTGGTGACCATCCGGTCTGCTGGAAGTCGGAGCAGCCCCTGGAGCTGAGCCCCAGCGACGGCTTTGGCAGCAGAGCTGCAGCCGGGCGGGTGGGTTTGGGATGCCCAGGGCGTTACGAGCTCTGTGCTGCCCGGGGACGGGCTTGTCCTTGCGCTCAGCAAGTCAACGGCAAAACTCCTCACCAGGCACTGGATGCAGGCGAGCAAGGAGGACATCTTAATTATCTCCCTGTAATCCCTGGCTTTAAAAAAAATAAACAAATTCTTGATTTAAGATGCGCTGTTGGGCACAGGAGGGCACACCCAGAGGCGTGAACATCCCCGGCCATGGGCTACCGGGAACAGGCTGGGGCAATTTAAACACGTCACAAGTTTTCAAAGCAGTTTGGGGGTGGGTGTGAGGGGCCGGGCACCCTCGGCCCCCCGGGAACCCCTCTCCCCATCCCTCACCCTCCGGAAGCTGCACCACAGGTGTCAGGGCCGTCTCAGAAGGATGTGATCGTCATTAATAACCCTCATTAGCGGAGTGGGGACAGGAGCACATGCTTGGTGTGTAGCCACCGTAGCAAAGCGCGGGGTGAGGATCCGGCCGGGCCGGCAGAGCCCGTCGTGGGCTGCGGCGCTTCCTGCCCGACTGGAGAAAAACACCCCAGCAAAACAGCCCAACGAGGGCGAGGAAAAACACCCCAACCGTTGATTAAACAATAACATTAAATGGCAGAATATAATCTTGTTTATTGCTGTAGTATGTCGCGTTCTGCCGTGACTCAGGTGGCACCGCAATTTCTAAGGCCATCGACAGTAACTGAACATTAGCCGGGATGAATAATTAACAATAATTTCACGGCAAATGCACTTGTAAGTAACATTAACATTGAACATGCAGCTCGATCTGTTACTGGTTTCGCTTTATTTAGAGGGCGTGATTATTATTTTTTCCATGCACACCGGCAGCCCTGGCACTCACAGGCTCCACAGAGGAAGCGGCACGAGGGGGGTGAGTTTGGTGTCTGTTGAGGTAGGAGAGGCAGATGCTGAAACACAGGTGCATTTCTTCCATCTCCTTTAAGTGAAGCCATTCTGACCTCTGTCTCCCCTCTGTCCGCTCTTGCTGCGCTTGCTGGATTATCCATTTGAAAATGTTCTTTACTGAAGCCTTTAAAATAGAGGATACAAGTTGTTCTCTGTGTACAAGCCTTTGCCTCTGATTTAAAGCACTAGGGCTGGGCTGTTTGTTTTCAAGTAAGGCTGGCTGCATTGATCAAGGCTGCCCAGCTAGCAAAACCCAGAGGTGTTCCCCAGCTGCAAGCACTAATCACCACAGAGATGAGACCCAGAGCAACCACCCTGCCCAACCGCCCCGCTTCTGCACATCAAAGCAGCAGCCGGAGCCGCTGCCCCTTGCAAGAGACCTGACGATCCAGTTGACGTTAGTTGTTGTGCTGCTTTAGCTCTCCCTGCAAAGCTCTGGTGTCTTGCACCATCCTGGTTTGGGATCAGCAGCTGCTGGCCGGACAAACAGGAACATTTGGCTCTTTTCCTGCTGTTTCTGTGCTCTGCACCTCGGGCAGCTGGTGCTGCAGACCCGGGGGGCTGGAGGCTGCAGCACCCCCTGGGACGCAGCGTCCTGGGCGAAGAGGCAGGACTGGTGTCGATGGTAAAGCAAATAAACTGGGGGATGTCACAATAAAAGCTGAATATTTCCCAGACTTTGCGTCATCATACGGGGGATTGCATTTGCTTGTGAGGTGCTCAGAAGGCCCCCTGAATTTTGGGGAGAGGGGATTTAAAACAAAACCATCGCTAACTCCAGCCCAGCCGTGGATATGGAGGGGTTTGTGTGTGCGGCGGCACAGGTCGGGGGCAGCCTCTTCTTCCCAGCGGGGACTTGTTTCTTCCCTGCCTGCAAAATGCCCGTTTGCTGGGAATTGAAGAGAAATTCCCTGATTTACATCCAGCGTGCCGGAGCAAGAGGCTGCCCTGGCTGCCGGCTCCCAGGCTCCCGTGACTCCAGGACGTCCCCTCCTTGAGGACACGGCCCCATGGGACAGCCGGGGTGGCCGAGATGCTGTGATGGGCCAGGAGCCGGAGATCAAAGGCCGGGCTGGGTCCCAGCCAAGTGCTGCCTCCTGCGATACCCTGCAATTTAAGACTATTTTAAAGAGATTTTTGAGGTTTTCCTGCTGGTTTGCTCTCTGCCTGCTCCGCTCCTTGTTTTATTTTCCTTTACGGAGGATCTGAGTTTGGGCCACTGGACGTCACGGGGTGTTTTTAGTGTTCCCATCTGGCACTGGAGCCTTTCACCCGCCACCCCACCGAGCTGGAGCGGGGTAGAGCGGGGTGACATGCCCCTGGAGCGGGGTGACATGCCCCAGGCACGTACCTGAGGCTCCTCCAAGGGCTCCCCGGTGCCGAGAGCTGTGGAATCACATCGGCACCTCGTCCCCGTGCCGGATGAGTCGACACAGGGTTGGCAGAGGGGGTGCAGGGACTTGCCTTTTGTTGGGACACCCAAACACCGGGCTCAGCGCTGCAAAACACGGGGTGTTTCCCTTCCGCACCCAACTGCCTCAGGGGAAACCTTCTGCCCATGCCAAAAGCCACCTGAACTTTCTCGCCGTGGCCACATGGCCTCTCCTGAAATGCCAAAATTCCAGGTGAGAGGCTGCTGGGGGTGTCCGGCCCCACTCTTCGCCCAGTCCTGACAGGGTTTTACTGTAGGGCAGGGAACTGCTGCTTTCACAATAACTCAGACCTGCTGGCGGTTCTCACCCTCTTCCCTCTCTCCTGGGTTTTTCATCTTGAAAGCCACAGCCCCCGGATTCCTGCCATGCCGGCTCTGACGGCAGCATAGTTCAAATTCCTGCTCCTGCAAAGGCAGCTCCAGTTTGTGGGGGGGTCCCGAGCCCCACTTTCCTCTCGGACGGGATGAGGGTGCCCGTGTCTGCCCCTCGTCCAGAGTCCCCCCACTCCGCACCCCCAGGCTCCCACCAGGGATTGCTTTGGCTCTCCTGGAGGGTTTCCTCAGCCTGGCAAACCCACACACACTTTGTTTGCCACCCTGGAGCCAAAATGCTCCGTGTCTGCCACGAGTGCAGGGAGCAAACCTCTCAGAGCACCAAGCACCTGGCGTGGCTCTTCAGCCGTGTCCCCACGGGAGGGGTGGCCCCGGCGAGGCACCGCATGGGGCTCCGGAGCCAGGGAGTGCCTGGGAAAACGCCGCGGTGCGTTGGGCCCCGGGGTGTGCCGGAGCGATGCCAGGAGAGCCTCGGGGCAGCCGGTAAACCGCGGGCGAGCGGAAACGCATTCCTGCCCAAGCCACGTCTGCAGAGGCATGAAATGGGGCTGCTCAGGGGGAGAGGGACAGTCCCCTTGGGGACACATCCCAGGTCCCACAGGGATGCGACAGGAGGCAGCTGGCGGGCAGGGTCCCAGTGCAGGGGACCCTGCTGCCATGTTTGCCACCCAGTCCATGCCACTCTTTGGGAAAGGTCTCGTCCAGGACGCCCCGGCGCTGCCAGGGCGGTGGCTGCGGGTTGCTGTAGGTTGGAGATACCGATGAGCTGTTGCAAAACTATTACTAAGGCAAAAGCATTTTAAAAGTGGGTTACAATTGCGTAACTTGTGATTCTTAGCAACGGTTGCTGGCTGCCCCGTATCTGGGGGACGGTGTGAGCCCGGTGCCGGTGCCTGGTCATGCCTGGGGCTGCCAGCACCCAGAGCCACCTGTGCTGAGGACAGAGCATCACCTGGCAGGAGCCGCTGGGGTTGTTTGCAGGGGAATCCGGCTCTGTTGATCTCGCTGCAGATTTGACCCACCTTTATTGTTCAATCCGAGCGTGTGTGTGCATGTGCGCAGACAAGCACCTCTACGGAGCTGTTTGCCAGACTCACCTAGTTACTGGGAACAGAACAAACTACTCTTCCCCTCCCCACACACGCTCAGCGCTGCAGACGAAACCTGGGCAGGCAGCAGGGCTGCAGAAAACACAGCCGGGAAAGAGCTTCTGAAAGGTTCCTGGATCCGGCCACCTCCCTCTGTCCCTGTACCGGCTGGGCAGGTATGACCAGCACAGAGGCACGGGGGGCTCATGGGGCTGGTTGTGGGGGGACAGACCCCGCGGTGCCAACGGGGTGCAGGTGAGAGCTGGGTTATGGTGCATGAAGTGCCACGTTGGGACCCCACAGGCAGCGCCGGGGTCCCTGGCCCATGACGCTGCACACCCAGGGGGTGACGCAGGCGGATGGCACAGCGTGGCACCCCGAGGAGCAGGAACGGCCACCCCAGGCCTTGCTCCTCCATCCCACCGCTCTCCCTGGGGACCAAAAGAGGCTGAGACCCTCCCCAGGAGAATGCACAGCTGCGTTTGCACCCCAGGAAGGAGCCGGGTGCGTCGGGGCCCAACGCCCTGCACCCACGCGGGGCAGGACGGGCGGTGACGCAGCGGGCTGGCACGCCGGGGGCTGGCGACGGTGCCGGGCTCGGCGGGAGGCAAAGCGGTGCTGCAGGCTGAGCCGAGCACACCGGGAGCATTGCCCCCGCTCCTCCTGGCTCCCCCCGTGCTGTACACCCCACCCCGGCACGGGGCTCAGCACGGAGCTCGCACTCCCCACTTCACCGCGGGTCTATGGCTGGAGCCAGCGCTGGACTGAGACAGGCAGGTGGGTGCTGGGCAGGTGGGTGCTGGGTGGCGTCACCCGCTGGCGAGGGGGCACTGGCAGCACACAGGGGCTGTGGACGCCACCATTGGCACCAGCTTTTGGCTGAGGAGGGGAAAGCGACACCTCTCCCAGTTTTAAAGCGAAGGGCTGGGCAGGAGCACCGCAATCGCTCCCCGCCCCGGTGAGCTCTCACGGGTTTGCCGGGGAGGAGGATCTCCCCGTTTCGGACAAGGCGGCAGGCAGAGGTGAGCAGGGCTGCACAGGGGCTGCCGCGGCGCCCGGCACACGCTGGCACAGGACCCGGCTTGGCCCCGTGCACCTCAGCCACGGTCCTCGGTGTATCCCCAGGCTGGGGCTCGCTGTGGGGTGTCGCCATCCAGGGATGGGCTCCGGGCAGTGCTCCAGGCTCTGCTCCTTCCCTGCAGCCCCAGGACACCTCACCGTCCTGCGCAGCCCTCCCTGGACAAGGGGACCCTGAACACCCGTGTGCCATCGTGCAAGGAACAGCCATGCCCTGCGCTGGGCGCTTCCCAGCCCGCAGCCCCCGGTGAGCGGGAAGGAGCCCGAGCCTCGTCCAGGTACGTCTGGGAGTGCACCGGGTCGGCAGCGGCTCCTGGGGAGTGGGAAGGCGAGTGCACGGCAGGTCCTCACAAAACCAAACTAATTCTTGCAAAGAAGCTGAAAAAGCCTCCTCTGGGCAGCGCTGGTGCTCAGCTCTGTCCTTTGAGGGCTCAGCCCTGGGATCGCGGGGTGCTTTGCTCTGGTCTTCACCCCCACGTTACAAACCCCCCCGTGCTCCCGTAGCAGCGCTGTGCGTTACTCAAAGCCAACGGTGCAGGGCCGGATCCAGCTTGCCGCCCCGTACAGCCCTCTGTCAGCTTTTCAGCACTGAGTCAACAGCTGCCAACTCACCTCTGGGTAGAAATCGCCTCGGGTTTGTAAATCCAGGAGGCAGTAAAGCTCCAAGTCAATCTCAGCTGCGGTCCCCTACTCGCACCGCGGCAGCCCCAGGCTGAGCTGTGGAGCCGGTTTGGCCGGCGCGGGGCCGGGAGCCGCCGGCAGTGCTGCCAGGACCAGGGTGCTGGCCAGGGCGACGTGCCGGCAATGGGCATGGACTCTTGCTTTCAGCAGCCCCAGCTCTTGCCCATGCTTGAGATGCCTCAGGCGGCACCTGCAAGAGAGAAAACCAGTCCCTGGTGTGTCCTGGCATCCCAGCTCTGCAGCAGCTGCCTCCCCTTCAGCTCTCAGCATGAGCAGAGCATGGCGGACAGTTTAGCCCATCCTACCCATGAAGCTGAGGCTCAGGGAAGGCTGGGACCATCCCCTGGCAATCCCCTGTGCCCCACGGGTTTGCGCTGCCGAGTTACACAAACATGCGTGGTCAGGCCAGGGACTTGGTGGCAGGGATTTGGCTGGGTGGCTCATCCCTTATGGCAAAACCTCTGTCAGAAGGAGGTGCAGAGAGGTTGAGTCACCCCCGACCATCACCAGGAGAGTGTGGGGCTGGGCTTTACTGTCCACGGGTGGCATGGTCTCCCCACCCCAGATGAGTGTAACATGGTGGGGGAGAGAGTCTGGGAGGTCAATGAGCATAAATGCAGCAGAGATGAGCGACCTCAGTGCTGTCTCCCATCACTCTTCACCCACCGCTTCTGCTGCTGTTGCTCCAGGTTGGGTGACTTTGGCCCCCGCCAACTGCCATGGATTGGAAAACGCTGCAGGCCCTGCTCAGCGGGGTCAACAAGTACTCCACGGCCTTCGGCCGCATCTGGCTCTCCGTCGTCTTCGTCTTCCGTGTGCTGGTCTACGTGGTGGCGGCCGAGCGCGTGTGGGGAGACGAGCAGAAGGACTTTGACTGCAACACACGGCAGCCGGGCTGCACCAACGTCTGCTACGACCACTTCTTCCCCATCTCCCACATCCGCCTCTGGGCCCTGCAGCTCATCTTTGTCACTTGCCCTTCCCTCCTGGTCATCATGCACGTGGCCTACCGGGAGGACCGCGAGAAAAAGAACCGGGAGAAGAATGGGGAGAATTGCCCCAAGCTCTACCCCAACACGGGCAAGAAGCATGGCGGGCTGTGGTGGACCTACCTGCTCAGCCTCTTCTTCAAGCTTATCATAGAGATCCTGTTCCTCTACCTCCTCCACAAGATGTGGGACAGCTTCGACTTGCCACGGCTGGTCAAGTGCACTAACGTGGAGCCCTGCCCCAACACTGTGGACTGCTACATCGCTCGGCCAACCGAGAAGAGAGTCTTCACCTATTTCATGGTCGGAGCCTCCTCCATCTGCATCGTCCTCACCGTCTGTGAGATCTTCTACCTCATCTTCAAGCGGGTTGTGCGGAATGCACGGAAGTGGAAGAAGTCCGCCAAGCGCTCCGTCAGCTACAGCAAGGCTTCCACCTGCCAGTGCCACCTCAAGACGGAGGAGAAGGACAACAAGTCCCAGCCGAGGTGTGTGGCAGCCCTGCGGGCCTCAGCTCCCAACGTGACTGCTGTCTGATGGGGTGCTGGGAGGGAAGGAAGGAGGGAGAGGTGTCCATGGATGGATGGCCCCAGAGGTGGCCATTGCTGATGCCACCACCAGACTCTTCAGCCAGGGCCTTGGTGGCTCTAAAGGGGAGGGGGACACATCCATGGAATCTTTCCTGCTTGGGGCTGTGGGAACATCTCCAGATGTCCTGGTGATGTGGGCACGGTAGGTGGGTGCCAGCTGCCCGTGGGCATTCCTGAGCCTGTCTGTTCTTTCCGCAGAGCAGAGGAGCTGTGAGCTTGCCTGTCCCAGCCAGTTCATCTTCCCCTTGTCCCAGCAGCTTCTCAAGCCTGCCAAGTCCCTGAACCCTGAGAGTCAGCCCATGTGAAAAATGACTAAACCAAAGTAAAGCCCCCTGAGGGGGGCGCATGGGTGCCCGAGCAGACGCAGGTAAGGTGAGGGCAGCCCCGGAGCTCTGCGGCTGCTCGCGGTGATGCCCCGGTGCTGGCGTGCCCGGCGTCTGCCCGCTCCTCCCGGCTTGTCACGCATCGTTAGACTTTTATTCACCAGAACTGCACGCTGGCCCCCAAGGAAATCAAGGAGGGATCAGCATCAATTATTTACTAAACCTTGATAGATATTAAAATAAATAGAAATTATTTCCATTTAATTTCTCCTTAAGTGGCGCTATGCAGAGGGTCTGGCGAGCCGCGTTCCCAGCTCTGCTCGTGCTCCCCCAGCCCCACGAGCGTGCTGTGGTGCGCACTGACACAGCCGGGCTCGTGTCACTGCGAGAGGCCACGACAGCTGCCAGGAGGGTGACGTGTGATGTGTCTCTGTGCCAAACATGGAGCAAATGCTTCCAGCACAGGCTGCTCCTGCGGGCACTCCTGTGTTACCTGGACAGATGCTTCTGCAGGTGGGACAGCACAAGGTGTCCCAGCGGCCCTGGCACCAGCACAGGTCTGCTTTGGAACCTGCGGCTTGTTGGGGCTGTGGCTGAAGCCTGCACCGGGCACGGTCCTGCGGGGTAAAGCAACATGGGAGGCGGAACATCCACGGGTGGGGGCAACTCTGGTTCCTTTGTGGTTTTGGAGCAGCTCTCCAGAGGTGATCATTTCCACTCATCAAGGGCTGGAGTGGCACAGAGCATCACTGGGGACAGGCACCAAGAGGGGGGCCATGCCACTTGGGCAGCCACAACACAGGGGTGGTGGGAGGCAGTATTCATGGGGACTGGCTGGGAGACGGGCACTGGGCTCTGCAGCACCCTGATGCCATGGTATGGGGTGGCACATGGGTGTTACCTGAAAGATGGCAATTATATTAAATATAACGATGCTGTTCTGGCTCTGCCTTCCACTCAGCACCAGCACTGTCTGTGAGGAGGAAATGCCACGTCTCGATGCGGGAGAGACGGCAGCTCCCAGTTGTGTGTGCACTAGCCTAGTTTCTGATGTCAACAGCCCAAGCCCCCCAGCCCTGGCTGAACCCACGCAGCCCATGCCAAGTGTGCCAGCCCTTTGCGGCCACTGCAGGCCAGTGAGGGGGGCATGCACGGGGGTTTTGGCCCCCTGAAGCCAGCAGGACTTAAGCTCGTGCACCAAATATCAGCATCTGCTCACCACTTCTTGTTGCGGTGGCTCTGCATCCCCCGCAGCCCGCGACAGCAAAGCTCCGCTTAAACCCGGGTGGCGGGTCCCTGCTCCCGGATCCCCGGCGCAGCTCAGCCTGGCGCCGGGGCAGCTCCGGTGTGGCTCCGGCGCGGCTCCGGTGTGGCTCCAGCACCACCCAGCGCCCGCCGCGCCGCACGGACCCGCGGGGGGACCCGCCGATCGTCCCCAGAGACACCCCGCCCATCATCCCCGGGGCATCTCCCCGGCCCTGCCTGCTCTGGTGTCCCCCCCCACCGCCCGCGATGCGACCACCAAAAGCGTGACGGCTTTAGGGGTGCGCAGTGGGGTGACATGCTCAGGGTCGCACCCGTGGGTCCGGGCACCCCGGGCGGTTCCTCCTCCGCTCAGCGGCTCTGCCCGGTGGCGGAGCCGCAGCCGGGAACGAGCGGGCAGGGAAAATCGGGCTTTCCACCGCCCCCCACCGGCTTCGGCCCCGGCTGTCCCGGCTGTCTCCGTGTCCCGGGGGTCCAGACCGGGCGGTGCTCCGCGGACCCCCCGCCCCGCCGGGACGGCCCCCCCGGGCGGGGGCAGCGGGGCGGCCCCGCACACCTGGGACACGGCGCTAAGCCCCGGCCCCCCGTTTCCTGCCCGCGCTCCTCCCCCGGCTCCCCCGGGCCCCGCACGGCCAGAGCCGCCCGGCCCGGCCCGGCCCCTCACACCCAGCGCGACCCGAGCCCAGCGGGACGTGCCGGAGCGAAGGAGGTGAGTGAGCGGGACCCCCGGGCACCGCTTGGGGACACGGTGCTCGGGGACGGGGACATCCCCACCGCTAGCACCCACTTTCTACTCAGGACACCTCCTCACCCCACCGCGGCTAGGTGTGTCTTTAACGGCCCATCTGACACCTACGCCTGGCTAATTAGCAGATGATAATTAGGGGTGAGGGGTGTGGTTGTTTTCTCTCGCCCAGCCCGCTGCAGGGCTGAGCTCCCGCCGGGGGATGCGGGCTGGGCTCGCCGGCTGCCGGGGGTGAAACCCAGGCACCCCGGAGCAGGATCGGGTCCGTATGCGGTGAGTGTTCTCGGGGATCCCCCGGCCGGGAAAAGCCCTGAACAACGAGGAGAACACTGGGGCTCTATCGCCCCACAGCAAGGGAGCTGTCAGGGTGGCGGCTGAACGGCGGGGGTTTGTGCTTCCCCTCCTGTGACACTACTGCTCCCTGTCCTTCGGTAGAGCCGGCGCAGAGGGCTGTAGGAGAGCAAATCTGGGTTGCTCCTGTGACCCCCGCTGTGCCACCTCTCCCAGGGCAGTCCCAAACCAGCGGCCAGTGAGCGCTTTGCTGTGGGCTGTGTCCTGGGAGGCAGTGACAGCCACAAGCACTGCGGGCTGGGTGCTGCTGTGGGCAGGCAAATCCCTGAGCTGCTTCTTTCCCCTCAGCCCCATGTTTCTTCACTGGGCAATGGGGTGTAGGAGGAGCACTCCTGGGCTCCGAAATCCTGCCTGGCTCTCTCCCCGAGGTGGGGGATGCTCCTTGGAGGGTTTGCTGGGACCGACTGCAGAGCAGCTGTGTTCCAAGAAAGCCTGGGATTTAGGTAGCCCCATTTGCCCTGTGCGCTCCAGTGTGCAAACAGAGAATTGACTTGGCTCCTCTCCCCTCCTCTATCTGCTGGCAGAGGCACGAGATTCCCTAGAAGATGGGCGACTGGGGTTTCCTAGAGAAACTTCTGGACCAGGTCCAGGAGCACTCGACTGTGATCGGGAAGATCTGGCTCACCGTGCTCTTCATCTTCCGCATCCTCATCCTGGGCTTGGCTGGGGAGTCCGTCTGGGGGGACGAGCAGTCGGATTTTGTGTGCAATACCAAGCAGCCGGGCTGCACCAATGTCTGCTATGACAAAGCTTTCCCCATCTCCCACATCCGCTACTGGGTGCTCCAGTTCCTCTTTGTCAGTACCCCAACCCTGATTTACCTCGGCCATGTTGTCTATCTCTCCCGGAAGGAGGAGAAGCTGAAGCAACAGGAGAGCGAGCTTCGGGCTATCCACAGCAAGGACCCGAAGGTCGAGCAGGCCCTGGCAGCCGTGGAGAAGAAGATGTCCAAGATCTATGTGACAGAGGATGGGCGGCTCAAGATTCGAGGGGCGCTGATGTGGACGTACATCATCAGTGTGATCTGCAAGAGCATCTTTGAGGCTGGCTTCCTCGTTGGCCAGTGGTACCTGTACGGCTTCTCCATGGTGCCCCGCTATGTGTGCAAGAGGGACCCCTGTCCCCATCAGGTGGACTGCTTCATCTCCCGCCCCACTGAGAAGAGCATCTTCATCATCTTCATGCTGGTGATGGGCCTGATCTCCTTAGTCCTGAACCTCCTAGAGCTTTTCCATCTCTGCTGCAAGAACATGCTCAGCAGCGTCAAGAAGGTGCCGGTGCCAGGTGGCCCGAGCCGGGACACCTTTGCCGATGACATGGCCTCAGGTCCCTACGCACCCAAGCACTACCCCTTCCTGTCCATGGCCGAGAGCCACACACCGTCCTACCAGGCCTACAACAAGCTCTCCAGTGAGCAGAACTGGGCCAACCTCCACAACGAGGAGAACCTGGTGCTGGTCGGCGGCAGCAGAGCCCTGTCCAACCCCTACACCCCCAGGGCTGCCGATGCCCCCACCCCGGAGGAGAAGCTGTGCAGCCGGCCGGGGAGCTCAGCCTCCAAAAAGCAATACGTCTAGTGCTGGGCTGGCCCTGGCCGGCCGAGGGGACTGTCCTTGGTCCCTTGTGCCTGCAGAGGTGCTGGCCGTGGGCAGACAGCTGCCTCCTGCCCACATGGACGAGCTGCGCTCACAGAGACCAGCCTGCCCCTGGGACGTGATGCCTGGGAGCGGAGCCTCCACTCTCTCCTGTTTTCCCCACAGACCCTGCAAGGAAGGAAACTGCAGAAAGTTCCCCGGGACGGGCTGTCCTGCGCCTTGCCGTGGGAAAGGGACAAATCCCTGGGGCCGCGTGGCTGGGAACAGGCTGTCCCTGAGGCTGCTGCCCCTCAGGAGCCACGGCTTAGCCGGACCCTGGGGCTCGCCGGACCCCATGCCGTGGTGAGAGCCGGGCGTGCGGCCGTGGGAAGCCACTCGCCTCCAGCCTCAGCACGGAGCGGGCTGAGCCCGGGAGAGCTGGGCTGGGGCAGCACTGCCGGACAGGTCCTGGCCACCAGCCCCGTCCTGTTCCCGTGACCCTGTCACAAATCCAGCGGGGCCAGCGGCTCCTGCCCAGGGTTTGCCGCAGGAGCTGCCCCCTTCCCCACGGGGCATGGGAGGGTTAAGCCAGCGGCAGCTCTCGGCCAGGGCTCTGCAGTGACCAACACATCCCGATGGCTGCAGGGTCACTGCTCCGGTGACCCAGGAGTGTGACTCCCCCCTCGTCTCCTGGCCCTGGGCCCATTCCCATGTCATGTGTGTCTCTAAGTTATTTTTAACCTGCTGGCCTGAGCAAGGAGCTTTCTGCCTTAAAGGTGCAGTTGTGCAGGGGATTTGGGGAGCCATGGCCAGGCACCCCTGAGCCCTGTGTTTCTTTGGGGAGGAATTACCCCAGCAGCTGCTGGATTGGGGGGTTATTGGTTTTATTACTTTGCACTAGTCATCTCCTGCTGTGGGCTGAGGTGCTGGGGGGGATGGAAGAACCAACTGCTGCCGCACGAGCAGCCACCACGACTTCCCCAGCCCATGGATGCTGTGAAAGGGGAAGGTCCTGCTGTGACCAAGGGGCTGCGGGTCCTGCGTGACCCGGGTGTGAGTGCGGGCCGTGGGCACTGCCCTCAGTGCCGGTTCCTTTTCCCCCGGCAGACTCAGTGTTGCATCTTGTTGAATAAAGTTGGATGAAAGAAAAAAGGTGAAGTGTGGTGTGACTGTGCCTGCTCCAGCCCCGGCTGTGTCGGGGAGAGGGGTGAGGGTTTGGGCTGAGGGAGGGGGAAGCTGCTGTCCTGGGGGTGAAGGGGAGTGTGGGCACCTGCTTGTGCTGCTGGTGCCACTTGCCACCAAAGCACAACCCTCCCTGCTTTTCTCCTGGAGAACTCCCCGGCTGAGGGGAGACCTTCTCACTCTCTGCAAGAACAAGAAACAGGATGAGAGGAAACAGCCTCAAGATACACCAGGGGAGGTTGAGGCTGGATCTTGGCAACAATTTCTTCCCCAAAGGGCTGTGGGGCATTGGAACAGGCTGCCCAGGGCATTGGTGGAGTCACCATCCCTGGAGGGGTTGGACAGACGGAGATGAGGTTCTCAGGGACATGGGGTAGGGATAGGGTTGGGGTAACAGTTGGACTCCATGATCTTGAGGGTCTTTTCCAACCAAAATGATTCTGTGATTCTGTAGTGTCCTGTCCCCTTGAGCCTGGCCTCAGCCTAGGGACTGTCATGGGGCCATTGAGGCACAGGTGGCCCAAAGCCGAGCTCAGTCCCTCTCCGCCTGCCCTGGCTCTGCCACAGACGAACCCAGTGGAGGCCGTGGACCCGCTCGGGGCTGCATAATAGGTGGAAATGAGCAGATAAAGGCACACAATGCGGCTGGGGCTGGTGTTTAGTTTCTCCAGCCAAGCAGCCCAGGGCAGAGCCTGCTCTCGGCCCAGGGCCTCTTCAGCAAGGGTGGGACAGACTAAAAATACCCCGGAGAATATGAAATATGGGTGATACGGGGTGATATCGCTGCCATCGGCCACTGGAGGAAGCAAAGAGGGAGGCACCCGGTTCTGCTGCCCTTGGTGCAGCGCCTGGGCTGGCGGCCAAGCCCGTCCTTGACTCCTGTCCCTGCTGGGGATGGGGGGGCTAAAATCCCCCGGGGAGGGGGGCTGGGGTGTGCTCGGCCCCCCCCATGCCCAACATAAGGGTGCAGATCCCCTCTGGAGAGCCCCTGCCCTCTCCCACCAGCTCTGCAGGGACCCTGCCCTCTCCCACCATCATCCAGTGGGGACCCCCCGGGCACCCCAGTGCAATGGGGGGCACAGCCCTGCAATGCTGCGGCTTGCTGGGGAGAGGAGCCGGCACGCTCTGGGGGAGGAAATGCCAGTGTGAAAGGTAACGGTGCAGCCGTGCTGTGTGTTTACCCACCGGCAGTGCGTCCCCACTCATGTCCCCTCTCCTGGGCTGATATTTTTGTTGGCACCAGGGGAGCATCACGCTTTTCCGAACGGCCGTGCAAGGTGGAAAACAAGACGGCTGAGACTCCCCTTGCCTGGACACAGTGCCCGGCCGTGGGCTCTGCGCAAACACAGCTCCACGTCCCGCTATTGTTCCTGTGTTGTGACAAGGCGGCTCGGGGTGGCCGGTGTGACCCCGCACCGCCGGGACCTGCCCGTGGCACACGCCAACAACAACAGCGAGGGGCTCACCTGTGCCGTGGGGCCGGGGAGGGGGCGGCAGCAGGGCCGGTGCTGGCAGCAGCCCCTCCAGAAGGTGGGCGGGTGGCCCTAAGGCAAATAAAAGTTTGCAGCTGATAAGGGCTCCGGCTGGCCCGGCAAAGCCCTTTGGCACAGCCCGGGGACAGATAGCAGCCTGCCAGACACGCACGGGCTTTCTCACACCTCCGCGCTCCCTCCTGAGTAAACAGGCCCCTCCGGTCCCTTTCTGGGAACGGCACCCGCTGCCCCAAAGCCCGGCCCCGTACCGCGATGCTGAGCCTGGTGGTGGCCCGGGCAGGTTGGAGGCTGTGGTGAGGGGCTCCCCATGGCAGACCCAGCTTTCAGATAACGGGCAGTGAGCACAGCCCCGAGTACGTGCCTGCCCCAAAGCCATGCATTTGCTAGGAGGTTCCTGCCTCTTCCCAGTTAGGACCAGCCCATGCTGGGCTCCCCCTGCACTATCCTGCCCTGGGCTGGGGAAGAGGAGCTGTGAGGGCTGCCACGACATGTCACGCCTGCAAGGCTTTCCCTAAGGCGCTGGCCAAGAACCCGGGAGTTTATTTTTAAGCTTTCCCAGCGTACAGAAAATAGCAAGTGTCTAAATCCGACCTGCACGCAGGAAGAGCTGCGGCGGGAGCAAAACCGCAGCTGAGAGGGGAGGAAGGGCAGAGGTCTGGGCAGGGGGACACCAGTCGGGGCCGCAGCACGGTCCCCTCATCCTGCTGGGGTCCCCTCAGTGCCCAGGGCTCTGCCGGCGCTTCCCAGCACCCCATTTCCCCAGGGCCTGGGGGAGCAGACACCGGCAGGAGCATCCTCCTGGGCCAGGCATGGACCCCGCGCCCCAGCACCTGCTCTCAAGGCAACACCAAACCAGGTACAATCCTGCCCTTATCAGCACCACTGCCAGCAGTACAAAATGAAGGAAAAGCAAACCCCAAATGGGTCCCTTCCTCCCACCAGGCCCGTCCCGGTTATATTTAGCCCTCCGCGCAGGGGCATGGCAGACAATGCAGCCCCGTGTGAGAACCGCGGGCGGGAGGAAACGCGCTCAATAGCCCCGACAACTTCCCGCATCCTGACATTGTCGCTCTCCTCTGGAAGCTTCCTCGCACAGAGGCAGCAGGAGCGCAGCCCTCAGCACCCCGTGCCCACCCCGGGATGGGTCCTGCTCCCACCAGCGGCTCAGAGCATCATCCCAGTGCAGCACCAGGAGGGCAGGGGCTGCTGCCTGTGGAACCAGGGGCTTTTCCTGGCACAGGGAGGCCAATTTGGTCTGAAAACAAGGAGCTGCAGTGGCCCAGGGATGCTGGGGATGGGGATGGAGCCCTGAGCTGTGGCTGCAAGAGGCTATGCCGAGCAGGAGGAAACGTGTCCCGCTGTAGCTGTCCCCAGCCAGGGCCTGGGGAAATTCCTCGAGATGCAAACGAGAGCTGCTCTTCGCTCACAGCACAACAGGGCTTTTGGTGGTCACAGAAGTGAGACGGGGAGGTTGGGAAAGGACTTGGCTGCACTCAGGGAAAGGACAAATCCAGAGCCTGGGAAAACAGCCTCGGCTGGCCGGGGCAGGGGAGGGCAGAGATGTCCCCAGGGGCTGCGAGGACACACGGGGGGGGATGTGCCATTTGCTCTCCAGGGCAGCCAGAGGGAGCATTCTCTGTGTCCCAGGTCTGCAGGGACTGTGCTGCTCCAGCATGGGACACAGGACTCCAGTGTCTCCCTCCAGCCCGCCGCACCGCTCCACTCCTCAAAAAACATCACTCTGGGCCTTGCAGCATGGGGACCGGTGGCTCTGAGCAGCCCCTGTGCCAGCACGGGGTCACAGTGTCCCCAGCCCCACGCAGCTGGTGCATCCCTGCTCTGATCTAACCGGACGTCCGCCGTGGCTGTCCAGGTGTGCTGAGCTGTGCCGAGCAGCCGGCGGGGCTCTCAGGGCCCTTCCTGAAGCCGGACAAGCTCCGGGATGATGCTCACTGCAAAATGTCGGCCTCCGAGCCCAGTGTGGGACTCCCTGCCTGGGGACAGGCTCCCCTGGCTCGTGCAGCCCCGGCCATGCTGCTGGCACGGCTCCTCGCCACACTCCCACTGCAGCGCTGGGCTGTGCCGGATTACATACACGCTGGACCAAACCAAGGACTTGCACTTGAGCAGTTCGCGAAGTCTCGGGAAGTCAGGTTTTTTTGCCATAATGGTTTATTCAACAAAGCTTCCTCTCCCTCTTCATGAGCAACTGTGGCTGCTCGCCCCAGCCCTGAGTGCTCGACGGCTCCTATTCTTGTCCAGCCGGTGCTTCCCAGGCAGCACATTGTTGGGATTCAATGGGAGGAAGGGTGGGTTTACGGCACCAAGGGTTTAGGAGAAAGGCAACTGGTCTGCAGTAAGAGGCTTCACCCTTGCCTCAGCGCCTGCCGGGATTCCACGGCCCCGCAGCAACGCTGGTGTCTGCTGTGGGGATGGACGAGAGTCCCCAGATGCACAGAAACCAGCTGGAAACACAGTGGGACCAGTCAGGCAGCTGTGGTGGGAGCGGGGCAGCGGCTGCCCAGCCGGGTGCCATTGGTGCCCACGCAGCCACCGTCAGGGCTCAGCCCTTCCCGAGGGCCCGAGCAGCCCCCCCGACCGGCACCGCGTGGGCCCAGGGGAGGAAATGGGGCAGCGAGGTCCCGACAAAGCCCAATTGTGCCAGGCCAGCCCTGGGAACAGGCAGATCAATGGGCTATAAACAGCCGAGGGAGCCACTCCGTCGCGGGGTGAACAAAGGGGTTTCGGAAGACGTTTCCGAGCTGGGTCCAGCTGGTCCCAGCTGGGGGAAGGGACAGGATTGTTCCCACCCAGGCGCACAATAGGGAATAGCCATCATCTGGTGTCACCCCGCAGCCAGGCTGGAAAGCAGGAGGCCAAGGGCAGGGGGTAGCTCAGGGGGCAGTGCCAGGCTGCCAGGGGTACAGGTGCAGTGGCACAAGAGGTGCTGTGAGCCCTAGTGCAGGAGGTGGCAGAGAGACAGGGCTGGGACAGCCTTTGCACCACCTCGAGACTCCTCCTGCACCTTCTAACCCAGCCTGTGCTGCTCTCACACACTGCGATGGCAAAGGCCTGTGCGTTCCCGGCAGTGCCGCTGTGAGCCCGGCTGCAGGGCAGCGATCCAGCCCCGGGACAGCAGGTCGGGAGGTAAACACGGCCAGGCAGCGCGGCAGGAAAGCTGTCAGCGGGCAGGAGCTGGCTGCAAGGAAGCAGGACGGAGCGACGTGGAACGCTGAACTGGCTGCTGACCTCAGGGCTTCGCAGCCGACACGACAGATTTATCATCCCCGGGAGGGGAAGGCTGGGCCGGGGCAGCAGCGAGGCCTCACTCAGGCACCACGGGAAAAAACAAGCGGAGAGGCAGTGATAACACCGGCTGTGGCCGCTCGGCCCCGGCACGCTGCCGGCAGAGAGCAGCAGCGGTTACCGGCTGGCCCTGCTCAACCGTCCTGCCATGCTGGTGACACCTGAGGCTGGAAGGGACACCATCCACTTGTCCCCAGCGTTTGCTGCCCGCTCAGCAGCCCAGCAGGACCCCCCGTCCCCTGGGCCCCCACCCAGCACTGCCACAGCCCTTCTTGTCTAGATAAGGAGGTTGACGGGAAGCAGATGACGTGACCAGGGGAGCCGGGAGGGATTTCGGTGCCTCCCCCTCCTTCCTGCCTGTCACTCTGTGCCCACCATGCCAGGCCCCATGGCCAGGCAAGGTCACTGCCGGACCAGGGATAACAGCGAAATTTCTCCCATTGCAGAAGGGGCTGCTTCTTGAAAACACGGGGAACAGAAACATGCTCTGAGCCAGGCGCTGATGCAGAAGACAGAGAGGCCCAAGGACTGACAGAAGTTTATTGTGGCTGTTCCTGTACAGGGCAGAGATCTCCCCATTCTCTACACACCAGTCCAAAGCCACCACCACACTTGGAGCTCCACGATGGAAGCAGGGCCAGGACTTCCAGCTCCCACTGTCCCCCTTCCTCGCTGTGAAGCCTGGGGACGATATGGAGAGGAGTTCCCCGGAGATCTGCACCACTGCACAGGATGTGACGCGGTAGCGTGGTGTGTGATCAGGGTTCGCAAAGAGCCACGGGAGAGCTGTAAGGACAGAAGGTCCTCCAGCCCCCGGCGGTTAGCCTGACCCCCACCCCGTGTCACTCAGGTCCAAGTTTCTTCTGTCTTCACGCCACGAAAGAAACCAAACCTTGAGAGACACGGGTGGAACCAAGGTCGAGAGGGCTCCATGGTTCAGGGGCTGGGACAGGCTGTGAGCTGATGGATTTTGGATCTGCTCCCTCTCCAGCGCCCGCCTCCCTGTGCCACACAGGAGCTCTGGCTGCTGCGTCCTGGGCGCATCCATGGGGCGGTTAAACCCCGACCGTCCGGAGGGCCCCGGGAGCGTGAGGAGCAGCCGTGGGCACGATGCATTGCCCAGGTCCAGGCCGGTGCAGGAGGCAGGCTGCGGGAAGCTGTGCAGGCGACAGGGAAGTCCCCAGGGACAGTCCCTCCAGGGCACCATCTGCCCCAAACCCGCCATTAACTCTTCTCCGGGCGGTTCCTGTTGAGCACGGCCCGAGGGGCGAACTCCAGCTTGTCCTTCAGGCTCACCACCTTGGTCAGGTCCTTGCCCGCGATCTCCTCCAGCTTGCGCTCCTCCCGCTGCTCCGAGATGCTCTTCTCCTCGGCGGCGGGCGGGGGGTCCCCGCGGAGGAGCCGCTCCAGCTGGTGACCCACCAGCCCCACCACGAAGGCCACCGGGAAGGTGACGTACGGGGCCTTGGAGCGCACGGCTGCCCAGAGCACGGACCACATGGCGCCGGGGGCCGCGCCTGGTGGGGCCGAAACGCGGCGGTCACCAACCGGGCCCGGCCCCCGCGGCCTGAGGGCCCGCAGCGCCCGGGAGACGCTCCGGCGGGCAAGGCCGCAGCGGGCGGGTCGCAGAGGGGACTTAACGCTGACCCACAGGGAACCGGGACCCGGCCGGGACCCCCGCGGGGCTCCCCCGGAGCCGGAGCCGCAGCGAGCCCGCGGCGGCCCCGCTCACCTGGGCCCGGCCGCCGCAGCAGCCCCGCCCCTTCCGGTCACCGGCGGCGGGCGGGACAGCGCGCCGTTAGGCGGCCCCGCGGAGCGGTGCTGCCCCCTGGCGGACGCTGCGGGGATCGACGGCGCTGGAGGAGCGGCCGGGGCCGGGGCCGCCCCGCGGGGGGACACGCGGGGGGACACACGGGAGGAGACTTGTGGGGAGACCCACGGGGAGAACCACGGGGGGACCCACAGGGGGACACACGGGGAGACACACGGGGGGATACGCGGGGGGACACACGGGGGGACACACGAGGAGACACACGGGGAGACACACGGGGAGACACACGGGGGGACACGCGGGGGGACACGCGGGGAGACACACGGGGGGACACGCGGGGGGACACACGGGGAGACACACGGGGAGACACACGGGGGGACACGCGGGGAGACACACGGGGGGACACGCGAGGGGACACACGGGGAGACACACGGGGAGACACACGGGGGGACACGCGGGGAGACACACGGGGGGACCCGCAGGGGGACACACGGGGTACACATGGGGGGACACACGGAGAGACCCACAGGGAGACCCATGGGAGGAGACTTATGGGGAGACCCACGGGGAGAACCACGGGGGAAACCCACGGCAAGAGCTAGGGGAAGACACCCTCCGGGAGACCCACGGGGGGACACCCCGGGGAGACCTCGAGGGAGAGACTCCCCAGGAAGAGACCCACGGGAAGAGACGAGGAGGAGAGAGACACACAAAGACACCCACAGAAAGACCCACAGGGGGGAGAGCCATGGGAGACCTGCAGACACCCCGACCCGGCCACCCCACGGGGACACCTGCCCCGGTGAGACCCCGTCTCCCACCCATGAACCCCCCTCCCACCCACGGACACGCAGCGGTGACAGATAGGGAAAGGCGAGCCCGGCGCTGGCCACGTCCCTGTGGGGAGGTGGCCGCTGGCCCGGAGTAACCAAAGTCATCTTTATTAATTGCGGCGGTTCGTTACAATAAAAAGGGAGCCACGTGTCACGGTCACTGCACGGCGCTGGCCAGGGCGGGGGCCGGGGGGCCCTTCCCAGGCATGTCCCTAAATTTGGGGTGCAGGGGGGAGCGGGGTGGGAAGGGGCTGTGGGTGGCTGAGCGGGCACGGCCGTCCCAGGGGTGTTTAGCACCAACAGACTCCCGGTGCGGTGTCCCCCTGCCCAGCCCTGGTCCCCCTGTGACATGGGGGGCATGAGCTGGGCCCCTCCAGCTGCCTCCGGTCCCGCTGCTCTGCCCGAGGGCCCTGGGCGAGGTTTGGCCCGGATTTCGGGAGCCCCCTGGCACCCATGGGCCCTGCCTGGGGGGTGGCTGGTGATGCTGCTGGCATGGCAGGGGTTGGGGACAGCGTCTTCCCCTTTCTGCCACTAAAACGGACACTGTGGGGGACAGGGTGCATGGAGAGGGGACACGGATGGGGACAGGGATGGGGCGGACGCAACCTCCTGTCCTGCTATGCTGCTCTGCCCTGGAGGGGACACTGGGGACCCCCTGCCCTGCTCCCAGTCTGTGCAGTGAGCAGCAGTGTCCCAGGGTGTCCCCTGGTCCCATGGGGTACCAGGCGCATGTCCTGGGGTGTCCCCTCCCCACAGGACACCAGGAGCTCGGGGACAAGTGGTGCCCCCCCCAGGGTGATCTCTAGCAGCTCTGCATTCAGGTGGCAGCTCCCAGCCATGTCCACACTGCCATCCCACCCACTGGCACCAAGCCTGGCCCAGGGCAGAGCCAGCACGGTCCCCAGCCCCGCAGGTGCCAATGGGCTGTGGGCAGGTCTCCCCGCCACCGCCACCTCACTCGCACACCGGGGACACACAACCCAGGCATGGGAGGACAATGTCCCCATCCCCAGTTAGTGCCACGCTGCAGAGATGCTCCCAGGCTCCCGGCTGGCGTGAGGGAAGGACGGATGGACGGAGGGACAGACTGATGGAGCAGGAGGGCTGAGCGGGATGGGGAGAAGCACATCGCGATGCTCCGGGCGAGGCAAGCAGGGCGGCTCGCCGTGACCGGGGGGTTTCTGCTGCTCTGGTGCGTCCCACCAGCCAGAACACAGCGCTGGTCACGTGGAGTTTCTGGTTTATTCCTCAGGTTATATTTATATACGTATAGAGGGGAAGGAGCCCCCCATGGCACCCGAGCAGGAGGCAGGCGGGGGGAGCCCCTTGTCCCAGCCGCGTCCTGAAGCCTTGTGCTGGCAGAGCCGGGAGCGGGGCTGGGGGGGCTCTGGCTGGGGGGGCTCTGGGGACCCATCCCCACCACGCACCGGGGGATTGCACTGAGTACAGAGAGGCGGGGGGCCTGCCTGCAGCCCCCTCCCCTCCAGCCTGGTGGGGCCGGGAGCCGAGGGTCACCTCTCAATTGGGACATGGGGGGTGCAGAAGGTCTAGGGGGTGAGAAGGGGACAGAGAGCTGGGACATGGCCCCAGGGAGGGTGGGCAGAGGGAGTGAGAGCCCCGGACCCCAGGAGAGGCTGGCAGGGGCATGCGGGCAGGGGGCAACGGGATGGGGCAGAAACGGGCTTGCGTCCACCCGCCGTTGGATCCACGAAAAGGTCTAAGATAGAAAAGAGAGAAGCTGTGAGCGGGGCCAAGAGCTGCCCCAGGGTGTCCCCGCGGCCCCCATCACAGTGAGCTACGGCCGCGCCGTCCAGTCCGGGTAGAAAAGCGGCGGCTGCGGTCACAGCCGGGTCTGCGCCTCGGGGATGTAGATCTCGATGCTGTCCGCACTCTCGGTGGCCGAGCTCTGGCGGAAGGAGGCAGCTCGCTTGGCTGCCAGGAGCCGCTTGCGGGCCTCCTGCCGCTGCCGGTCCACCGAGTCCAGAGAGCGCTCCTTCACCGGGTGCACCTTGGAGCGCGGCGGCTTCTTTGGTATCGGGGGAGGCACCTTCTTCTCCTCCTGCACAGACAATGGGGGCTTCAGGGTGGGCATGAGGCCAAGACCTCTGGGGAATGGCTATCCCGGTGGGACTGGCAGAGCTGGACACATGCACGGCACTGCCGTGGGTGCCAAAGCCCCTTCTTTAACCTCAGTTTTCCCAGATCTTTGTTTTTACAAGTATTTGCTAGAAGCAGTGGCTTGTGACAGCCCAGCAGCAGCTGTTTGGGCAGAGATGTGCTTGTGGAGGAGGGAGGGAGAGGTGACAGGGGACAAGTGCCAGCAGCAGGGCCCTGCCCTTACCTTGGGCTCCACAATCTTCCACCCGTTGGCCTTGAGCTGCTGGAGCTCTGCGAACTTCATGCTGACGTCCTCGATGGAGAGCTGCAGGAGGTCCCAAAAGCCAGCCAGGTCTTGGAAGGTGGGCACAGGGAACGCGTTGGGATCCTGCGGGGACAGAGTGTCAGCCACGTCTACCCTCAGGACACCGGCTCTGCTGGCCATGTGGCCATCTCACCCCCACGCTGCTGGGGGGATCTCTGTCCCGAAGTCCCTTTTCCACCGGCTACGGGTATGAGACCGCTGGCCGGCACTCACCATGTTCTGCTGGCAGAGGCGGTAGAACTGCTGCACCTTCTGGGACATGAGGAGCTGGGCGCTGCCCACGGCGCTGCGGATCTTCTCCAGGACTAGCGGGGCGAGAGGAGACGGTCAGCACTCCCATGGGGCACGGAGCCCTCCCCTGCACAGTGGAGACCTGCACCCTCTTGGGGCAGCAGGACAGCCCGGACCCCCTCAACCCGTGTGGGGTCTCCTCCCTCCTCCAGAGCCCTCTGGTCCCTGAGGGTTTCCTGGTGTCTCTTGCCCCCATCCAAACTCTTCAGCCTTGGCAGGGGGGATGCTGCAGGGTGGGAGCACTGCAGAACCATGGCTGTGCCCCCCAGTCCCACAGGACCCCCAGTCCCTCCTAGAATCATAGAATCATCTTGGTTGAAAAAGACCCTCAAGATCATGGAGTCCAACTGTTAATCCAACCCTATCACTACCCCATGTCCCTGAGAACCTCATCTCCGTCTGTCCAACCCCTCCAGGGATGGTGACTCCACCACTGCCCTGGGCAGCCTGTTCCAATGCCCGACAGCCCTTTGGGGAAGAAATTGTTGCCAAGATCCAACTTCAACCTCCCCTGGTGCAACTTGAAGCCGTTTCCTCTCATCCTCTTGCTTGTTACTTGGAAGAAGAGCCCAACACCCTCCATGCTACAACCTCCTGATCCCACAAGCCCACCCAACTCACTCTCCTCTGGCAGGTCATAGTCCTCGGCCTCCCTCTCCATCTGCTGGCACCAGCCCTCCATCTTCTCCACCTCTGCCTGCAGCAGTTTGATGAACCATTCGCCATCGCGGTGGCAGGGGGAGGCACGGCCGGAGTCGGGGAGGCTGCGGGAGCCCCGCTCCATCCAGGCATCCCGCCGGGGCACCTCCACCGTGTCGTACTGCAGCTGGTAGTCCTCCCGGTACGCCCACTGCCCCTGCGTGTGCACCGTCTTGTACACGGCGTACTGCCGGCCGGACTCGGGCTCCGAGGAGTGCCGCTGGAAGGGGCGCCCGAACTGCAGGGCTTTGTCCTCGGTGGCCACGGCCAGCCCGGCGAATCCCTCCAGCTCCAGGTCTGCCTGCACGCCCGCCGTCACGCTGTTGGAGCGCTTGAAGCGCGCTCGCCTGGGGAGAGCGAGAGCACGTGGGGACACTGGCGGCCGGCGAGGACAGCCCCGCTGCCCCGTCCCCCCGCCGGGTGCCATCGCGGGCAGGGAGGGGGTGCCCACAGGCAGGATGGGGCTGGGGACACCGGTCTGGATCCTGGAGTATTTGGGGCCGTGGGGACAGCCCTGAGCAGCTGGAACCCGCTGGTCCCTCATTCCCTCTGCTCTTAGCCTGTTTCCATGGCTACTGGCGCTGGACCACGGATGGAGAGGACTGTGCACCGGGGCTGCGTGGGCATGCTGCCGGAGCTCCCCTCCCGTGGGCTGTGCAGGTTCCAGCACACAGCGCTCCCACCCCAGCCAAAACATTGTGTTTAGCTGCAGAAAAGCCCAAAGGTTTCATCTGCACCTGGGCCAGGTTCAAGCCCCAGGGCTGAGCTCCAGCAAAGAACCTCCAAGCACAGGGCAGGAGCAGGGGAGCCCCATCCCCAGGCAAAGGGAAGACCAGATCCTGCTCCAAGAAGGCAATCCAGTTGGGGATGGTGCTGAGTTCTGGGGCCCCAGCCAGATGAGAGAGGGAAAAGATGCTGCGGGACAGCTCAGGGAGCCCCACGGGGACATGGCCCCCTATGCAGCGAGTGTGGCAGGTCTCAGCCCAGCCCGACCCCATGGTACCTTTTGTCCTCTTCCACCTGCACCCCAATAGAGTGGAACTCCCTCTGGCTCCGGCTCTCCGTATCTGAGTCCGAGATGGCCTCGACCTGCCGAGGGGCAGAGGGAGCACGCTGGAGGGTGGCCCCGAGATGCAGCACGGCAGCTCAGCATCACCCACATCGCTCGGGCAGGCTCAGAGCCCGCAGGGAGGAGAGAAGCACACCTGGACGCCGATGGAGGGACGCCACTTGCGCTGCCGAGCCAAGCTCCTCAGCTCCTCCCGGCCGGGGATGGCCTTGATGATGAGTGTGGAGGGTTTGGGAGCGGCGCGGGGCTGGACCGGGGGCAGGTCGAGGGCCACGGCCGTCACCTTGGAGCTCTCCAGGCTCTCGGCCGAGTTGCAACGGGCCGCGGCATCTTTGGACCAGGCAGGGCTGCGGGCGACCTCGCTGGGCAGGTAACTCTCATGGGTGGACTCGGTGCTGCTCTGCGCCGTGACGGAGATGAGGGGTTTGGCTTTGGTTCCTGGAGGGATGGGAGGTGGAGCTTTTCTGTAACTGAAGGCTGTTGTGGGAGAGGCGCAGGATGAAAAGGCGCGTGAAAACACAGACACTTGCTCATTTCCCGCCGCAAACAAGGACCCCAGGGGAACAGGGTTTTGCACCTCGGCTGCCTGAGGTCCAGGCTGGAGCTCAGAGGGGCTGTTTGGCCAGTTCATCCCCAGAAAGGGATTGGAAAGCACCCCAGACCCATGCTAGAAGTGGAAGGAAGGAGGGAATGGTAGACAGGTGCTGGGGACACAGAAAAGCCCTGTGACCGGGGCTGAGCCACCAGCGGGATGCTCACACCCTGTACCAGGGGTTGCCCAGGGCGGGGGGCAGGAGCAGGGGCAGCAGCACCCTTGGCGGGTGCAGGCGGGGAGACACGGGGGTCCCTTGCGCGGCCGAGCCCCCCCCAGCCCCCCGGGACTCACAGGTGCTGGGCTTCAGGATGCTGCTGGTGATGGGTGGCCCGGCGGGGGCCGACATGGAGAAGAGCGAGAGGCATTCGTCGTCCTGGGAGCAGCCCGCCTGGATGGCCCGCAGGTAGCTGTGGCTCCGCATGCGGAAGCAGCCGGGCAGGTCCAGCGCCTCCACCGCCTGCGACTCCACCTCGCCAAACACCGACTCGCAGACGGCCTCGAACTGGTGGTTCAGCTCGTCGTTGATCTGGGGAGAGTGGTGGGTGAGGCGGGGGGCGGCGAGGCAGGGCTGAGCAGGGCAGGAGATGCTCAGAGGAGCATCTGCCACCCTCGACCCTCCCCAACCTGCTCCATGGGACCCTACCTGGCCGGTGGTGAAGGAACGCCCATAGCCCTGTCCCCGCGGGAGCATTCGCGGTGGCGTGCAGCAGCTGGGACAGTTACAGATATATGAATCAGAATAGTGCCTACTTGCAAACCTAATGAGAGACAGCAGGAATAGAAGGGATGGCACCAAAAGCAACACATTCCAGCAGAGCAGAGCATTCGGAAATGCAGCCGCAACGATGCTCCTGCCAGCCCCGACTGCTGGCCCTGCTCATAACTGCCCCAAAATGCCATCCTGGGGTACAGACCTGTCCCCCAGCGCTGCAGAGCCACTGGAGGGATACACAGCGAGGCCAGGGACAAGCAGCCAGCCTGTCACCCGCCAGGACTGGGTGACATCCCAGTCATCTCCTTTTGACTGTGCCTGTCCTCCCTAACCTTTGCTCACCCCAAAGCCCAGCAGAGCCGCGTCCCCCCAGCACCCACCAAGCGCAGCTAAAGCTCCTGCAGAGCCCCAGCCCATGTCCCCGCTGCCACCCACGGTGCTGAGATGGGGCCGGGAGGTGACAGCCCTTACTTGGTCCTGGCCTGGTCGGCGCTGGAGGAGCGGCGGTAGCTGTCTCGCCGCGTGGCCGCCCTGGGCAATACTTTGGCGCTGGCGTCCGAGTCGGCGCTGTCCTCATCGCCCATGGCCTTGATGTAGCTGCCGCTGCGCATCCGCCGGCAGGGGATCTCGCCGTCCTTGCCCACCGCCGGGTACCCGCTCCACTCATCCTGCGGCACCTGGGGCAGGAGGCGAGCGTGGGAGGACGCGGTGGCCTGGCTCCCGCCATCGGGACACAGAGCTGAGCCCCACACTGGCCACATGGCACGTGCCAGCCTGAGCCCGGCGTGTGTGCGTGGCCCAAACCTGGCGTGCATGTGCCAGCATGGCTCCCCCGCCCTCCCCACAGCACCCCAGAGCTGCGGGGACAGAGCCTGGGGGCTCTGCCCTCCCTAGGAAAGCCCTTAAATCCAGGAGAGCCGACTCCTCCTAACAGCCACAGCTCCCCGTACCCCCAAAACCCGGGGCAGCGCAGCAGCTCCCACCTTGCAGCCCCCCCGGCAGGCATGGCTGGGCCAAATCCCACCCATGCCAGTGGCTGACGTAGCAGCTGCCGGTCCCACCATGTGCCACTGGTGCCAGCACCACAGGATCCTTACTGG
Organism: Caloenas nicobarica; assembly: GCF_036013445.1. Classification (NCBI taxonomy): domain Eukaryota; kingdom Metazoa; phylum Chordata; class Aves; order Columbiformes; family Columbidae; genus Caloenas; species Caloenas nicobarica. The sequence goes on along the minus strand of NC_088267.1, from coordinate 3,742,060 downwards.
GCTGTGGTGGTGGGACGGTGTTCCCCGGGCTCCACGGAGGGGGCGGCAGGGCTGTCACCCTGCCCCAATGCCCCCGCTGCTGGCGGAGAGGGGCCCCAGACACCTCCCGTCCCTGGCCAGCGCGGCATTGCCGCTCCCTGTCTCCTTCCCCGGGGAAAAGGAGAGAAGAGTTAATTAGTTTTTAATTGGAAGGGGGGTGACCTAGAAGGGAGCCTGGTGACGAGGCAGGCGGTGGCACCCGGCCAGGCGCAAGCGGGATAAAAGCTGCGTGGAGGGAGCGGGCACGGGGCCACCAGCAGCCCCGAGCCGACAGAGCCGGTCTGACCCCAAACCCAGCGGGAACGGGGCAGGAGGTGGCAGACGGGGACAGTGGGGACCAGCGCAGAACCCCATGGGACAGGACACAAGTGCTGGGGATGTGGAGTGGAGCCGGAGCATCCCCACAGCGACTGGGGTGCCGGGATGGAGGGTCCCAGCCCCGGCTCACCCCCTGGCATCGCCGCCGTGGTCCCCGGGTGACAGCTCCCCGCCCTGCCCGGCCCCTCACCTGCAGGTACTGGTACGCTCGGTCTTTGGCCTTTGCCTCCTGAAGCATCAAGGTCTTCTCGGTGCCGCCGGTGCTGGGGTAGGCTTCGCGGGCCTGGCTGACCGTCATGGTGTGCCAGGCGCTCCTCTTGAGCGTCTGGCCGTCCAGAGACATGGACATGCCGGCACAGGCCAGGCATTTTCCTTCCCTGCCACCCTTTAGACTCTTCAAGGTCAAGTCTCTGAAGGCACTTTCGGGAGCGTCCACACAGTACTGGGTGCCCTGGTCGGCCGCGTGCCGGCCGGACACCATGTAGCTGCTGTCGCTGTCCAGGTTGTCGTCGGAGCTCCACCAGCCCATCATCTTGGACCGGTGCCGGGAGTCCACCTTGCGGTCCTTGCTCTTGCTGCGCTTGCCGTGGCGGGACTGGTGGTGGTGGTGGTGGTGGTGGTGATGGTGGTGGTGGTAGCCGTCCCCGCGGCCGTCCATCTTGGTGCCGTTATAGTCCCGCTTGGCCGGCGCCTCCAGGGAGTGGGACTTGGCGAAGAGCTTCTGGACGGAGTGGACGAGGTGGCGGATGCGGCTGGGGCTCTCGCTGCGGGGCTCGGCGCCGCCGGCCCGCGGGTACTGCAGCGTGTGGAAGCCGTCGTGGTGCAGCGGCAGCTGCTTCTCGAACTGGTCCAGCAGCGTGGGGGGCAGGCGGTTGATCTTGCTGGCGGGGTGGGCGGTCGCCATGCATTCGTCGCAGGAGTCGTAGGGCTGCTGCTGCGCGTGGTGCATCCTCGGGAAGGTGCTGCTGGCGCTGGCGGAGGGCGGCTCGCTCAGGGGCCCGCCCGGGCACTCGCCGGGGCTCCGCGCCGGGCAGAAGGGATGCTCCAGGGAACAGGGCTCGCTTGGGCTGAGGAGGTACGGCGGCCGGCCCTCGAGGCCGTGCTGGACGTAGCTGGCGGGATGCTGGCAGTTCTCAGGGATGCAGCGGCAGCGGTGGCCGGAGGAGGGCTGTGCCTGGCTACGCTCCCCATGGTAGCCCTTCATGGTGTCAGCACCCGCCCCATAGCCTCGGCATCCTGCAGGGCTGTCCCTGCGGGCTCACCTGCGGGGACAAGGACAGGTATGGTGTCACGGTCCCCTCTGCACCCCCCTCGCTGGTGAAACATTGGGGCTGTCGCACAGGAACCAACCAAGGGCGCAAGGAAGCTCCCAGGGCAGGATTCAGCCCCAGCTGAGCCCCTGCAAAGCCGGGCTGGGGTGCCCAAAACCCAGCTCTCCATGTGGCGAGGGGGGCACGGCGCTGGGGCCAGGCACCCAGGGTCACCCCCGGCTCGGCTGCTCCGAGAGGGCTGCACAAAGCTAGGACGGGAGGGTAGAAGGCAGCGCCAGCAGCGATGCAGGCAGCACGGAGCCTGCAGACGGCGAGGGAGGACACGCTGCCATCATCAGAAACTTGTTTTCTTCTCCAACACCAAATATTATGAAGTGTTTCTCCATTAGGAAAACGGTTCTGGCTGAGTTTTTCAGCCGTTGCGATTCACAGAGCCGCTAACGAGCTGCCGCGGGGTGCAGGGGGGGGCTGCGCTCTGATGTCTCCATCCAGCACATCCTCCTTACACAGCCCCGGCCACCGCGCCCAGCCACGGGTGGAGACCCACGGGCAGCTGCCCCACGGGTTGCAGGGAAAGGTGACCGTGGGAGGGTTCCCGCGGTAGCCGGGGTCATCAGACATGTGGGGGTTGCAAACGAGGGATGCTGGGAGGGATGAGGACGTGCAGGGATGGAGGGGCCACGTGCCCGAGGATCCCTGGGACAGGAGAGGGGCTGGTCACCCCCCCAGGGCCGCGGGGGCGGGCGGCAATGCCAGCGTTGGCGGTGAGCGGCAGCCGGGGCCGTGGCAGTGCCCGGGGAACGTGTCTGCCCTAATAAGCCTCTGCCGACACCTTCCTCCCGGCTTCACAGCCGGATGGCTCGGTCCTGCGCCTCTCCCCCCACCCTCCCCATCTCGCTCTCGCTCTCGCTCTAACGAGGCTCCCTAATTGCTGCATCTCAACCCAAGGATGCTGCAGCCTGGTGCAAGAAGAAATGCCTCTCCTCCCGGGAGAGCTGCTCTGAGGAGCAGACACAGCGCGGGAGGGGGCTGCCTCTGCTGCCCCAGGATTGAGCCAGCAGGACAGACAGACAGACAGAATGCCAGCCCCGGCTCTGCCTCTGTGGGCTGAGCTATCATCTCCTGCTCAGGGAGGGAAGCTCTCAGCTGATCCAAATACTGCCGCTGTGGCGGGAAGGAGTCAGAATAGCTGAGCAGCCCGTCACTGTGAGCTTGGCGGGCATTTGTGCTCAGCAAGAGGAGGAATTCAGCAAAACTGGGCCCACCACCACACTGGCGAGGCAGCACCGCGGCAATGCCACAGTCACGGGCAGCGGTGGGGCAGCACGATGGGGCAGAGGATGGGGACACATCGTGGTGAAGGATGCTACGTCCTGGCCACTACCAGCTCACCAAAGCCACACAGGTGCCTGTGCCCTGGCCAGGGACCAGCCAGTTCCCGTGGCACCCTGGGGATGGGGAGGGGGTCGGGAGTGATCCTGGGGGTCTCAGCACAGGCACAGTGGCTGAGGGTCCCCGTCCTCATGTCCTGGCGGGGACGGCCACATGCAGAGGGCAGGAGAAGCCACCGAGCCCACTCCTGTCCCCAGCCGGAGCCTCACCATGCGATGGCAGCTCGTGCCGCGCAGCCCTGGGGATGCAGGGGATTTGCGCCACCAAACCGCAGACTAAAAACAGGGGGAAAAACCCAGCCTGGCTGAATTTTGTGCCATTTAACACCAGGGTAATTACCACCAGTGGGAACCTACCGCCCACACAATTATGTGCTAGGATAAACTGGAAGAGCGTAATTACCTTTACAAATAACTCACTTCTTGCCTTTATTGCACCTGAAGCCTGCAGAAGCTCCCACCGGCGATTCCCGCTCTGACGTCTGCTCCCGCCATGTCTCCCACCCGTGATGGTCAGCAAAGGGACAAGGGCCCATACCCCTAGCGCCATGGGCCGTGCCAAAATTCAGCCCCCTCCCTTCACTTCCCATGGGGACACTTGGCAGCAGCAGTTCTGCTTCCCGGCAGCCGCCTGGTGAGATCCTGCCTTGGTGGTATTGCGGGGACCCAGCCCAAGCCTGAACCCCTCCGGGGACCCCACGGCACTCAGGGTCCCCAAAGATTTCCTCCAGCTCCAGGACCACCAGTGGGGAGGTGACAGGACCACAAAACCCCACTGCAATGGCTGGGTCTGGCAAACTACCCTGGCGCAGAGCAAGATGGGATTTGCCAAAATTTCCAGGTCAAAGAAGAGCTGAGGTTGACGGCCTCGTGCCTGGGGCGTCCCAGCCCCCTGCCCTCCCAGGCAGCCCTTTCCGGGGTCCCGGTGATGCCCGTGGTGGCACTTACCGCCCAGCGCTCAGGGGGATGCTGTCCTCATGGCCCCGGTGACAGCGGCTCCTCGCTGCGGGGTCTCCCGGGGACAGCAGGCTCTGAGGGGGGGTGAGATGATGAAGATGAAGCCCAAGGGCATTCCTCCCCAAAACCAGCCCGACCCACCTCCCCGTGTGTTTCTGCAGCAGCCCAGCTGTCCCTCCTGCCCCGCGGCCGCCCCGCAGGCAGCGCCGCCTGTGCCGGCAGCACCAGGAACGGCTCCGCGCGGCTGCCGACACGTGTTTCGCCCAGCTTAGCCCCAAAACCATCCCCAGCCCCATCCTCTTATGCAATTCCCTGCCAGCGGGCACCAGAGCCAGCCCAGCGGCCACGTCGCCGTCGCCTTTGATTTGCTCCGGATCTGGCCATATGCTCCACAAAGCCACCCTGGCTTTCCAGCGCGAGCAAAGGGATTTTTTTCCAGCCGCTGGCCCGTCAGAGACGCGAGCTCGGCCCGTTCTGCTTTGCAAATTAGCGCGAGGTTTTGCCAGCGCGGGTCCTGCTGGGGATCTTTATGGCTGGGGATGAAAGCAGGAGAGAACAAACACGCAGCGTGAGCGCCTGGTGCCGCGCACAAGCTGGAGCCTGGGAAAAAAAAATTAAAAATAAAGCAGTCTTCCCACTTAGGAGCTGAGCAAATTTGATCTATGGTCGTTGGAAGAAAATAAATATGGAATACTGCCAGGTTGTTTCCACCGTGCTTTTAATCTATTTACTTTTTCCCAGCTCGTTGTAAGCGAGAAGGATTGTGGAAAGCAAACATTTTATTTTATTACTAATTGCTCTGTTATTTTATTAGGCTGTATTAGTAAAATTTACTCAGCCCGGAAAAAAAAAAAAAAAAAAAAAAGAAAGGCTTAGTAAGAGATCGCCTAATTTAGTACATAATTCTGCGCAGAGTCATTATTTTCTTAAAAGTTGAATTAGCTGAAAGCAGCTCACCGACGGTTCATTAGCTGTGACAGGCAGGGAGGAGAGTGGCACTGGGGAGAGGTTTGTCACCTGGTAGGTAAGAGCTGGGAAGGGAAAGAAGGGAGAGAAGGGAGAGAAGGGAGAGATTGGAGAGAAGGGAGAAATTGGAGAGAAGGGAGTGAGCAGGACGCAAAGATCGCAGTAATGTGCTCAATGCCATCAGGAAATCAAAGCCCGTTACTGTTAACCAGCAGCTCTGAGGGGCAGGAACCAACCAGCCGCTGCTGGAAACTCGGCATGAGGTGAGATTTTTAAAAAGTCCTGAAGGACAAATACCAGCTGAAGAACTGCAAATGTGAGTGGAGTAAGAAGTGTTTACCCAGGCTGCTGAGAGCAACGCGCTGCCCAGCACCCCAGGGGAGCGGGGCTGGGGGTCCTGGCACCCCGATGTCAGGGGCATCTCCCCGGCTCAGCCCCAGCACGTCCCCAATGCCGAGCACCAAACCGCGGTGCCCCAGGGCCAGAGCCCAGCGCTGCCGTCCCGCTCCATGCACGGGGATGCTGGGGACAGGCCGTTCGACGGGAGGGGCAGGTTATTAAACACATGATTAATTTTGGCACCGTCCCCAGCTGCCTGACAGCTTCTTCTCCAGGGCTGAGGAGAGCGAGCGCAAGAGGTGCTGCCTCTGCTGATGCAGCGGTTGGTGGGATGAAAAATCCTGCAATGCAGCACTGCTTCTTAATGAGCCATTTGTCTTTGAGTCTTCTTGACTCATTACCATGCCGGCAGAGGGATGGGAGTTGCCCCAAGTCCCCGTCTGAGCAATTACTCCTGGAGCAGAGCGAGGAAATACGGCCACGACGCGCCCCAGCTGCCAGGGATCCCGGCACGGCCGCCAGCGCCGGGACTCCCCGCCACAACGCAGATGCCACCGCCGCTGCGGGGGGAGCGGCATCCCCTGCACAGCACCCGCAGCCCAGCACCGCGCACCCGCACACCATGGTCCCCAGAGCCGATCTCCCCAGGGCAAGAGCCACGTTCCTGTGTTGGGGGATGCGAGGGAGCCGGAGCACCCTGGAGCTGCCTGGGCAGAGCCAGCGGAGCCAGGAGCCTAGCGCTGCAGCCCTGCAAAGCCCAAACCTGGATCTTCGAGAAAGAGCCACTTCTCCAAAACCCCGTACAAGTGGGGAGCGACCGGGGCGGCAGCCAGAGCCCACAAAGACGTTGGCTGAGAAGGAAAGAAGTGGCACAGGGAAGGGACCGTGCCGGCAGGGCTGGCTGGGGGGAGCTGGCCCAAGGTACCAGCACCTGCAGCCCCCTCAGCCCCCCAGCAATGCTCATCCTGCCCACGGGACACAGCACACAGGGAGCTGACTGCTGGGACCTCAATGGCCAGAGCAGTGGGAGCACAGCTGGCCGAGCCTGGAGACCACCCTGAGGGACCCCCAGAGCCGCGGGGACCCCAGCCCGTGCCAGCTGGCACAGGGTTCATGGCCACCGCACTGCATGGCTGAGCACCCATCACCAGTGATGCCCACGGACAGCTTCCCTCCCACGGACGCGCTCAACATCCGCCCACGCTGCCTGGGGCCAGCAGCAGCAGACATGCTCCCCCAGTGCCTCCGCAGAGCTCGGTGGAAAGGGGGGAATTGCAGGTGATCCCGGAGAGCTGAAGCGAGACCTACACACCTGATGTTCATCCACACCAAAGGGATGAGCAGGAGCATCTGTGCTCACCCTGGGGGCTCTGCTGCCATCTCCACCGGGCACCCCAGCAGAGCAGTGGGCTCCGGGCATCCCCAGGAGTTGGACCTGCTCCCACCACAGGACCCTTTCCAGGCATCCATGGCAGCCCCCCAGGTGCTGTCGGCTGTGCCAGGGCCCCCAGCTGGCAGCGGTGCTGGATGAACCCCATTTCCTTACCCAACCCTGTGCCATTTCGCCCTCCCCACCCGCACGCAGCCCAGGCTTAAAAAGCCACTTATCTCCCCAGCCACGCGGTGTAATGACTTAAGCCGGGGATCACTCCAAAGCTGCTTTGGTGAGCTCAGGGAGGCACAGACTTAGCACCAACAGTCTCTGCCTGTCCCCACCGAGCTCCTGGGCAGGCTGGTCCTTCCATCCCCAGCTCTGCTCCCACCAGGCACTTGGCCATGCCAGGGCTGTCACTGCCACCAGTGTTTCTCCGTGTCCCGCTTTCCCCAGCACGCTGCACCCTCCACTCCAACCTCAAATAACACCCATCCCAACCAGTTCCCTTTGCAATGCCGTCCTGCCCTGCAGCTCTTCCAACAGCAGGCAGAGGGTTTCCAGCAAACAGGACCTGGGAACGGTGAGGAAGCAGAGTCCTTGGTCCCTGCACTGGCAGGGATGCTCCGGGCCACCGTGCCCCGTTCCCTGGCTGTATCCCACCCCCGGGCACCCTCAGGGCCAGGGCTGGGATGGGCACAGTGAGCCCAGGGCACGGCACAGCCCAGCTCGCCAGCAGAGGACCCAAAGTGCCGCTTTAATGGATGGGCTTAATTTGCAAAGCTGATGAAAACCTAAATATTTAAATACATTAATTCTGCACAATGCTCTTAGCGTGTAGGGGCAGAGCGAAGCGGGGTACATGGCTGGCGAGCCAGGGGCGCAGCAGGAATGAGGGGTGTTCTGGTGGGACTGTGTCGGACACCAGTATCCCCATCACGCACAGTGTGGGGACAGCGCACGTCCTCATCCCCACAGCGGGCAGGGTGGGTGCCACGGGGTGCTCTGCCGTGGTCACCGAGGTCCTGCTCTGCCACCAGCCCCTGCAGCATCCCCTGGGGAGATGTGGGGAAAGGGGCGTATGGTCCAAACTGGGGAGCTGCAAAGGGCAGCGGGACGGGCCCCCACACAGATTACACCACCGATATTCCTGCTACAAGAGCTTAGAGATAAAAGAGATTTGCAGGATTTACCAGCAATACAAATTGAATATTTAATTTTAGCTGCGGTGGAGGAGCGGGGGCTCAGCCCCGGGGCACGTGGAGGTGTGCGGGCGGTGGGCCCGGGGGCCACGCTGCCTCCTGGGGAGGCGTTTCCAGTTCTTGGGGGAAAACCGATGGCAGGGCTGTCACCGGGGGGGGCAGGCAGCCCCACGTCAGTGTGACCAGGCACCCTCTGCCCAAACTGCCCCCAATCCCACCCGCTGGCTACCAACTGTGCGGCACAGCCTCTGCTGCCGTATAGGAGCTCCCGTGGGACCGTCCCCGGATGAACCACGTGCGCAGCCCCAGCGCCAGGGATAACAGAGCGGAGCACCCTTGGGATGGGGTGGAGAAACTCCCAAGGGGACCCGGCCACACCCCGCAAGGCCAGAGCAGGGGCCAGGCAGCAAGAGCCCCCCCTTATCCATGGGGATGGGGCTTCCAGATGGCCCTGAGCCCCAGCACAGGCGTCCCCACGGTGCCACCAAGCCGGACGCCCCTCCTGGCTCACCGCACCATGGCCGGGCGTGCAGCACCGGTGCGGGTGCCGGCACGGGGCGGGCTGGGGGAGGATGGCAGAAGATGAATGAGGGAGTCGGGAGGCTAATGGCATTGTCTGAAAAGTAGGTCGTGTGCTGAGCAAAAAGATATTTATATCGAAGCTCGTTCCCCCACAGAAGCTCCCGAGCCGGGCGCAGGCAGCACCACGAGCCCATGGCCGTGGCCCTGGCACCCCACGGACCCCTGCCCAGCTCTGCTATCCCAGGTACCACATCCCACCAGCCTCAGGGCTGCCCCGCTCAGGGGTGGCAGTACTGGAGATAAAGTCATCCCGGTGGAGCGGGAGCCACCGCAGCTCTTTCCCTTTTGCTGACCTGGCTGCAGGCGCCAGGCGACAAACGGCACCAGGTTATTTTTATTTTAATGTAACCTTTGCCAAGGTGTAACATTGCCATGGATGCTCCCCAGATGTGCACAGTCAGCCTGCGCCAGGACAGTCGTGGCAGGTCGCGTCCAGCTGTCACCATGTCCCCTGTCCCTTCACCCAGCCCCTCATGCTCCTCATGTCACCCCTGTCCCGAGCTGCAGCCAGGCCCCAGCCTTCTTGCAGACCCCAGCCACCTCCTTTCCTGCTGGGGGGAGACACGTGCACCACGTCCCCTCCCTCACACCTCCAGCCTTTCCAGAAAAGCCGAGAAATCGTCCCAGTGAGCCCAGAGGGAGCTGGTGTCTGCCAAGAGGTTTTGCCCCTGCTAATCGTGCTGCCCCAACGGCTGCGGACACGACCCAGCCAGCAGCACAGAGCCGTCCAGCCCCGCTCTGCTGTCCCCATCCCTGTCCCCATCCCCATCCCATGCAGCCTTGGATCCGGCACAGCAGCAGGTTCATTTCCCGTAATAGCCATGCCGGCTGAATTTACAGCCTCGCTCCGAGTTATTAATAATAATGCCCTCACTCTTAAGTAGGGCTTTTCATCTGCCTCAGAGCCCTTTCCAGAGGACGTCTGCAGCATTATCACCATTTTATTCTCGTTTCAGCGGGCAGGAGAGTGAGACAGAGGAGGGACAGAGCAGCAGAGCTGGGGTACGGGGTGTATGGTCCCGGGGGCAGCCCAGCCATGAAAACCCCCGGGGAGGCTGGAACGGCCCGTCCCGGTGGGAGGCAGCCACCGCACCAGGGCTCTAGCCGGTGATTTACACCAGCGGTGAGCCCGGGCCCCGCCACGCAGATAAATCCACTTCAGGCAGCAATAAACCAGCGTCACCGCATCGGTAATCCGCAGCGCTCCCACCGCGGTGAAAAATGGAAGGGCAGGGTGCTACGGCCGCACGCTTGTGCCAATAAATCCCAGTCCTGCACCCGCAGGTGAGCCGGGAGGGCTCCAGGGTGGAAATCCCTGGTGGAGCTGCGGCCGGAGGGGTGGGTGCCAGCAGGCACCCATGGGAGATGCCAGCAAGGGACACCCAGGCACAAGGGACCAGCCCAGGGGTGGCCCCAGCCCAGGGGACCCACAGTGGCCACGTGGGACCAGGGACATCCCCAAACCATTCCCACGCTGCCCACCCACCCTGGCAAGCACCGACGTCCCACGGCCGCGCGCCGCAGCGGGGCTCTATTGGCAGATTTATTTCTCTGTAAAAGCGCTTTGATCTGAAGTTATTTTTTTGTTTACTAGCAACAAGGTATTGTAAATACATCTTTGCCGATAATTATAGAGTCTGGGCGCACACCTTAATCTCCATAAAATATCAGATGCTACAATTTGCCTGATTTAATGAGATTGGAGGCTGATAAGGCGCTGAGGTAAGCTGTAAACTTAGGGGGGAGGAGGGAAATGATTGCAAATGTGTTAAACCGCCTTCATCCTCCTCCTCCTGCTGCTGCCACGTGCCAGGCCCAGGAGCGCGTGCCCACCCGCAGCCCCCTGCCCGCTCCGGGGTGCGCCCGGGCAGCGCCGCTGCAGCTTCACGCAGGGATGGGCATTTAGGGCAAACGGAGCTTTTTAGACAGTTTACCTCATTAAAACTCCACAAGCTGAGAGCAGCACCGAGGCCTCCCCGAGCTGCCCGTGGGGCTGCGGCTGGGGGCTCTGCTGTGGCATGCTCTGCACCCCGCGCTGTGCCGAGAGGGCTGGCAGCGTGGCACCCACGGCCCCAGTGCCAGCCAGGTCCCTGTGCATGTGTGCACGCTGCTGTGACAGCAGAGGTGCGAGGACAGCGTCCTCAGGGACTGTGGAAACGTGACTGTGCTGCCTGGGGAGGCGTGCACACTGGCAACCCGTGCTGTGCAGGGATGCATGCATGTCCATGCGTGTGCAGCCCTGCCTGGCACCACCAGCCATGCCAAGGACAAGCTGGGGCGTCCGTGCTGGTGGAGACAGGAGGGGAGCTGGCCCGTGGGAGCTGCACACCCAGCACCACCTGCCTGCCTGTGCATGGCCGTGCCATTGCCATGTCCCTCCCCAGACATGGGGGTCTGTACGGTCCCAGGTGTCCAGGGTGGGGGTCCCCCTGCCCGCAGCGATGGGGGGGCCCTGCCTGGAAAGCAGGAGGCTCCTCCCGGTAACGAGCAGCACCGTTTCCACAGCAACCTTAAAGGCCTACAGCTGCCCCTCGCTAACAAACCTGCGCTGGGAGCGGTCCCGGGGGGACACTGAACCCCGTCCCCCGCCCATCACTCCAACCTCCGACCACCTCTCCCCCCACCCATATATCCCCAAATCATGTCCCCCAGCTGGTGCCTGGACCCACCCGCAGCCCCCCATCCTGCACCGAGACCCCCAAAAGCCACAGACCCGTTGCACCCAGTGGGACGAGCACCCCTGAACCACCCCTGCTCCTGCCCAGGCAGGCATGAGGAGCTGGCAGTGACCTACAAATGTCAGGCTGATGGGTTAATTAATTTCCTTCTTCCTCAGGCCGTTATCAGATGGAATAAGACATCACCTGAGACTGTTAATTGGGCTAATTATTCCAGTTTCAGATTTTAAGTAATTAGTTACTGTTGTCTCCAGCCGTACTTCCACAGTTTTCTAAAAAGGTCAGGTGGTTCCCAGTTCCCAAAACCCGTGAGGCAGAGAGGCTGTGGTGGTGGCCCAAGCACACTGAGCCCCCTATGCCAGGTGGGGACACTGGGGACAGTGCGGTCCCCACCAGTGCCATGGTGGGAACCTGCCTCGTGCCGGCACTGGAGCTGGCAGAGGAGGGACATCCTCTATCTCAATGGCAATGGAAGAAAACCAGGAGGGAGAAGGGGAGATGAAAGCAGAGGGTGAAGGATGGGGGGCCAGGGGGAACCTCCCAGGCCCCTCCCTACACCCAAACGGTGACACCTACTTCAGGCCAAGGTCCCTCCACCAGACCAAGCCACAGTAACCCCCCCAGCAGCATCCAGGTGCCCCCAGGTACCTAACTGTTCCATGTCCAAGGTTAGACTCCCCAGGGGGAAAAAATCTCAGGCCGGTGTTTCCAATGAATGTGATTTTCCCCAGGAGATTCCTCAGCTGTCTGACATGGAGACAAGCACTGTTCACACAGGAGCACAGGCACACAGGCAGCACCCATCCTGCAAAGGGTCATAGTGGCCAAAGCAACAGCCAGCGTCCCTGGGCTTCCCATGGGGACCACCTGTCACCCAGCCAAGGCATCAGGTGCCTGCCCAGGTGACACATGCAGGGCAGAGGGACACACAGAGCCAGCACAGCCCCCAGTCTCACTCTGTCAAGGAACACCATGCTTCCTCACAGCCTCATCCCCCGCTATTAATAGCCCTCACTAGCCTCCTCAGGATTCATTTGCATATTTGATTGCAACTCCGAGGCGGGGCAGGGCCCTTCAATCAGCCGTTCCTGCAGCCTCATTTGCATCGTTTGACATTTTGTGCTGGGAGCACTGACACCAGCACCGTGGTTGGGCACACGGCTCCGGGGGTTGGAGGTGGGCACAGTGTCCCCAGCCAGCAGCGCTGCCTGGACAAGCCACATTGGCCACCCTGCGCCCACCGAGCTGGCAGCACCTCTCCAGCCTGCCCCAAACCCGGCAGGTCGTGACGGAGCCTTGGTGGCCCGTGTTCCCAGGTGGCCGCTCTGCCCTGCCCCACTCCCCAACCCGACTGGTGGCACGCGGTCCCCGTCCGACCTGCGCAGCGGGGCAGGCAGCAGCGGGCAGGCCATGCCCAGCCCCACAGGCAGGGCGTGGGGTGACAGCCACGGCCACGGCTCGGCCGCCTGGCCCGCCAGCTCCGTCTGCAGTTGCTGCGCATCAAAGGCTGGGATGTCCCCAGGGGACTGGGGGGACCCTGAGCCCCAGCACGGCCATCGCAGCCCCGGGGGGGCCGAGGGGCCGGGACACGCTGCCCCTTGTCCCGTCCAGCCACGCAGAGTGATCAGCACAGCGGACAGCACCCGCTGGCCACCACCACGGCCACCACCACTGCCATGGCCACCGCCATGGCCACTGTGGCCACCACTGCACCTACGGCCACCACCACGCCCAGGGGCACTGTGCTGCCCGGCAGCGCCCGCCGCAGACAGCCGCCCCGCAGCCCCAGGCCAGGGACGTGCCAGGCGGCGGCAGGAGGAGCCGGGCGGCTCCAGGGCCCTGGGGCAGCCACGGCTCTGGCTGTGTCCCGGGACGCCCTCGCTCCCCCCGGCTCTTGGCATCACTCATTTGGCAGGAAAAAACAACCCGAGGTGAGGCGTGGGACCAAGCCTGAGGATGGTGGGGATCAGGTGAGGGCTCCGCTGCTTCCCTCCCTCCTGCCTCAGTTTCTACACCAAGAAAACACAACAGAGAATACAGGTTCATCTCGGTGAGAAGCAAGATGATGGGGGACAAGCATGGAGAGGCACAGAAGGACCCGACTGCCACTGTGACTGTTCCAAGGAGTGAACCAAAGACAGGCAGGGCTGGAAGCACGGATGTCGGCGCCGGCTGTGCCGCTCGCTGGCAGCGGGGCCATCTGGCAGGCAGGCAGAGCCGGGGCTCCCCAGCTCCATCCATGGGCCAACACACTGACACCACAGAGGGGACCCCGTCCCTCACACACACAGAGGTGCAGCCCTGCCCTGCTTCCCACACGCTGGGACACGCTCAGCCTGGCCACCCTGGGACTCTGCTCCCGGGCTTGGGGACAACCAGCACAGTGCGGCCCCGTGCAGAGCTGAGCCGGGAGCAGCGGGGTCTCACCTCCCCCATCCTGAGCAAACACCTGCATGGAGACCCCCATGTCCTCAGGGCTGAGCATACTGTGTCCCTAAGGGTGAGCTCAGCCCAGGCACAGCCCCCGTGCACGCAGCCCCCAGCCCCAGCAGACACAGCCCCCAGCGCAGTGCAGGGAAAGGGAGCAGAGAGCTCAGAGCTGGGAGTCCCCATCCCAGCCAGGTGAGCTCTGAGGATGTGCCGAGGCTTGTCTGGGGGACTGGCCGGGAGCCATATACTGCACAGCCAGACGAGGAGGTGGCTGCCGGGGAGGAGGACCTGGCCAGGAAAGGGTTAGGAGCAGCTCCGTGAGAGTGGGGGCTGCCTGGGGGTCTCCCACTCTGCCTGGAGGGGGGAACTCGGCTCCCCCCACCAGCGCATCCGCTGCACCGGCACCGCTGGCACAAAGCAGGGCTCTCCTGAGAGACGGGCTCTGCAAGGCACGGACCCCCCTGCACACAGCCAGCCCCGCTCCCCTCCCACCGGGCAGCCCCTTCTCCTGCCCCCACTGCCCCACTCACCCACCGCTGCCGCTAAGCCATGAAGTTGCCCGTCTGTGCTCGGCAGGAGCCGGAGGACGGAAGCAGCGCGGCGGCTGGATTCGCTCTCTTCCTGCGAAATCCCTGCGGGCCGCCCATGCCGCGGCCACGCCACGCAGCGAGCGGCCACCGGCGTCCCTGGGGGTCACGGCCACCCACGGCAGTGGCGGTGGCCACGCTGCCAGCGCCTGGGCGACACCGGCACCTTCCAGGCGGCGAGAGGCGGTGGCGGAGCCGGCGCCCCCGCACGCTGGGGACACACCCACGCGCGCTCCCCGGCGCGCTCCGGCCACCCCCGCGCACAGCCCTGCACCCCCGGGAAGGGGCTGCCCACGCCAGCAGCACCCGCACGCCCACGGACCGCCCCGCTGCATCGCCGTGCGCGGACGGGCAGACACGCAGCCGTGCACGCTGGGACGGACACACAGCTCTGCACGGCCGGACGGACACACACCACTCTGCATCCCTGTGCCCCTGGACGGCCCCACAGCCACGCGCACCTGCTGCAGCGCTGCGCTCCCCGCACTCCCCCACTCCCACCCGTGGCATCCCCATGCCCCCCACACACCCACCCGCTCCTCTGCACCCCGCAAGCACCTGCGTGCAGCCCTCGCCCCCACCAGACCCCCGCACCCTGACACCCTCTGGCACCCATCGCGGCTCCCCCAGCGCAGGGCTGTCCTCAACTCCCCACCTCCCAGAGAGGGCCCCGGCGGGCCCAGAGCAGACACATCATGACATGAAACACCGAGACCATCCCTCGGCTTGGCGGCACCAACACCAGCCTGGGTGCATCAACTGCCACGGGGTCTCGCCCTGACCCTCCGGCTGGGGACACCAACCTGGCCAAGCTACATCCAAGACATGCAGCGTATCCCCATTAACAACAAGTTCACCATCCCCAGGGCTCCCAGTCCCACCACAGCCCCTCCAGCCCCCTGGGGAGACAGGGGGTGTCCCGGGTTGAGGCCACAGCACCAGGGATGGGACACCGGCAGGTCCCCCACTGGGCGTCGTGCTGGGATTCAGTACCTGCAGCTTTCGCAGTCCTCTCGCTCCGAAGCAGCACCCCCACACGCCCACAGACAGGCTGTTCTCCCGCTCTGCTCTGCCCACCAAAAACTTCAGCTAATTCCAAGCCCAAACGGCTCCTGGCCCCACCGGGAGAGAGGGCCAGGCAGGCAGCGAGGCTCCCACCACCGCCTGCCACCCGGAGCTGCCAGTTTAAGGCCAAACAGACCCTCAGTGAAACACCGAGCGCTGGCAACCACGCCACAAACATCTGCTCTTCCAACGGCATCATGATTCACGGGCTATTAATTGGGGCTTGGCAGCGCTGGGAAGTGTTTGCATCCCCTGGCTTCGCTCAGAGCCACAACTCGCTGCTGACAAGGTCCGGGTGCCGGGGAAGGAGCCAAACCCAGCAATGCACCGGCCGCAGCGGAGCCGTGCCAGGATGGGCACGTGGGGCACGGTACCCGGCTCCTGCACCCGTCAGCCAGCCATGCAGGAGCAAGGGAGAGCGAGCCCAAGGAAAAGAGCAGCAGCGGTGCTTGGTGCTTGCCAGGAGCAGTCGGCAAAACCAGCACAGCACCACCGGCACAGCACCGCGCAGCAGCCCCAGCACCTGCCAGCCCCAGGCTGTGGTGGGGGGGCCGCCTGCTTTGGCTCCCACCCGTGGCAGTGTCTGTGGGTGCTGGTGATGCTCTTGCAAGTGCCCAGCTCCAAACAGCGCCGTGTTTCTGTAGGGTCTCCTGGCTGCTTCCATGTGCGATGCTGAGCCGCTGGCTCCCTGGGGCACCGGCATCGCCTGCCGGCACGGCATCAAGAAGAACCGCAGAGCAGCACCCTGCTCAGGCAGCACCAGACAAAGGCTGGGAGAAGCCTGCTCCAACAACAGGCAAGAGAAATCTGAATTCAGAAGCTGATTAGAAACCATGTCATGGCTCCTTCCCGCTCCAGCATTTGGGGAGGAGTGAGCTCGTGGCGGGGGGGCATGGAAAATCTAATTAGGATTGAGGACAGGTTGTAGAGGAGCTGACACAGGAGCTGCAGGAGCACAGCTGCTCATGGAAGGGGGACACCGGGCGCCCACAGCACCCCCGGCCCCGCGGAAACAGGGAAAGTACAAATTAATTCTCCTTAATCTGATGGGCACTTGCTCTGCTGCCACGTGCTGCCGCCACGGCTGGCACAGAGCAGCCTGGCCTGCTCACGGCTCGGCTCGTGTGCCCACGGTGGCCACGGCTCCCCCATCCCCACATGGCTGATGCCGTACGGTCCCTGGGTGCTGGGCAGGGCAGGGGCAGCAGAAGGGGCTGGATCCTGCCCGGTGAGGGGGAGGCGAGCATGGGGTGCTGTGCTGAGTCTGGCCCTGTCCTTCATCCCAGGGTGGCTCCCCCAGTGCTGCCATTTGCTGGGGTAGCGGCTGTCACGGGGCCATCAAGACGGCCACAATCCCGAGGGCATGGAGCACTTTGGCGGCACAGGCTTCACCTCCAGGTCTTGGGGACAGCAGAGCCCCGAGGCCACACTGAAGGGTGCTACGCAGGGTCAGCAGCACCAAGCGCTGCTCTGCACATCCCCGTGCCTTCTGCTGGCACCTGCCGTGCCCTGTGCCACCTGCACCGCAGGGATGTCCTCCCCCCGATGAGGGAGGTGAGCAGCCACTTCCATCCATCCCATCGCCGGGATGTCCCCTGGGATACATCCAACTGTGCACCCCCGGTCCCCAGCCCTCCCCGCGTGTCCCCCGGCTGCCGGCACGTCTCGCCTGCTATTCTTAGCTCTCCAGCGCTGCGCTCTCCGGCAATGGCACCGTATATTACTATTATTGCTGGCTGCCAACCTCCTGAAGCAGGCAGCCAGGATCGCGGTGGGGCTTCCACACCCCTGGCGACCTGTCATACGGTCCCTGCTGGGCTCTGGTCTTCACCAGGCTATTTCAGGAAACCCAATTTGATGGGCAGAAGGAGCACAAGCCACAGGCTGGATCCGGGCTCCTCATGTCACCGCTCGGATCCAGATTTTAGCTTTGCCCCTGATGGCAAGAAGGGCCAAGAATCACCTTTGGCTCCAGATCCCAATTTCTGGCTGGGTGGGATCCAGGGTTTCGGGATCAGCTTGTTGGAGAGATGCGAGCATCTGCAAAACCTGGATCTGGAGCCCCAGCCACACGAGACCCCAGCGCGGGGCCGGATCCTGCCCCCACGGAGGGACAGACCCACGGACACCCATACACCAGCACAGCCGCCAGCCTCGGGGCTCCTGCACAGGCTCTGCATCCCGCAGGTCCCAGCACAACCCTGCCCCGAACTTGTGATGGAGAGGCTGAAGGAAGGGCCCCCCAGGGGCCCCCAGCCTGGGCTCCCCACCACTCTCTGCAAGCCCTGGGCACTCAGGGGGATTTGGGCACCGAGGGCTCAGCACCAACTTGCCCAGACTGGATAGGGACGCCACGGTTGTGTCACCTCGTTCCCCTGCAGCAGGTCTGCGCAGAGTCGGCCCTGGTGCCCAGGCTGAGCAGGTAACAACACCTGGGGCAGCCCCAAACACAGCTCACGCCTGCGCTGTGCCAGTGTTCCCACCACCCCCGCAGACAGGAGAGGCCCCTCCAGGGATGCTCCACAGTCACTTTGATGGCTATTTGTTCCCTCTTGGCCCTGCGGGCGCTTGAATAATACTTAGAAAGGGCTGCCACGCCTCCTGCCAGACTCCCGAGTGTGGCTGTGCCAGTCTCCCGGTGGCCGTGCCCCTGGTCCATCCCCCATAGAGGGAGTCCTGGGGGGCTGAGAGCCGCGGACGGTGCGGGAGGACACTGGGAGCAGAGAAGCAAGGAACCCAGATAGACGGGAAATGACATCCATTTCCTAAAGGAGAATCTGCGTTACTAGCCAGATCCTGCCCCAATTTACACCAAGGGAGGCCTTCTGCTCCCAGCCCGAATTCCTGCAGGGGCAGCTGGCACCCAACAGCCTGGCTCTGTCTCCTGCCTGCTCGGGGCTCCGTGGCTGCCCGGAGAGCAGGCAGGGACCCGCTGTGGGCAGTGTGGCCCTGAGCCCCATGAAGGAGGTGACGTGCAGGGCTGGATGTCACGGGATGGGGAGAGACAAACGGTCCAACAGCCAACTTGCTCTGCAGGTTTGGCACGGGGTGGAAGGACCAGACTGGCTGCCCCAACAAAACGCAACCATCCAGGAGAAGAAAGGTGAGGAGAGGGGAGAAACCAAGCCCCAGACCCCTGAAAAGCTCTCCCTGCCTGCCAGGCTGGCTGTACCATGGAGCCTGGATGTACGGTGAGAGTCACTGCTCGGCTTGTGCTCTGTGCCAGCTCCCAGCACCCACCGGCAGCCCCGGACCCGCACCGGCCCGGCTGGGGGACAGCTCCTGCACCCAGCGGCAGCCTTCTCTGGCTTGCAGGGTGGCGAGAGCGGAGACCACCGGGCTGGGGAGGGGTCCTGGGCCTGCCCAAACCTGGCCCGAGCCCTCCGCAGCGGGGGAGCACCAGGATGGCTGGTGTCGCCTACCGGAGGGATGCTGGAGGGGCCGAGAGCTTCAGCACTCTCCCCAAAGCCTCACGCACCAGGAGATGCCCGCACCCCTTCCCCTGCACCCGCGGGGGGATCCCGAGCAGCCGCACCGGCTGAGCTGAGCACCGCGGTGCCGGTGAGATGCCCCCAGCCATCTTGCCATCCCCCCCCGGCACCGACCCAGCACCCACTGGCTGGCGATGGATGGGTCCCCGGGCGACACGTCCCGTCCCCCCGCGGCCGGTCCCGCACGGTCCCGGCTCCCCGTTGGGGAGATCTCCCCCCGCGCTGGGCACCGCCGCTCCCCCGGGACCGCGGCCCCCGCCCGCCCGGCGATGCCCCGCGGCACCGGCCCCCGCCGCTCTTACCCCGCTCCCGCCGCCTACATCCTCCGGCCGCTGCCGGGCGGCTCCCCGACGGCCCGGCCCGGCCGGTACCGGAGCGGCTCGGTTGGGCTCGGCTGGTCCCGGCGCGGCCCGGGCCGGCGCCCCGCGCGTGGGAGCGCGGCGGGCGGCAGCATGCGAGTGGCGGCGGCCCCGCAGTGCAGCGCGGATGGGCGCGGAGCGGCGCGGAGCGGAGCGCGGCGCAGCCAAGACACGGCGGTGGATTTTCCCCGGGAGTCAGAGCGGGCGGCGGCGGCGCAAGATGGCTCCGGTGCGGCTCTGCCGCCGCCTCCCGGCGCCCCGGGACCCCCGGCCCCCGGCCCCCGGCGCGGTGAGGGGCAGCCGGGATGGGGGAAAGCGAGGGGGAACACGCGTGGGGCCGGGGAGCTGCCGCCGGCGGGACACGCAGCGTGGGCTCTGCCCCGCGGTGCTGGGCTGGCACTGGGACAGGTGATACCCACCCCTGGGCATCCTCCTGGGCCACCCTAGGGTCGTGGGGGCACCTTGGGACCCTCCGCCCGTGGCCACGGGCCATGCCCCGGGAGTGCCGGGGTACCAGGACAGCCCTGGGGTACCAGGACAGCCCCAGTACGGGTGCAGTCCTTGTGGGCTCAGCCTTGCCCCACCAGACCCAGGGCCACCAGCTGCCACCCGCCCGCCGAGCCCCTCACACCGCACCATATAATTTGCTGATAATAATAATTGCAATGCATGTGGGCTACAAGCGCAGCAGAACTATAACCTGGTTAACGCCTCGCTGTGCGTGGTGGCAGGAGCCACACCGCGGCATGTGCTGGGCCTGGGGAACGAGCCGGCCCCGAAGCCACCCACCATGCTGCGTGGGAGCCACTGCCCCAAGCACGGGGGGACAAAGCCCAGGCAAGTGCATAGAGCAGGTTTTTAAGCAACTGTGTCCTGGCAGTTTGTGTCCATGTCCCAGCGCCGTGGTCCTTGGCCAGGCCAGCCATGTCTCCAGGCAGCGCTGTCCCCAGCGGTCGCACCATCAGTCACCCAGCGGGACACCCCGGGCTGGAGGACACGAGTGTTTCCTGGGGCAGCACAGGGCAGAGGAATGGCAGCACATGGCTTGGAGAGTGAGGTCAGGTCCAGGCTCCCAGCACAGCAGCTCTGCAAAGCCACCCCCGTCGTGGGGTGCTCTGCTCTGTGGTCCCCAACCCTGAACAGTGCCCTGCCTGGGACACCCCACCAGAGCTGGCTCTGCCCCCAGCCCTGGCATGCAGAGAGCCCCCCAAAATGTCCTGCTGCCCCTGGGGGGGTAAGCCCCAGCCCCAGCCCTTGCCCAGCCCCACAGTGCCCCCATTGCTGCCCCCGTGACGGCTCCTGTCTGCCTGGGGGGAGCGGAGCTCTGCCCACATCCCCAAGCAGTTACATAAGACGATTAAAAATTAATGTGCTTTTCAAAAGGGGAACAACCGAGAGGTCCAAGACAGCTGGGCCACGGCCGGGTGCGGAGCAGAGTCACCCTTGGCCACGTCCTGGCTCTGCCAAAATGCAGCACCACAGCACACAGAGACCAGCCCGGACCGTGGGCGCAGCCACATTGAGCCAGAGCAAAGCACCCGAGGGGGCACCCCCGGTCAGGGGGCAGCAGATGCGCCCCAGCCCCTGCCACCGTCCCCCTGCCCCTGCGTGCCCCGTGTGGCTGCGCAGCACCCGCCGCTCCTGCTCGTGCAGCGCCGGGGAGCGGGGCTGCGGTGGCGGCAGGAATGAGCCAGGGCTGGGAAAGCACCATCTTCCTCCCACGCAGCCGCCCACGGCCCTGCGCTGGCTCCACCGCCCCCGCCGTGCGCCGGGGCTCGCCGGGAAGGTGGGCGGCAGGCGCGGGGTCGGGAGCTGCGCTGTGCCCACGGTGACCACCCACCCGTGGGCAGGGGATGGGGCGGGGGGCGCAGGGCCCTGCAACCCCCTGGGGCTGGAGCTGCCGTCGTGCTGGCTCCTGCTGCAGGAGCAGGGCTGGGATGGGGCTGGGGGACCAGGGGTGGGGGGATGGGGGCTGCCCCACACCCAGCCCTGCCCCACGGCACCCACCAGCAAAGAGACTGGGGAAGCCTTTGGCTCACTCATTTTTAATCCCAGCCGAGAGCGAGCCCCCCCAGTGCTTGCAAATGCAGAGAGCAGGATCCGTGCGTGAACGGAAACTGTGGGCCCATGAGCGCGTGGGGGTGCACAGAGAGTGGAGTGGGGGTGGGAGGAGTGGGGGGGTGCACGAGGCCAGAGCTCCCCCCATGCTGCTCCCCATCCTTGTCCTGGCACCAGGGACACCGTCCCACCCGGACTATAGCACCAGGGCAGCCGGGGGGGCAGATCCCCGGTGCCCACCCTGCTACGAGGAGGCGAAGGAGGACGTGCGGACGCTGGGCACGGGCGCAGCAGGGGCTGGCGGGGAGAGTGGGACGCAGCGGCCGATCTTGCGCAGGGTCCGTCCCAGGTCGGTGCGGAAGCGCCGGATGGAGAAGCAGTAGACGAGGGGGTCGAGGCAGCTGTTGAGGCTGAGCAGGGCCACGCTCAGCGCGTGCAGCACGTCCAGGGTGGCGGGGGGCCCGCAGAGCGGCACGGGGGGCTGGCTGCCCACCCAGGGGGCCAGCGTGAGGTGGTAGGGGGCCACGCAGACCACGAAGACCAGCAGCATCCCCAGCACCATGGCACGCGCCTGCTGCCGGTGGGAGCCCGGCGAGGCAGCGGCGGGCACCGAGAGCGCCCGGGCGATGGAGGCGTAGGTGCCCAGCACCACCAGGAAGGCGGCGGCGAAGAAGCCCACCATGGCGTAGGCGTACACCCGCTGCCGGCCGTGCTGCTCGAAGCAGGCGGTGGCCCCGGCGCGTGCAGGGAAGGTCTGCTGGGTGGCCAGGGTGGGCACGGCGCAGCCCAGCCCCAGCAGCCAGGCCAGGGCGCAGGCCAGCGCGGCCCCTCGGCGCCCCGTCAGCGGCAGCTCCCGCCGCGCCGCCCGCACCGCGCAGAACCGGTTGAAGCTGATGAGCGCCATGAAGGTGACGGCGCTGTAGGTTGCCAGGTAGTAGGCGGCCCCGGCCAGGCGGCACGCAGCCTCCGAGAGCAGCCAGTCCCCCCCGGCCAGGTAGTAGGGGATCCAGAGGGGCAGGGTGAGGTTGAAGAGGATGTCGGCCAGCGTGAGGTTGATGAGGTAGATGCGGATGGCCTTCCTCACCTTGCCGCTCTGCAGGAAGACCAGCAAGGCCACCAGGTTGCCCGGCAGCCCCACGCACAGCACCAGGATGTAGACAGCTGGCACCAGCAGGAACTGCACCGGGTCGCTGGGCACACACTCGCCGGGGTGCCCTGCGGGCAGCGGTGCCGAGCCGTTCATCCCGGGCTCCTGCAAAGATGGGGACAATCAGCAGCAGGGCCCCAAACACAGCCCTCAGGGGACAGGGAAGGGACATTGAGCAGGACAGGACAACCTCTCCAGCTGGTAGTTGCTGGGCACCGGTGGCAGAGCCCCCCGGTGAGGACGCCATCATCTGCCAAAGCGGCGCAGCCTCCAGCAGACCCCTCCCAGCCCAACCCAGCCGCATCCCCCCGCAGTGCGTGGGAGCCCCGGTGCCACCACCAGCCACCCCGCCGGGGCTCCCCGGGAGCGGCAGGCGCAGCTGCACCGTGGCCAAGGGGCAGAGCCGCGGCCAGCGGCACCCGGGGGTGCTGCGCCGGCTCCAGCTGGCAGCTGCCGGGCTTAACACCTCCCACGCAGCCGCCTGCCTGCTGGGGCCACCCGGCCCCTCCCAGCACCCCAAATCCTCCCCCAGAGCCCACCCATGGGGAAGTCACCCACTGTCTCAGCGTGCATTGGAGATGGATGGGGGGTACAGGCATGGGGCTGCAGCCCCCCGCACGCCCCAGCCCCGCGCCAGGCAGGTTTGCCACCCCGCTGTTTGCCGGTCCTGGCCAGGGAAACCCACATCGCAACGGCTGTATCCCAGGGCTGCAGCTCTTTCACCTCCCGTCGCCTCCTGCCCACACCTCGCCGAGTTACCCAGCAGGTGTTTTCCAGCACGGCAGGGCCGGATTCGGCACGTGCAGCACCCAACACCAGGTCGAAGGGCGGAGGGCATGAGCTGCTGAGCCAGGGCTCATCCCAGTGGGCTTCATTTCTTCTGCAGAGCCAGCGCAGACCCCCAAGGAGACCCCGGATCTCTCAATAGTCCCCTTTTTCCTTGCAAGGGGATGCTCCATCTCACCCACACCAAGCCGGTTACTTACCCCACCGGGTCGGGCTGGACCCGCTGCGTCCCCTCCGGCTGCTCCTTGCTGTCTGATCCAGCCGGGCTGGGGGAGCCTTTAAGCGCTGGGGGAGGCAGGGGCAGCCTGAGCCACCCCCCCGCCATCCCGAGCCCCCGTGGGGACGGCAGCTGTGGTGGGGACAGCACCTGCGGGTGTATGTAACAGGGGATTCCCCACTGGAGCCACGCTAAGACCTCCTGCGCCGGCTAACAGGGCTGGAGGCCCCCCCGCCTGCCCCCAGCCCCGTCTAGGACCATTTCCCAGGGCCCTTTTCCCACCCACGCAGGGATGAAAGCGGCAGAGGGTCAAGTTTCCGTACCCAGCAGCTGGGGGGAAAGGGGGATGACCTGAAAGGGATCAAAGCTGGAATCTGCCTCCTCCCGGCTCTTAGTGCTTTTGTTGGCTTCAAAGCTGGATTTAGGGGGAACAGCACCCTGGCCCCCCCACCCATTAGCTCTGGGAGCATCCGACTCGCTGCTTTGTATGGCCCTACAATTTGTGGGTGCTTATTTGGGACATCAAAGGTGCCACTCTGAGGTGGCTCATGTCCCGCTGGGGGCATGGGG